>NC_092338.1:283912500-284250833 GCF_046630445.1 Rutidosis leptorrhynchoides | reverse complement strand
TCAAGTCTTAACAAGTTTGATTGCTTAACATGTTGGAAACATTTAATCATGTAAACATCAATCTCAATTAATATATATAAACATGGAAAAGTTCGGGTCACTACAGTACCTACCCGTTAAATAAATTTCGTCCCGAAATTTTAAGCTGTTGAAGGTGTTGACGAATCTTCTGGAAATAGATGCGGGTATTTCTTCTTCATCTGATCTTCACGCTCCCAGGTGAACTCGGGTCCTCTACGAGCATTCCATCGAACCTTAACAATTGGTATCTTGTTTTGCTTAAGTCTTTTAACCTCACGATCCATTATTTCGACGGGTTCTTCGATGAATTGGAGTTTTTCGTTGATTTGGATTTCATCTAACGGAATAGTGAGATCTTCTTTAGCAAAACATTTCTTCAAATTCGAGACGTGGAAAGTGTTATGTACAGTCGCGAGTTGTTGAGGTAACTCAAGTCGGTAAGCTACTGGTCCGACACGATCAATAATCTTGAATGGTCCAATATACCTTGGATTTAATTTCCCTCGTTTACCAAATCGAACAACGCCTTTCCAAGGTGAAACTTTAAGCATGACCATCTCTCCAATTTCAAATTCTATATCTTTTCTTTTAATGTCAGCGTAGCTCTTTTGTCGACTTTGGGCGGTTTTCAACCGTTGTTGAATTTGGATGATCTTCTCGGTAGTTTCTTGTATAATCTCCGGACCCGTAATCTGTCTATCCCCCACCTCACTCCAACAAATCGGAGACCTGCACTTTCTACCATAAAGTGCTTCAAACGGCGCCATCTCAATGCTTGAATGGTAGCTGTTGTTGTAGGAAAATTCTGCTAACGGTAGATGTCGATCCCAACTGTTTCCGAAATCAATAACACATGCTCGTAGCATGTCTTCAAGCGTTTGTATCGTCCTTTCGCTCTGCCCATCAGTTTGTGGATGATAGGCAGTACTCATGTCTAGACGAGTTCCTAATGCTTGCTGTAATGTCTGCCAGAATCTTGAAATAAATCTGCCATCTCTATCAGAGATAATAGAGATTGGTATTCCATGTCTGGAGACGACTTCCTTCAAATACAGTCGTGCTAATTTCTCCATCTTGTCATCTTCTCTTATTGGTAGGAAGTGTGCTGATTTGGTGAGACGATCAACTATTACCCAAATAGTATCAAAACCACTTGCAGTCCTTGGCAATTTAGTGATGAAATCCATGGTAATGTTTTCCCATTTCTATTCCGGGATTTCGGGTTGTTGAAGTAGACCTGATGGTTTCTGATGCTCAGCTTTGACCTTAGAACACGTCAAACATTCTCCTACGTATTTAGCAACATCGGCTTTCATACCCGGCCACCAAAAATGTTTCTTGAGATCCTTGTACATCTTCCCCGTTCCAGGATGTATTGAGTATCTGGTTTTATGAGCTTCTCTAAGTACCATTTCTCTCATATCTCCAAATTTTGGTACCCAAATCCTTTCAGCCCTATACCGGGTTCCGTCTTCCCGAATATTAAGATGCTTCTCCGATCCTTTGGGTATTTCATCATTTAAATTTCCCTCTTTTAAAACTCCTTGTTGCGCCTCCTTTATTTGAGTAGTAATGTTATTATGAATCATTATATTCATAGATTTTACTCGAGTGGGTTCTCTATCCTTCCTGCTCAAGGCATCGGCTACCACATTTGCCTTCCCCGGGTGGTAACGAATCTCAAAATCGTAATCATTCAATAATTCAATCCACCTACGCTGCCTCATATTCAGTTGTTTCTGATTAAATATGTGTTGAAGACTTTTGTGGTCGGTATATATAATACTTTTGACCCCATATAAGTAGTGCCTCCAAGTCTTTAATGCAAAAACAACCGCGCCTAATTCCAAATCATGCGTCGTATAATTTTGTTCATGAATCTTCAATTGTCTAGACGCATAAGCAATCACCTTCGTTCGTTGCATTAATACACAACCGAGACCTTGCTTTGATGCGTCACAATAAATCACAAAATCATCATTCCCTTCAGGCAATGACAATATAGGTGCCGTAGTTAGCTTTTTCTTCAATAACTGAAACGCTTTCTCTTGTTCATCATTCCATTCAAATTTCTTCCCTTTATGCGTTAATGCAGTCAAGGGTTTTGCTATTCTGGAAAAGTCTTGGATGAACCTTCTGTAGTAACCAGCTAGTCCTAAAAACTGGCGTATGTGTTTCGGAGTTTTCGGGGTTTCCCACTTTTCAACAGTTTCTATCTTTGCCGGATCCACCTTAATACCTTCTTTGTTCACTATGTGACCGAGGAATTGAACTTCTTCCAACCAAAATGCACACTTTGAAAACTTAGCGTACAATTCTTCCTTCCTCAATACTTCTAACACCTTTCTCAAATGTTCACCGTGTTCTTGGTCATTCTTTGAGTAAATAAGTATGTCATCAATGAAAACAATGACAAACTTGTCAAGGTATGGTCCACACACTCGGTTCATAAGGTCCATGAACACAGCTGGTGCATTAGTTAAACCAAACGGCATGACCATAAACTCGTAATGACCGTAACGTGTTCTGAAAGCAGTCTTTGGAATATCATCTTCTTTCACCCGCATTTGATGATACCCGGAACGTAAGTCAATCTTTGAATAAACAGACGAGCCTTGTAGTTGATCAAATAAGTCGTCGATTCTCGGTAGTGGGTAGCGGTTCTTGATGGTAAGTTTGTTCAACTCTCGGTAGTCGATACACAACCTGAATGTACCATCTTTCTTCTTGACAAACAAAACAGGAGCTCCCCACGGTGATGTGCTTGGTCGAATGAAACCACGCTCTAAAAGTTCTTGTAATTGGCTTTGCAGTTCTTTCATCTCGCTGGGTGCGAGTCTGTAAGGAGCACGAGCTATTGGTGCAGCTCCTGATACAAGATCTATTTGAAATTCAACGGATCGATGTGGGGGTAATCCCGGTAATTCTTTCGGAAATACATCGGGAAATTCTTTTGCAATGGGAACATCATTGATGCTCTTTTCTTTAGTTTGTACTTTCTCGACGTGTGCTAGAACAGCATAGCAACCTTTTCTTATTAGTTTTTGTGCCTTCAAATTACTAATAAGATGTAGCTTCGTGTTGCCCTTTTCTCCGTACACCATTAAGGGTTTTCCTTTTTCTCGTATAATGCGAATTGCATTTTTGTAACAAACGATCTCCGCTTTCACTTCTTTCAACCAGTCCATACCGATTATCACATCAAAACTCCCTAACTCTACTGGTATCAAATCAATCTTAAATGTTTCGCTAACCAGTTTAATTTCTCGATTCCGACATATATTATCTGCTGAAATTAATTTACCATTTGCTAATTCGAGTAAAAATTTACTATCCAAAGGCGTCAATGGACAACTTAATTTAGCACAAAAATCTCTACTCATATAGCTTCTATCCACACCCGAATCAAATAAAACGTAAGCAGATTTATTGTCAATAAGAAACGTACCCGTAACAAGCTCCGGGTCTTCCTGTGCCTCTGCCGCATTAATATTGAAAACTCTTCCACGGCCTTGTCCATTCGTGTTCTCCTGGTTCGGGCAATTTCTAATAATGTGGCCTGGTTTTCCACATTTATAACAAACTACATTGGCATAACTTGCTCCGACACTACTTGCTCCGCCATTACTCGTTCCGACACCATTTGTTCCTTTCGTTCTATTAACCCCTGGTCCGTAGACCTCACACTTCGCCGCGCTATGACCATTTCTTTTACACTTGTTGCAAAATTTGGTGCAGAACCCCGAGTGATTCTTTTCACACCTTTGGCATAGCTGCTTCTGATTGTTGTTGTTGTTGTGGTTATTATTGTTGTTGGGATGATTGTTGTAGTTGCTGTTGTTGTTGTTGTTGGGCCGTTTGTTGTAGTTGCGATTGATGTTGCGATTGTTGGGATAATTGTTGCGATTATTGTTGTAATTGCTGTTGTTGTTGTATTGGTGATTCTTATCACCGTTTTCCTCCCACTTTCTTTTGACTTGCTTCACATTGGCCTCTTCAGCAGTCTGTTCTTTAATTCTTTCTTCAATTTGGTTCACGAGTTTGTGAGCCATTCTACATGCCTGTTGTATGGAGGCGGGCTCGTGTGAACTTATATCTTCTTGGATTCTTTCCGGTAATCCTTTCACAAATGCGTCGATCTTCTCTTCCTCATCTTCGAATGCTCCCGGACACAATAGGCACAATTCTGTGAATCGTCTTTCGTACGTGGTAATATCAAATCCTTGGGTTCGTAACCCTCTAAGTTCTGTCTTGAGCTTATTGACCTCGGTTCTGGGACGGTACTTCTCGTTCATCAAGTGCTTGAATGCTGACCACGGTAGTGCGTACGCATCGTCTTGTCCCACTTGCTCTAGATAGGTATTCCACCATGTTAACGCAGAACCTGTGAAGGTATGCGTAGCGTACTTTACTTTGTCCTCTTCAGTACACTTACTTATGGCAAACACCGATTCGACTTTCTCGGTCCACCGTTTCAATCCGATCGGTCCTTCGGTTCCAACAAATTCCAAAGGTTTGCAGGCAGTGAATTCTTTGTAGGTGCATCCTACACGATTTCCTGTACTGCTAGATCCAAGGTTATTGTTGGTATGTAACGCAGCCTGTACTGCGGCTATGTTTGAAGCTAGAAAAGTACGGAATTCCTCTTCATTCATATTCACGGTGTGTCGAGTAGTCGGTGCCATTTCCTTCAAAATAGTTAAATGGAACAAGTTAATCATACAGAATGTTAAGAGTAGTTAATAGTATTTCGTAGCATAATATGAACTCATTTATAAAAGCTTTTTCTTCATATTAGCGTTTTATAAGTTTAAATTCGGGTAGTACCTACCCGTTAAGTTCATACTTAGTAGCTAATATACAATTCAACTACTACAATTCTATATGAAAAACTGATTATAATAATATTTCGCGTTCAAACTTTTATACAATATTTTACAAACTTACAATACCGCTTATTTTACATAAAGCATGAAATATAGCACACAATAACTTTGATACAAGATAGTTGTGAAGATAATTCTAGCTAGTACACAAGTCGTTCAGCAAAGGCAATAAAGACACGTAATTCATACGTCCAGAAACAAGTCATGCATTCTGGTTTTACTAGGACTACTTCCCATCCTTGGTCTTGTGCAACATAACCGTTATGGCCGTTGATAAGACAGCGTGTTGTAACGTCATCAAAGGGACGAGGGTTACGTAATGTCCAACAGTCCCGTAACAATCTAAAAACCTCATTTCTTACCCCAATTACCGACTCCGTCACTTGTGGAAACGTTTTGTTTAATAGTTGTAGCCCGATGTTCTTGTTCTCACTTTGGTGAGAAGCGAACATTACTAATCCGTAAGCATAACATGCTTCTTTATGTTGCATGTTAGCCGCTTTTTCTAAATCACGAAGTCCAATATTGGGATATATTGAGTCAAAATAATTTCTTAACCCGTTGCGTAAAATAGCATTTGGGTTCCCCGCAATATATGTGTCAAAGTAAACACATCGTAACTTATGGGTTTCCCAATGTGATATCCCCCATCTTTCAAACGAAAGTCTCTTATAAACCAAGACATTCTTGGAACGTTCTTCGAATGTCTTACAAACTGATCTCGCCTTAAATAGTTGTGCCGAGGAATTCTGGCCGACTCTAGACAAGATTTCTTCAATCATGTCTCCGGGTAGGTCTCTTAAAATATTGGGTTGTCTATCCATTTTGTGTTTTTATACTGTAAAATAGACAAGAGTTAGATTCATAAAAAAAAAAAAAAAAAATACTTATTAATACAAGCAATTTTTTTTTTACATATATCATAAAGCATAAGCACACTATATTACATATATTACACCATACGAATACAACTATCTTATTCCGACTCGCTTGTTTCTTCTTCTTCGGTTTTGGTTCGTTTTGCCAAGTTTTTAGGGATATATGATGTTCCCATAATACGAGCCGTCGTGATCCACATTGGTTTAGAAAAACCTGGTGGTTTAGAGGTTCCCGGGTCATTGTTACAACTTAGGGACTTCGGGGGTTGACGATACATATAAAGTTCATCGGGGTTGGAATTAGATTTCTCTATTTTTATGCCCTTTCCCTTATTATTTTCTTTTGCCTTTTTAAATTCAGTTGGGGTAATTTCTATAACATCATCGGAATTCTCGTCGGAATCCGATTCATCCGAGAATTGGTAATCCTCCCAATATTTTGCTTCCTTGGCGGAAACACCATTGACCATAATTAACTTTGGTCGGTTGGTTGAGGATTTTCTTTTACTTAACCGTTTTATTATTTCCCCCACCGGTTCTATTTCTTCATCCGGTTCCAATTCTTCTTCCGGTTCCGATTCTTCTTCCGGTTCCGACTCTTCTTCCGGTTCCTCTTCGGGAACTTGTGAATCAGTCCACAAATCATTCCAATTTACATTTGACTCTTCATTATTATTAGGTGAGTCAATGGGACTTGTTCTAGAGGTAGACATCTATCACATAATATCAAACACGTTAAGAGTTTAATATATCACATAATATTCATATGTTAAAAATATATAGTTTCCAACAAAAATGTTAAGCAATCATTTTTAAAGAAAACACGGTCGAAGTCCAGACTCACTAATGCATCCTAACAAACTCGATAAGACACACTAATGTAAATTTTCTGGTTCTCTAAGACCAACGCTCGGATACCAACTGAAATGTCCCGTTCTTATTGATTAAAAACGTTCCATATTAATTGATTTCGTTGCGAGGTTTTGACCTCTATATGAGACGTTTTTCAAAGACTGCATTCATTTTAAAACAAAACATAACCTTTATTTCATCAATAAAGGTTTAAAAAGCTTTACGTAGATTATCAAATAATGATAATCTAAAATATCCTGTTTACACACGACCATTACATAATGGTTTACAATACAAATATGTTACAACAAAATAAGTTTCTTGAATGCAGTTTTTACACAATATCATACAAGCATGGACTCCAAATCTTGTCCTTATTTAAGTATGCGACAGCGGAAGCTCTTAATATTCACCTGAGAATAAACATGCTTTAAATGTCAACAAAAATGTTGGTGAGTTATAGGTTTAACCTATATATATCAAATCGTAACAATAGACCACAAGATTTCATATTTCAATACACATCCCATACATAGAGATAAAAAATCATTCATATGGTGAACACCTGGTAACCGACAATAACAAGATGCATATATAAGAATATCCCCATCATTCCGGGACACCCTTCGGATATGATATAAATTTCGAAGTACTAAAGCATCCGGTACTTTGGATGGGGTTTGTTAGGCCCAATAGATCTATCTTTAGGATTCGCGTCAATTAGGGTGTCTGTTCCCTAATTCTTAGATTACCAGACTTAATAAAAAGGGGCATATTCAATTTCGATAATTCAGCCATAGAATGTAGTTTCACGTACTTGTGTCTATTTTGTAAATCATTTATAAAACCTGCATGTATTCTCATCCCAAAAATATTAGATTTTAAAAGTGGGACTATAACTCACTTTCACAGATTTTTACTTCGTCGGGAAGTAAGACTTGGCCACTGGTTGATTCACGAACCTATAACAATATATACATATATATCAAAGTATGTTCAAAATATATTTACAACACTTTTAATATATTTTGATGTTTTAAGTTTATTAAGTCAGCTGTCCTCGTTAGTAACCTACAACTAGTTATCCACAGTTAGATGTACAGAAATAAATCGATAAATATTATCTTGAATCAATCCACGACCCAGTGTATACGTATCTCAGTATTGATCACAACTCAAACTATATATATTTTGGAATCAACCTCAACCCTGTATAGCTAACTCCAACATTCACATATAGAGTGTCTATGGTTGTTCCGAAATATCTATAGATGTGTCGACATGATAGGTCGAAACATTGTATACGTGTCTATGGTATCTCAAGATTACATAATATATAATACAAGTTAATTAAGTTATGGTTGGAATAGATTTGTTACCAATTTTCACGTAGCTAAAATGAGAAAAATTATCCAATCTTGTTTTACCCATAACTTCTTCATTTTAAATCCGTTTTGAGTGAATCAAATTGCTATGGTTTCATATTGAACTCTATTTTATGAATCTAAACAAAAAAAGTATAGGTTTCTAGTCGGAAAAATAAGTTACAAGTCGTTTTTGTAAAGGTAGTCATTTCAGTCGAAAGAACGACGTCTAGATGACCATTTTAGAAAACATACTTCCACTTTGAGTTTAACCATAATTTTTGGATATAGTTTCATGTTCATAATAAAAATCATTTTCTCAGAATAACAACTTTTAAATCAAAGTTTATCATAGTTTTTAATTAACTAACCCAAAACAGCCCGCGGTGTTACTACGACGGCGTAAATCCGGTTTTACGGCGTTTTTCGTGTTTCCAGGTTTTAAATCATTAAGTTAGCATATCATATAGATATAGAACATGTGTTTAGTTGATTTTAAAAGTCAAGTTAGAAGGATTAACTTTTGTTTGCGAACAAGTTTAGAATTAACTAAACTATGTTCTAGTGATTACAAGTTTAAACCTTCGAATAAGATAGCTTTATATGTATGAATCGAATGATGTTATGAACATCATTACTACCTTAAGTTCCTTGGATGAACCTACTGGAAAAGAGAAAAATGGATCTAGCTTCAATGGATCCTTGGATGGCTCAAAGTTCTTGAAGCAAAATCATGACACGAAAACAAGTTCAAGTAAGATCATCACTTGAAATAAGATTGTTATAGTTATAGAAATTGAACCAAAGTTTGAATATGATTATTACCTTGTATTAGAATGATAACCTACTGTAAGAAACAAAGATTTCTTGAGGTTGGATGATCACCTTACAAGATTGGAAGTGAGCTAGCAAACTTGAAAGTATTCTTGATTTTATGAAACTAGAACTTTTGGAATTTATGAAGAACACTTAGAACTTGAAGATAGAACTTGAGAGAGTTCAATTAGATGAAGAAAATTGAAGAATGAAAGTGTTTTTAGGTGTTTTTGGTCGTTGGTGTATGGATTAGATATAAAGGATATGTAATTTTGTTTTCATGTAAATAAGTCATGAATGATTACTCATATTTTTGTAATCTTATGAGATATTTCATGCTAGTTGCCAAATGATGGTTCCCACATGTGTTAGGTGACTCACATGGGCTGCTAAGAGCTTATCATTGGAGTGTATATACCAATAGTACATACATCTAAAAGCTGTGTATTGTACGAGTACGAATACGGGTGCATACGAGTAGAATTGTTGATGAAACTGAACGAGAATGTAATTGTAAGCATTTTTGTTAAGTAGAAGTATTTTGATAAGTTTATTGAAGTCTTTCAAAAGTGTATAAATACATATTAAAACACTACATGTATATACATTTTAACTGAGTCGTTAAGTCATCGTTAGTCGTTACATGTAAGTGTTGTTTTGAAACCTTTAGGTTAACGATCTTGTTAAATGTTGTTAACCCGATGTTTATAATAACAAAAGAGATTTTAAATTATTATATTATCATGATATTATGATGTACGAATATCTCTTAATATGATATATATACATTAAATGTCGTTACAACGATAAACGTTACATATATGTCTCGTTTCAAAATCATTAAGTTAGTAGTCTTGTTTTTACATATGTAGTTCATTGTTAATATAATTAATGATATGTTTACTTATCATAATATCATGTTAACTATATATATAACCATATATATGTCATCATATAGTTTTTTTACAAGTTTTAACGTTCGTGAATCACCGGTCAACTTGGGTGGTCAATTGTCTATATGAAACCTATTTCAATTAATCAAGTCTTAACAAGTTTGATTGCTTAACATGTTGGAAACATTTAATCATGTAAACATCAATCTCAATTAATATATATAAACATGGAAAAGTTCGGGTCACTACAGAAACCAACAAGAATAAGTATACAACTAGCCGATCGATCAATAAAATATCCTAGAGGGATAATGGAGAACATGCTAGTTAAAGTTGGTACTTTAGTATTTCCAGTAGATTTTGTTGTTCTGGACATGGAAGAAGATTCTCAAGTTCCTCTCATATTAGGAAGATCATTCTTAAACACGGCTAAAGCAATGATAGACGTGTTTGGTAAGAAATTGACCCTAAGTATAGAGGATGAGAGTGTTACCTTTTCAGTTGATAGAGCTATGCAACAACCGCAATCTGCAGATGATACATGTTATTATATTCAGACTATAGATTCACATGCAGAATTGTTAGAAGAATTTCCAGAATTACAAGGAACAGGAGAATGTTCTTTAGGAGAAGGAACTGAACTAATTGATGAAACTAAAATGTTAGCTATACTAATAGCTAATGGATATGAACCAACAACAGAAGAAATTCAAATGCTAAAAGAAGAAGACAGATATCGATATAAATCATCGATAGAAGAACCTCCGACATTAGAGTTAAAGCCACTTCCAAACCATTTGGAATACGCTTATTTACATGGTGAATCTGAATTACCTGTAATAATATCGTCTTCTCTTACTGAAAATGAAAAATCACAACTCATTTCTGTGTTGAAAGCTCATAAACCAGCCATTGCATGGAAGATTCATGATATTAAAGGAAAAAGTCCTTCGTATTGCACACATAAAATCCTTATGGAAGAAGGTCATAAAACGTATGTGCAACACCAACGATGACTAAATCCTAATATGCAAGATGTAGTTAAAAAAGAAATTATTAAACTGCTAGATGTAGGTTTAATTTATCCAATCTCTGATAGTCCATGGGTAAGCCCAGTTCAATGCGTGCCTAAGAAGGGTGGCATGACTGTCATTACAAATGAGAAAAATGAGCTTATTCCTACTAGGACTGTAACATGATGGCGTGTATGTATTGATTATAGAAAATTAAATGATGCCGCCAGAAAAGATCATTTTCCCTTACCTTTTATTGATTAAATGTTAGAAAGATTAGCCGGAAATAGTTACTATTGTTTTCTAGATGGTTTTTCTGGATATTTTCAAATTCCAATAACACTCGAAAATCAAGAGAAAACCACATTCACGTGCCCTTATAGTACTTTTGCTTACAAACGCATGCCATTTGGACTTTGCAACGCCCCTGCAACCTTTCAAAGGTGCATGATGGCGATTTTTCATGACATGATAGAAGAATGCATGGAAGTTTTCATGGATGACTTTTCAGTCTTCGGTGATACATTTGAAACATGTCTAGTTAATCTTGAACGAATGCTTATTAGATGCGAACAATCAAATCTAGTACTAAATTGGGAGAAATGCCATTTCATGGTTAAAGAAGGCATCGTTCTTGGACATAAAATTTCAAAGGAAGGAATTGAAGTGGATAGAGCTAAAGTAGATGTAATTGCTAAACTTCCACATCCCACCAATGTTAGAGGAGTTAGGAGTTTTCTAGGGCATGCCGGTTTTTACCGACGTTTCATAAAAGATTTTTCTAAAATTGCCACTCCTATGAATAAACTCCTAGAAAAGGATGCTCCATTCATCTTTTCAGATGAATGTATCAAATATTTTAATATTCTTAAAGAGAAACTCACTAATGCGTCGATCATGATAACACCAAATTGGAATCTACCGTTTGAACTAATGTGCGATGCAAGTGATTTTGCAATGGGAGCCGTTTTAGGATAAAGGATTGAAAAACGATTTCAACCTATATATTATGCTAGTAAGACGTTACAAGGAGCACAAACAAACTATACAACTACTGAAAAAGAACTCCTTGCCATTGTCTTTTCTTTTGACAAATTTCGTTCATATCTCGTTCTAGCAAAAACGGTGGTCTATACCGACCATTCTGCTCTTAGATACCTATTTTCGAAACAAGATGCTAAACCAAGATTAATCCGTTGGATCTTACTCTTACAAGAGTTCGATATTGAAATCCGAGATAAAAAGGGAGCAGAAAATCTCGCCGCTGATCATCTTTCTCGTCTTGAAAATCCCGAATTATAAGTTCTAAATGAATCGGCCATACAAGACAACTTTCCTGATGAATATCTATTGAAGATAGATTATAATGAAATTCCATGGTTTGCAGACTATGCAAACTACTTAGTATGTGGATTCCTTGAAAAAGGATTGTCGTACCAAAAACGAAAGAAATTCTTTAGTGATATAAAACACTATTTCTGGGAAGATCCACATTTGTTTAAAAGTTGTCCCGATGGAATAATACGCCGATGTGTATTCGGAGATGAAGCCAATCAAATCTTAAATCATTGTCATACAGGACCAACAGGAGGGCATTATGGGCCTCAACTAACAGCAAGAGAAGTTTATGATGCTGGATTATATTGGCCTACAATTTACAAAGACGCACACCTTCTTTGCAAATCCTGTGATGCTTGTCAAAGGGCTGGAAAAATAAGTCAACGTGATGAAATGCCACAAAATGTCATTCAAGTATGTGAAGTATTTGACATTTGGGGTATTGACTTTATGGGTCCATTTCCAAAATCTCATAATAATCTCTACATTCTCGTTGCCATTGATTATGTATCTAAATGGGCGGAAGCACAAGCTCTCCCAACTAACGATGCACGAGTTGTAGTCAATTTTTTAAAACGTCTTTTTGCAAGGTTTGGAACACCGAAAGCTTTAATAAGTGATCGGGGTACTCATTTCTGTAATAATCAACTTGAGAAAGTTCTTAAAAGATATGGAGTAACTCATAAAATCTCCACTGCATATCATCCACAAACAAGTGGACAAGTTGAAAATACCAACCGAGCTTTAAAAAGTATTCTAGAAAAAACCGTAGGATCAAATCCGAAGGAATGGTCCATTAAGTTGGAAGATGCACTCTGGGCTTTTAGAACAGCCTACAAAACTCCAATTAGAACCACACCTTTTAAACTCGTTTACGGAAAAGCATGTCATCTTCCAGTAGAAATTGAACACAAAGCATTTTGGGCTTTGAAGACATGTAATCTTGATTTACATGAAGCCGGACGTCTACGGTTAAGTCAATTAAACGAATTAGAAGAATTAAGACATGAAGCATATGAAAATTCCTTAATCTATAAGGAAAGAACAAAGAAATGGCATGATAAAAGAATCAGAAGTTCAAAAGATTTCAAAGAAGGAGACAGAGTTCTTCTTTTCAATTCACGATTCAAGCTATTTCCTGGAAAATTGAAATCAAGATGGTCTGGACCATTTATAGTCAAAGGAGTTTTCCCATACGGAACAATAGAATTAATAAATTCAAATGGGATTGAATTTAAAGTTAATGGTCACAGAGTTAAACATTACATACATGGTCCGATGGAAGTTGGCAATGAAGTTAATCATAATTTCACCACCCAAGAAAACCTTCAAAATGAAAATATAAATATGTTATCAACAACATATGAAAAATCAAAATTGGAATATAGGGAGGAGTCAAATTTGAGTGATGAAGAAGAATTCTTATACAAACCTCCCATTCCAAGAAACGAAGAAAAATGTGAACAAGAAGTTCAAATAGAAGTGAAAGAACCAAGAAAAGAACACCCGAAAAAGGTTTACAAACCAACTCGACTTATTAAGCAGGAGACCCGGGTGAATTTATCATTTCTTGCTTGCTTAATGATGGTGCTGTATATAATGGACTCGCAGATTTAGGAGCAAGTGCAAATATTATGCCTCTTTCCTTATACAAAAGATTAGGCATGGGTAAATTAAAACCAACCAAAATAGGTGTTCAATCATTTGACCAAACCATTAAACACCCGGTTGGAATAGCAAATAATTTACTTGTTAACGTGGGAAGTTTGACATTTGTTGCAAACTTCATAGTGATTAATATGGAGGAAAACCTTGATATTCCTCTAATTCTAGGTCGCCCATTTTTAGCAACCACCGAGAAATTCATTGATGTAAGAGAAGGTAGAATGACACTTAGGGATGGTGATACATTGATCACCTTTGTGAACCGAAAGTTTAGATCTCCACCAACCAAAACTGTTAGACCAATAAAAATGCATAAGTGTGGGGAAGATGAAGAAACACTTAATGATGATCCAATCACAAAGAATGCCGTTGATGATACGAAATTAGATGAACCCATTTTTAACAGTTCAACGAAGAAACTTTATAAACGGATTCACGATGGTAAGATTAAGGGAAACTTTAAGTTATGTAACCGATTAGTATCCAATTTATCGCCAAAAGAAAAGGCGATGTTAGTTGAATTTGTGAAAGTTACGGAGAAAATCAACAAATAGATTAAAGTAAAAGTCAAAGATATACAAGTTGTTGATGATTCAATTGAAAATAATGTTAATCACAATTTCAACTAAGTGTAGGGAGGTTTATGTATTTCTGTTAGAGTTAGATTTTTTGTTTTCGTGTAGTTCTCGAAAATGGAACCCGAATGGTCTTTCCCTAGCAGACCCTAAAGAACTAGTCTTCTCCCCCCATTCTGAATTTTTATTTTTTTAGGTTTTTACGAAATGAAGACTTCCTGTGAACTAAACCATGGTCTAATGCTACACGCTTTGATCACTAAACGTAATAATGACACACTTCCGAGTGAAATAGTATCATTAATCAGAGGTAAATTGGACGGAGTAAGAAAAGAATCCAGATGCGAAGATAATAAGTCACAATTTGGTAAAGGAAAATCAAAATCCGCAGCGAAAAGAAGAGCACGACACCTTGAAAAATGTCACAAATGCGGAAAATGGTCACACGAAGGTAAATGTTCAAATAATCAAACCTATTCAAACACCGAATTTGTTACTTTATGCAGAGACGGACCGTTCATATGTTTAGAAGAAAAAACATTAAATGCTCGAGGTTACACCTATGTAGCCATGGAAAACCAATTAGTCCGACTATCTTATGAGTGGACTAGAGCATATCACTAAGAAATATATTTCACAGGTAAGTCTGTACAGTTTTTATTTTTATTTTTATTTTTATTTTTAACCTTTTGATAATAAACGCTAATTTGTTCGGTATAAAGTATTAAATTGGTATTCGATGAAATTAGGTCTTGCGACCGAAATTGTTAATATCATACAAAAATTTATTACATCACTGCGAAATTTAACGTTTATTCTTAAGGTATAAATATATTTAATCAATCAACCCAAAATATTTCAAAAATTCGTCATGAGTAAAATTAGGTCATGGAACCGAAATTACTTTACCGAAAAGAGGGGCGCATATTTTTGATAATATTTGATTGATTAAAGTGGGATAAAAGCCAAAAAGATTTTTAATTTTATTTTTACCATGTTTTTAAAATTAATATATAAAAATTAAATTAATATTGTAAACTTCTTTAAAATTGTAAATATTTGAAAAATTAATCCTTTTAATATAAGTTTGTATGTATAAAAACAAAAATATAATATAAGCTTGGTGTGAATTTTTAATATTAATTTTGAATTTTATGCATTTTTAATTTAAGTTTGGTGTGAATTTAAAAAACAAAAATTTACTTTATTTCGTTAAGTTAAAAATATGATTTTTAAAATTCATCGTGAGTTGAAGACTAGGTCGTTGAACCGAAATTGCTTTACCCAAGGGAGGGACGAGAACTTTTATTATCATTATTTTTAATCTTATTGAATTAAAGTATGCCAAAAACATTATAAAAAAAAACCCAAAAATCTTTGCTTTTAAAACCGCGCTTTAAAAAGACAAATTTTTAAATTTTGTCGAGGGACAGACTAGGACATCGTTCCGAAACGACCTCGTCCTAAATAACAAGGGAAACAAAATTTTAAAATTAATTACTTAATTGTTTTATAAGTTAAAGATTTCTATTAAAAAAAAATAAATAAAAATAAACGCCGCGACTCGCGGAGTTTGAAAGGGAAAAACACCGCAAGTCGCGGAGTTTGAAAAATACAGAAAAAAAATAAAACGCTGGAAACAGATCAGTCCACACCACCCACACCCAAAATAACTGCGAAAAACCCGAAAAATACACACAAAAATCAAATTTTTTGGCCAAAAATCATCACATTTTTTACTAAAATCATGTTGAGAAGGATGCTATCAAGGAATTACTCAAGAAAAACGGTAAATTTCTACACCTAAACACCATTTAATCCGAAAATTAGTGTTCTTGAGCAAATTTATACCCAATTCGATTTTGATGCTTTTTAGTGTAATTATACTTAAATTGTTTATGTATTATGCTTGTATAACCTAGATTGATGCTATTTAACATAATTAGAAGCCTTAAACTTCAAATTTTGAGTAATCTATGGTTTGTGTTCTTGAGCAATTTGGGGCTTTTTGATATAAACAGGTTATGGCCGATTTTTGTCATGAATTATTGCTAAATTAAGTAGTGTAGCATGTTTAGGTAGTTAAATGATCCAAACTTTGAGCCTAAACATGATTTTTGAGAATTAAAGTGGACTTTTTCAAGTCTAAAATTCATGAACTTGATTTTTGAGAGATAATGCCATTTGAAACTTGTTTAATTGCTAATAATGATTATTTTGATATCTTATTTGAGTTGAATGCGTATGAACTTGGCGAACATTTTCGTATATGCTTATTTAAAAAAAGTGTAGATTTGATAAAAACATGAAAATGGGCATAAGTTTGATATAAATTGAACATGTCATTGTAATTAATTTTGATCGATGATTTTGCTGACACTAATGCATATTTGGATGCACAAAAATTGTGTTTGATGTGTTTTGCAGACTGAAAGGGGTGAATCTTCATCCCAAGCTCGCAATGTTCCTCCTGAGAATGCGGAACAACAAGATATTGATAACTATTACAAACAAGATATACCTCATCCAGTTATGACATTTTCAGATATGCACGTGGAAAATTTGCACCCGAACTTGAGATTAGACAGCCGTTGGATAGATTATCCAAAATACCAAAGGGGCTTGCATACTCTTCATTCTAAAGCTGTTGAAGTACCTAGGGTAATAGAATGGGGACCATTAGAAGCTGTAGAATTGGCCGAGCCAATTAGAGAATTACTTACACAGAGGTATGGTAATTCTACTTTTAACGACTGGGTACGATTATTCAACATGCGTAGACCTGTATATAAAGTATGGTGTGAAGAATTATTGTGTAGTATAGAAATAAATGATCGGGTAGCTAGTTTAACCGATCGTTCTTTTATTAGATTTTTGTTAGGAGGTTCGATGCGCCACATGTCTCTACTAGACATGGCTCAGGCCTTACGTATATATACGCCTGAGGAGCTAGCATCTGCCGATTGTCGAGGGTTGATACTAAATGGTAGGAAAATTGATGAAAATTTTGATACGCATGGTGTATGAAGTCAAATGACTAGCCATCACCGATTTAAAGGGGGAAATTACTCTTATTTGGATATAGATAGAGCTGAATTAAGAGTAATTCACAGGTTTTTAGCCAATTCGATTACACAACGAGGTAAGAATAAGGAAAAGGTAAATGAACAGGATTTGTTTTATCACATGTGTATTCGAGACCCACAAAGCGCTGTAACTATACCTTATTGTGTGGGTTATTATTTATCAGCTATGGTTAGGGGGATGAGACCGCACAGTATAATAGGAGGTGGTATATTTATTACATTAATTGCTGAGTATCTCAATGTGGATATAAGTTGGGGGGATTATTAATCGAAGAACCAGAACCCCACGATACAATTGGTTTAAATGTATATCATGGTGCTATGGTTTTGAATAGGCGAAATAACACTGCAGTACGATATAATGGTAGACATCCACAGGTTGAGAGAAATCAACAGCAAGGTAATGTGGGAGGGGGAAATGAAATGACAGAAATGCAAAGGTTTATAGCTTCACAAGAGTATGAAAATGCTAGACATCGAGCATTTGAAGATTGGCAAGTTCATCAAAACCAAATCATAGCACATTGCCAACATGTAGGTAGAAACTATATTCCTACTCCAACGCCCATATTTCCTCCCTGGTCTATAGAGATGCAACTACCGTATCCTACTTATAACCCAGCTGAAGCATTCTATAACACATACGCTTATGCATGGAACCCCTACTGGTATCAGTAACAACCCTAGTTTATTTAGTTTTATTTATTTTATTTTTGTAATGTTACTACATTTAGCACTTATGTTGATATTGTAATAGTTTTTATAATTTTCTAACTTTTATTATTAGATTTTAATAATTTTTGAATGTGGGGTAATATACCAAACTTTAAAAATATGTATATATGTTTGCAGTTTATCTTATGTACACAACAGGGTAAAACAACGCATTTTCAAAGACTGGCATTAAGTTCAGCAAAAGCAACTAATTTTGACGACAAGATGCAAAATATATGTGATGTAACAACAAGACGGAATGAATAAATGATATGCACCATTTATCATTCAACACAAACAACAATATGTTTGAAAACTTTGGTAAAATTTAATCATTTTTATACGCTAATCACCCTCAATAATTTAAATTGTTACTGATTTCTTGCAAATGAGGGAATTGCAAGATCTTAAGTGTGGAAATGGGTTAAATTCTTTCGAATTTTTAAAATTTTTATTTAAACACTTGGTTACCATTAAAAATACTAGTAAAGCAGTAGTTGTATTAGAATCTAGTACTCTCTGATAATAAAAAACAGCCCTAGTCTTATATACTGACTACCCAATTCTAGTAAAAATTTTCAAAATTTTCAATTAAATGAACTCAAAATCATGTTTATACATATTTATGAACGATAAAACTAGGTGTTAACACCGAAATTATTGTTACCTCGGAAAGGACATAAATTGAGAAACAAACCAAAATGTTAGAATTCATTTAAAATGGAATAGAGGACAATAAAAAGGAAAATAAAAGCCAAGTGTGGGAAAATTTACCAAGTTATTTTAAACATATGTCACATATTTTTAAAGATACAAAATACTTTTGCTTTGGACTAAACTAAAAATTTTTACCCGATTTACTGTAAGAAAGATGGATCTACACGATGAATCAATTCCATCATTAAAAGGAAGTAAAGTCTTCCGAAAAAGAAACGCGCTTCTTGATTTAGGTCAGGAAGTTGTCGTCCAGACCAGCTGTAGGTTGACGAAAAATCTAGAAAAGTCATCTCTAAAATCAGCAGGAAATCCACGGACCTCAGCATCAAACAGGGTCGCCAAGTGGTCAGACTTATCCTAACCATGAGAGGATCTGTCTCGTAAAATGGGGAGGGCGCCGTGCAAATTAGCTTGATAAGACTAATGAATCAGATCCCCGGAAAGGATAATTTCCTTAAAGATCAAAAATCAGCTTTTAAAACTGATATTACTCAATCCTTGAGATTGACCTTAAAGATTGAGAATTCAAACTCATGGAATTCAATGATATCTAAACTCGAGCTTGAACGAGAAAATATTTTGATCAAAATTACAAACCGATTTGTTTTCTAAAAACCCATTTTCAATGCGTTCATTACCATTGAACGTAAAATCCTAGGAATTCACCTGGAATTCATTAGGTCATCTGAACCAAATCGGGTGTCAACTGTAAGAACGGTGGTTGCATAGCATGGTCAAAGACAGGACCTTGTGCCAGACCGAAAAATCATAGGATTATCTTTACTATTGCTCCTACAAAGGATAGTACTAGCGTCCGGCACGTTATAGACCATAATTAAAAGCATGTCAGGGGACATTGCCTTAACAGTTGCTTGTTCAACGCTTTCCTTTACAACCGGACGGTAGTTTACCGAAAGTTAATATACGGGACAAGTAAACTGGACGTGTTGCTTTCCTAATACAAGGTTAGCAAGTGGGTAACACAAAACCATAAGTTTTGAGCTAAAATTTTCAAATCTGAAACCCACAAAACCCAAAAAAAAAAAAAATCATTTTGCAAACACCGGTGAAGGGTTATTCCGGAAAACTTATCTAGGGTAAAAGCTAGATTGAATTTTCAAAAGATCAAATGTTTTCATAAAGATCCAATTTCCTTAAGGATCTACATTTTCATAGTCATGTGGGACGGTAAACCGCCTTTCAAGTGTGCACTTTGCTTTGAAAACCGAAAGTAAATCGGCTATTTGATTGCAAGTGTCGTTGACCTAAACCCGAGGCAACTGTAGATGACACACCCACCTTTAACCATGGTTCTATCGTTACTATCATTGTTTATACCACCATATCAAAATCACTGATGTACAAAGTGTGATGAATAAAAAAGTGATTCATGTATGTTTTTATTTCAAGTTCTGTATTGCTTGAGGACAAGCAATGTTTAAGTGTGGGGATATTTGATAAGGCTAAAAAGGAACATATATTTCATAGCAATATCCCTCCTAAATAATAGGTTTTCATATGTAATTGTATTATATTTTCATTGTAATTGTTTAAATAAATAAGTGCGAAGACAAAAGGCGAAAACGAAGATTTGAAGACAAAAACGTCCAAAAAGCTCAAATGTACAAGATACAATTCAAAAGGTTCAATTTATTGATAAGAAACGTCTAAAAATGACAAAAGTACAAGTTGCGGAACGCAAAGTACAAGATATTAAATTATACGAAAGGACGTTCGAAAATCCGGAACCGGGACATGAGTCTACTCTCAACGCGCGACGCAACGGTGCAAAAATTACAAGTCAACTATGCACATAAATAAAATATAATATTTAAATAATTCTTAAAATTATTTATATATTATATTATTATTTAATTACGTCGACAAGCTAAGATTCAAAAAATTGTGAGCTGAAAAATCAAACTCCACGACTCGCGGAGTTTGAAGGCCAAAAACTCCACGACTCGCGGAGCAGCCAGATTCCAAAATGCCTATAAAAGGCCACGAGCTTCTGTAGTTTTAAAAAAATATATATATACATAATAATAATAATACTCTGTAATATATAATAAATAAATAAATATATATATATATATATATATATATATATATATACATAATATATATATATATATATATATATATATATATATATATATACATACATATAGTATTGGTTAGTTTTATATTAGATTAGTTTGGGTTATGTAAAGGTTATTTTACGGGTTTTTGAAGTCGAAATTCTGTCCGTGTAACACTACGCGATAAATACTCAATGTAAGTTTTGTTCTCCTTTTTAAATGAATGTCTCGTAACTAAGTTATTATTATGCTTATTTGAGCCGAAGTAATCATGATGTTGAGCTAAATATTAAAGACGGGGTTATTGGGCTTTGTACCATAATTGGGGTTTGGACAAAAGAACGACACTTGTGGAAATTAGACTATGGGCTATTAATGGGATTTATATTAACTAAATGATGCCTCATTAAATTAATATAGAGATTTACAATTTGACGTAGATATAAATAACCACATACGCTCGATCGGACACGATGGTCGGGATATCTATAAATACTAATAATTGTTCATTTGACCGGACATGGGGATGGATTAATAGTCAATGGACTCATTAAAACAGGGGTGGATTACATTCAAGGGTAATTGGTGTAATTGTTAACAAAGTATTAAAACCTTGGATTACACACAGTCGATAACCTGGTGTATTCATTAAACAAAGTATTAAGACCTTGTTACAGTTCGAATCCCCAGTTAGTTGGAATATTTGACTTCGGGTATAAGGTTAAATTAGCCGAGCAGTTTAAAATAATGACCGATGAACTATTATGGACAAAAACCAGATAGGTTTCAAATACATCCAGGACAAAGGACAATTAACCCAGGACAATAAATTAAAATCAAAACGTCAAACATCATGGTTACGGAAGTTTAAATAAGCATAATATATTTTATTTCATATTTCCTCGTACTTTTATTTATTGTCATTTTAATTATTGTTATTTATTTTATATTGTTAGTTAAATATCGTCATTTACTTTACGCTTCGCTTAAAATATAAAATCGACAAACCGGTCATTAAACGGTAAACCCCCTTTTATATATTATTATATATAATTATATATATTTTGTACAAATATAGTTGTTTAAAAATATAGTGTGCAATAAGCCCGCTCCCTGTGGAACGAACCGGACTTCCTAAAAACTATACTACTCTACGATTAGGTACACTGCCTATAGTGTTGTAGCAAGGTTTAGGTATATCCCATTTGTAAATAAATAATTAAAACTTGTGTAATTTGTATCGCTTTTCGTATCAAAAAATATAGTATTTCACGTACACCTCTCGCACGACATTGATGTATTTGCGAGGTGTATATGAAATAGCTTATATTTTACTAGGAAAAACTATTAAATACATTACAATTTTATACAAGATATTTATTATTTATTTACAGATGAGATATACCTAAACCTTGCTACAACACTTATAGGCAGTGTACCTAATCGTACAGTAGTGTAGTTTTTAGTAAGTCCGGTTCGTTCTATAGGGAGACGACTTATTTTACACTATATTTTTAAACAATTATAATTGTACAAAAAAATATATAATTATATATAATAATATATAAAAGGGAGTTTTACCGTTTAATGACCGGTTTGTCGATTTTAAAACTTTAGTCGCAGTTAAAACCTAATGTAAAATATTAAATAAATAAAAGACTTAATTTAAAGCGTAAAGTAAATAACGATAATTAAATTGCGTTAAATAAAAGTGCGATAAAATAAAATTACGATAATTAAAGAGTACGATAATTAAAAGTGCAATTAAATACAATGACAATAAATAAAATTGCGATAATTAGAAGTGCAATTAAATATGAAAATAAAAGGAATTATGCTTATTTAAACTTCCGTAATCATGATGTTTGACGTGTTGATTTTAGTTTATTCCCATGGGTTAATTGTTCTTTGTCCTGGATTATTTAATATGTCCGTCTGGTTTTTGTCCATAACAGTCCATCAATCATAAATATAAAGTGCGAGTATCCTCGTCAAATTATCCTTATACCCGAAGTCAAATATTCCAACTAATTGGGGACTTAAACTTTAACAAGGTTTTAATACTTTGTTTAATAATTACACCAGGATATCGACTGCGTGTAACCCAATGTTTTAATACTTTGTTAACAATTACGCCAAGTGTCCTTGTACATAATTTCACCCCTGTTTTAATAATTCCATAGACTATTAATCCATTCCCGTGTCCGGTTAAATGAACGATTATTCGTACATATAAATATCCCGCCCATCGTGTCCGATCGAGTGTATATGATTATTTATAGGTACGTCCAATTGTAAACCTTTATATTAAAATTAACAAACTATCATTTAGTTAAACAAATATAAAGCCCATTAATAGCCCATAGTCTAATTTCCACAAGTGTCGTTCTTTTATCCAAACCCCAATTATGGTACAAAGCCCAATTACCCAATTTTAATATTTTTAGCCCAACATCATGATTACTTTGTTTTAAATAAGCATAATAATAACTTAGCTACGAGACATTAATTTAAAAAGGAGAACATAGCTTACATTGATTATTTATCGCGTAGTGTAACACGGACAGAGCTTCGACTTTAAAACCCGTAAAATAACCTTTGCATAACCCAAAACTAATCTAATATAAAACTACACTATACTATTTATATATAATATATATATATATATATATATTTATTATTATTACAGAGGAGTATTATTATTATTATGTTTTTTATGGCCAAAACTCGTTGCCTTTTATAGATGTGGTCTGATCCTGAGGCCCATGCGATCGCATGGGTTCTCAGTGTTAATCTCATATGATCGCATGGCCAGCCTGGCCATGCCCAATTGCTTTGTTTGCTAGCTCGTTGACGTTTTATTTAATATAATATATAATATATAAATAATTTATATAATTATTTAAATATTATATTATATTCTTGTGCATAATAGACTCATAATTTTTGGTCCGTTGCGTCGGGCGTTGATAGTTGGCTCAGGTCCCGGTTCTGAATTTTTGAACGTACTTTCGTATAATTTAATATCTTGTACTTTGCGTTCCGCAACTTGTACTTTTGTCATTTTTAGACGTTTCTCATCAATAAATTGAACCACTTGGATTGTATCTTGTACATTTGAGCTTTTTGGTCATTTGCGTCTTCAAATCGTCATTTTCGCCTTTTGGCTTCGCACTTATTTAATATAAACGATTACAACTTAAAATAGGACAATTACAACTAAATAATTTACATATTGGGAGGATATTGCTACTAAATATATGTTCATTTGGAGCACTATCAAATATCCCCACATTTGAACATTGCTTGTCCTCAAGCAATACAGAACTTGAAATTAAATCACACGAATCACTTCTTTATTCTTCACACTTTATACATTAGTGATTTTGATACGGCAGTATAAACAATGATAGTAACGATGTGGTTTACAGTCCCACATGACTATAAAAATTTAGATCCTTAAGGAAATTGGATCTTTATGAAAACATTTGATCTTTTGAAAATTCATTCTAGCTTTTACCCTAGATAAGTTTTCCGGAATAACCCTTCACCGGTGTTTGCAAAATATTTTTGTGGGTTTGGTAGGTTTCAGATTTTAAAATTTTAGCTCAAAACTTGCGGTTTTGTGTCACCCACTTGCTAACCTTGTATTAGGAAAGCACACATCCAGTATACTTGCTCCGTATTTTAACTTTCGATAAACTACCGTCCGGTTGTAAAGGAAAGCGTTGAACAAGTAACTATTAAGGCAATGTCCCCTGACATGCTTTTAATTATGGTCTATAACGTGTCAGATGCAATTACTATCCTTTGTAGGAGCAATAGTAAAGATCATCCTATAATTTTTTTTCGGTCTGGCACAAGGTCCTGTCTTCGACCATGCTATGCAACCACCGTTCTTACGGTTGACACTCGAATTGGTTCAGGTGACCTAATGAATTCCAGGTGAATTCCTAGGATTTTACGTTCAAAGGTAATGAACGCATTGAAAATGAGTTTTCATAAAACAAATCGGTTTTAATTTGATCAAAATATTTTCTCGTTCAAGCTCGAGTTTAGATATCATCGAATTCCACGAGTTTGTAATTCTCAATCTTTAAAGTCAATCTCAAGGATTGAGTAATATCAGTCTTAAAAGCTGATTTTTAATCTTTAAGAAGATTATCCTTTCTGGGGGTCGGATTCATTAGTCTTATCAAGCTAATTTGCACGGCGCCCTCCCCATTTTATGAGACAGATCCTCTCATGGTTAGGATAAGTCTGACCACTTGGCGACCCTGTTTGATGCTGAGGTCCGTGGATTTCCTGCTGATTTTAGAGATGACTTTTCTAGATTTTTCGTCAACCTACAGCTGGTCTGGACGACAACTTCTTGACTAAATCAAGAAGCGCGTGTCTTTTTCGGAAGACTTTACTTCCATTTAATGATGGAATTGATTCATCGCGTAGATCCATTTTTTCTTTTATCTTTATTATAATATTGCGGGTAAAACAGTCAATTTAGTCCAAAACAAAAGCACCTGCAATAACTTTACAGAAACATGTGATAGATAGTTCTTTTTAATTGAATAACTTGATACATTCTCCCCACACTTAGTTTCTTTCTTTGCCTTTTTATTCTCCTTTATTCCATTTTAAATGAATTCAAGTATTTTAGGGTGTTTCTCAATTTTATGTCCTTTTCGAGGTAACGATAATTTCGGTATTAACACCAAGTTTTCATCGTTCATAAATATGTATAAACATGATTTTGAATTCATTTAGTTGAAATTTTTTTTAAATTTTCACAAAATTTGGCCATTAAACCAAGTGTAAACCTGAGAGAATTTATAACCCTTCCCCACACTTGAGATCATGCAATACCCTCATTTGCATGAAATCAGACTCTAATTATAAATTCATGATGGTGATTAGTGCAGAAAAGTAGTTAAAGATACCCAGTTTTGTAATTACAAAGCTCGTCGAATGATAGATGGCGCGCCTCATCGTTCATCCCTTCTTGTTTTATCACACATGTTTTTTTTTCTTCAAAAATGACTGATTTTCTGAGCTGTTTGTTAATATTTAAAAATGCGTCTTTTACCCTTACTTATTATGCATGTTTATTAACGAGTTATGCACTAACCCGAACCCCTAATTTAACGTTAAGTGGGGTTAGACTTCCCCACACTTGGCTGACGATATGTGAAGTCGGTAGAATAAGTTTCACGAATTAGAATAGTGAGCCAGTTATTTACATCTCGGGTGGTGTATAATATATCAATGGGTTTAAAGTTTAGAACCACTCGATCGTCACTACTTAATTCTTTTTTAAGTGTAGCTTTTAGTAAATGGATACGTCTCTTTTCTGGTTCTTGGTCAAATAGATCGATATACACCGACATACATATTTCTATAGGGTGGACAATTCCTAACATTTCCTTTCATTCATTCTCGGGATCAAGGTTTTCACCTCTATTACCCAATTGGGTGAAATTCGAGGTGTCAATATCTATTACAGCTTGTAGTTCATCTTTGGTAGATGACTCGTCTATTGAGAATATTGGGTTGGAAGGTTGTGGAATGGTGAATTTCGGGATCGATGCAAATTCTTCTTCATTAATGGTACTTATTGGTCTCACCATTTTGGTCTCGGGGTAAAATTTTTAATGTTATCGTTTTCCCAAGAGTACCAATTTGTCACCCTTACTTCTTCTTCATTCATTGATGGATCGATGATTTTGTCGGTAGAGGCTAATGTGTCGATATGTTGTGAAATTGGTAAAACTGAATAAAAAGTATCATCGGGATAATTGGTGATTTCGGAGCTCTCGAATTCATCAAAATTCGATGATATGAGATTTTCTTGTACATGACTCCTCAGATCAACAGGTGCGTAATCTGATAGAGTTTCAGCTTGCCTATTTACAAACTCTCTCATTTGTTCATTTTGAGCATCAAGTTCTTCGAGTTTGATTTTCATATAATCTAAAGAATTTTCAGACACATAATTTTTCTCATCTTCTGGTTGTGGAGTTTGGAAATATTCTTGGGAATAATCCCAATTTGAATTGTATTCTTCATAATCGTTCCCTTCAGGTTCCATGGGTTCATAATTTTCCATAGGAACGTAATAATAACATTCCCATGTTGAGTGATAATCTCCACAGATTTCACAACCAGTTATTGTTTCGTCATTCGTGATCCAAGATTGACCGAACGAATTTTCATCAACACCCGTTTGAGAGTATTGATTAAATTGATTTCGGATGTCATAAAGAGTTTCCAAAATATTCTCGAGATTTTCCATAATGCGCTTATTACCAAATTTTAGCTACAATGTGGTGCATTTACTTAATTATCCTATTAGTTATAAAAATAAAAAATATATAAGTTATCAAATTAATAGACTTTTCTGCTTTTGCCCACGTTTCGAATAGCCAATAGATGCAGCAGGGAGCCAGAACCCTTTAAATCGGAAGCTCACAACTCAGCCACTAACAAATCCAACTATTACTACGAAGCAGAAAATTTGGATGTCTATCAATTTAACCGTTTAGAATAATTTTTCGTTTTTGAAATTTTAGAGAAGAAATAGAAAATTCTATGTCCTAAAAACTAGATCGTCGAGAAATAAGAAAGAAAAAGAAGTGCGTCGAAAAACGTCGAAAAATAAAAATATCGAAAAATAATAGGCGTCGAAAAATAAAAATAAGAAAGTAGCGCGTCGAAACTTAAAAAGGAACTAAAAACTAATAATTAAAAGTTGTGTCTAAAAATATTAAAGCTTAAAAGGAATACTATATCCCAAAATGGCAATAATTTAAAAAGGTACTAAAATTTATAAACAGCGTCGCAAAATTCTAAAGCACCTAAGTCTTAGTCTAAAGAAAAGCACTTCAGGGATTTTACGGCAAAGCCTAAAAATCTAGAAATAAAAATAACTATGGTAAAAACTATATTAAAACTAAATACGAGCAAAAAAAAAAATATACAAATATTACACTAAAACAAATAAAAAGATACAAAATATAAAAATAAACTTAAAGTTGTAAAAAGTACAATTTTTATAAAAATATTATTTTTATATTATTTATTTTATAAAAGTATTAGTTTTATAATTTATTAAAACTAATTAAACTAAAAATACAAATTAATTAAATAAAACTAAAACTAATAATTAAATAAACTAACCTAATTAGGTTATAATAATAATAACTATAAATTAATTAAAACCCTAAACTGTCGGCTGAGGTTACCTGGCCTGTCAACTCAAGCCATGCGATCGCATGGTTTAGAAGTTAAAATCTCATGCGATCGCATGAGGTAGGGTTTCGGGCCAAGAGCTGGGCTGCTACAGTGTTCGGGCCCGAGAGTTTTTATTTAAAATTTTTTTTATATTGTTTTTCTAAAAATGATATACAAATGTATTTATAAAATATAGTGTTTCGCCGAATCCCCGGCAGCGGCGCCAAAAACTTGATGTATTTGCGAGGTGTATATGAAATAGCTTATATTTTACTAGGAAAAACTATTAAATACGTTACAATTTTATACAAGATATTTATTATTTATTTACAGATGGGATATACCTAAACCTTGCTACAACACTTATAGGCAGTGTACCTAATCGTACAGTAGTGTAGTTTTTAGTAAGTCCGGTTCGTTCCACAGGGAGACGACTTATTTTACACTATATTTTTAAACAATTATATTTGTACAAAAAAAATATATAATTATATATAATAATATATAAAAGGGAGTTTTACCGTTTAATGACCGGTTTGTCGATTTTAAAAGTTTAGTCGCAGTTAAAACCTAATGTAAAATATTAAATAAATAAAAGACTTAATTTAAAGCGTAAAGTAAATAACGATAATTAAATTGCGTTAAATAAAAGTGCGATAAAATAAAATTACGATAATTAAAGAGTACGATAATTAAAAGTGCAATTAAATTCAATGACAATAAATAAAATTGCGATAATTAGAAGTGCAATAAAATATGAAAATAAAAGGAATTATGCTTATTTAAACATCCGTAATCATGATGTTTGACGTGTTGATTTTAGTTTATTCCCATGGGTTAATTGTTCTTTGTCCTGGATTATTTAATATTTCCATCTGGTTTTTGTCCATAACAATCCATCAATCATAAATATAAAGTGCGAGTATCCTCGTCAAATTATCCTTATACCCGAAGTCAAATATTCCAACTAATTGGGGACTTAAACTGTAACAAGGTTTTAATACTTTGTTTAATAATTACACCAGGATATCGACTGCGTGTAACCCAATGTTTTAATACTTTGTTAACAATTACGCCAAGTGTCCTTGTACATAATTTCACCCCTGTTTTAATAATTCCATAGACTATTAATCCATTCCCGTGTCCGGTTAAATGAACGATTATTCGTATATATAAATATCCCGCCCATCGTGTCCGATCGAGTGTATATGGTTATTTATAGGTACGTCCAATTGTAAACCTTTATATTAAAATTAACAAACTATCATTTAGTTAAACAAATATAAAGTCCATTAATAGCCCATAGTCTAATTTCCACAAGTGTCGTTCTTTTATCCAAACCCCAATTATGGTACAAAGCCCAATTACCCAATTTTAATATTGTTAGCCCAACATCATGATTACTTTGTTTTAAATAAGCATAATAATAACTTAGCTACGAGACATTAATTTAAAAAGGAGAACATAGCTTACATTGATTATTTATCGCGTAGTGTTACACGAACAGAGCTTTGACTTTAAAACTCGTAAAATAACCTTTGCATAACCCAAAACTAATCTAATATAAAACTACACTATACTATTTATATATAATATATATATATATATATATATATATATATATATATATATATATATATATATATATTATTACAGAGGAGTATTATTATTATTATGTTTTTTATGGCCAAAACTCGTTGCCTTTTATAGATGTGGTCTGATCCTGAGGCCCATACGATCGCATGGGTTCTCAGTGTTAATCTATGCGATCGCATGGCCAGCCTGGCCATGCCCAATTGCTTTGTTTGCTAGCTCGTCGACGTTTTATTTAATATAATATATAATATATAAATAATTTATATAATTATTTAAATATTATATTATATTCTTGTGCATAGTAGACTCATAATTTTTGGTCCGTTGCGTCGGGCATTGATAGTTGGCTCAGGTCCCGGTTCCGGATTTTTGAACGTCCTTTCGTATAATTTAATATCTTGTACTTTGCGTTCCGCAACTTGTACTTTTGTCATTTTTAGACGTTTCTCATCAATAAATTGAACCACTTGGATTGTATCTTGTACATTTGAGCTTTTTGGTCATTTGCGTCTTCAAATCGTCATTTTCGCCTTTTGTCTTCGCACTTATTTAATATAAACGATTACAACTTAAAATAGGACAATTACAACTAAATAATTTACATATTGGGAGGATATTGCTACTAAATATATGTTCATTTGGAGCACTATCAGACATCAGAACTGAAAAACGAATTGAGCAAACTATGAAGGAGACTGTTGACAAATCACAAAGACTAAACCTGCCTTCAAAGAATCCAAATGATTCAGTGTCTGCTGAAGCCTTTAGCGAATACCTTGCTCCTGACTCTAAACCTTTACGGACAAAACTTCTTCATCATCTTTCAACATTAGAAATTCTAAGATATCATCGTATCTTTCATTATAAATATCCTCGATATTTCTGAAGATATTTTCATAACTATTCTTATCTGAAATCATATATCTCTTCGCGTTATCTGTATTACATCAAAAAGGAAACTGTTTTAGTTTCTAAATTCTGAAAAGTTTGAACTTAAATTATGAATGTTATTGAAGTAGTGTTGGGAACTGAAGCAAGAGTTAGTATAATATAATGACACTTGATCAACGTGATTATATTACAGTAAGTCATGCTGAGTTTCTAATGGAACGTGATAAAGGTTCACAGATCATACACTCATCATGAACTATGTTACATAACTCTTTCATTCTATTTAACCTCTAAACATATCAAGAAAATATTTCTTGATGATTCGGTTTTTTTCGGATATTCTAGTAATTTGATAAATCAAATCATGCTATTACATTTCCATTCTACTTTGTATATTATAATCATTCGAAACTCCATACCTACGAATTTTGGACCATTATTCGCTTGACTTGAAGTCGGGAAGAAGAAAACAAAAGCATGAAGCTCCAAAATGGAAATGGGAGTATAAATCGCAGCAAATAGAAGAGAGCATTAACTACGGACGACAATGATTATAGAAGACAGAAGCAAGGATTTCAAATTATAAAGAAGATATAAAGCCCAACGACAATCCAGAAATTATAAACCATATATATCGATGCATATAGCAATATAAAGACACGGGAGAACTAAAAACACTATAAAACCAAGAGTATAGTAGAAGTAAATAGATTCTTCCGGCGGCAGATAAAAAAGAAGGATGACAGATATGAAAGTTAGGAATATATCAAGAATTAGAACCGGATGGAGCATATTATAAAATATGTATTGAGGGAGAAAGAATAGAAGGTATGAGCTGTGGAAATAAGGAAACAAAGAAGGTGGATTTATAGTAAAATATCCGACAGAGCAATCAAAACATTTGATCGCATTTAAAGCGGATCATAATTTCCTTAATTACCAATGAATCAAATCTTATTACAAGGATTTTCTCCAAATCCCTTGAACTCTGGAAATCAATCATATCTACGTTAAAAGATATGACGAATCTACACTTACCTATTTCACTCTTTATTGATAACTTCACTCGTACTCTTCACATAAATGAATTGATTTATCCAAATTACTCGCTGATGATAAAACTCTAATTTTCAGCTTGTATGCGTCATGAAAACATACTTATTGTCAGCCATGACCATCTCTGTAACAACCCTGATTTTTCCGTTACTTCCGTTAACCTTCCGTTAGTTTATTTAACGGCGATTATTTAGCTATTATGTGTTTATGTGCAACAAATGCGTACTTGATCTTTGGAGGGTTACAATAATTAATATGGGTTGATATTAATTCATATAATTATTTTGGATAATGAAATACGATAAAAACGATACGATTTTGATAACTGCTTTTTGAGCAACGAAACGATCGGGTTTATTTTAATAATTAATTTATTAATTATTAACTTTTTAAAAATAATTAATTTATTGGGTTTTTAAAAAATTAACGTTTGGTTGCGTTTAACGATCGGTTTAGCGTTTCGGGCCTTCGGTACATTTAAACGGCACTTGAAAGGAACCACATTTTATGATCAAGCAAGCCAAAACATATTATAAATCAATTTTAATAAATATACTATATAATTATTATGTTTTAAACATACTTTCAATTTATTAGAATTTATATAGATTAAAACGCGAGAAATTGACATTTAATGTCCCGGTTTACGTTTTCGGCTGACGACACTTCAAGGCTCTTAACCGGATCCCATAGAAAGTCATCTAGAATCATTTTAGAGTCCATTAACTTCTATTTGGACCCTCTTGGCTGAAATTCTTCACCCACCATGGTCCATATGTTATTTTCGTGGCCCGTTAATGTTAAAACCCAACTAGTTAAGCCCTTTAAGCCTTTTAATCCCTAAATAATTATAACAAAAGAAGGGGAACGACTTGTAGCTGCTCCCATTCATGATTTGCAGCCCCATATTCATCATCTAGGTCGCCATCTTCATCTCGTTCAATCCCCGTCAATTGCTTGCTCGTTTGCTTAATCGTTTATGTATTCGTGATCCTCTCGTTCTTCTCTACACATATCTACTTGCAATTTGTTATTTGAAGGTATAAAACCACTAACCCTAATCTTATTAGATCTGATTTTAATCAATTACATAGTGTACAAGAGTGTAGTGCTCAATTGATTGCGATTAAAGTTGTTGTTAGTTGTTAATTTGCTCGATTGTTGTCTTTGTTATGAAAACCGAATTTGATTGTTATAAATCTGAGTATATGAGTTTATGTACTGATCATATAATGTATTTAGATGGATAGATCTTTAAAAATTAATAAATTTGGACTTTGGATTTGCATGATTTCGTTACCGGATGCTTAAGTTATGATTAATCGAAGTTTCGTTTGCGTTTCACATGTAATCCGAATTTTAGGAGTTGCATGCTTTGTTTTTTAGTTTATATAAAGTGTACTACTGTATTCCTTGTGAAAGGTTATGCAATTTACACTAAAGATTTGCATCGAAAGGTTATGTAATGCTCCCGATATGATAAAACGAAGTTTTGATTTGTAAAGTATGCTGAATCTGTTTTTAAGTTTACATAAAAATTGCTAGAACGAATTAGGAATTGATTTAGAATTTGAGCTTCTGGAATATGTTATTCTAAGTGTTTCTTGACATGTTTCATTTGTATGCGAACTTGCGAGAACGTGATTTGCCATGAGTTATATGCTTATCTTTGTGATGTGTTCGATTGATGTTCAAAAACTGGAGAGTCTGTAATGTTTTGCAAAACTGTATGAATTGGCTAAAGCAATGCTTCTAATTATTTTATCAATAAAATATTCAGATATTTTGAGATGACACCAATTGGTCGTTCGTTAAAATCTATTTTCTATATTTTATAAAAAATGTTTAAAAACTGACGCGCGAGCTGAAATTTCTGTAACGAACCTGAATTTGATCCTTTCTGATTCCTGACTTTTAATTATCGTATGAGACCCTGGCTGGACTTTTTGGAATTGATTTTAAGTCTATTTATAATCTGGAGTTTTCCATGTTTATGTGAATTTTTTACTATGAGATAATATGCTAGGTATGCTACGTGTTCATGGATTTGGTGCACAACGATAAACTGAAATTGTGAAAATGATTATTCATGACCTAAAACGTATTGTATGACTTAGGTTTGACATGTTGACCAATATTTGACATGAACCTACTGATGTTGACTTTATTTGACCACATTGACCAAGTTTGACTTTCAGTTTGACTTCGGTTGACTTTGTTTGACTTGCATGATATAGTTGACTTTTACTTTGAAACGCGTCGAGTCGAGCAATAAGATAACGTACACTATGAAACCAAACTTATTTAAGATACATATATTGACCAACCTACATACGTATACTTAGGTTGCATTACTCGGCTATAAACCATGCAAGTTATTTGTTCACTTTTCATTCCGAGCTTATTCAAAGGTGAGTCTACAGTCCTGCTTTTTACTTGTTTTCAGGGATGAGAATACACACTGTTATATTTACATTTTTAATTACTTTTATATTGACATGAGTACTACACATATGCATAATGAGTTTGTTCAAAAAGCCTCTAGCTTGAATACTTTTAATACCTCTAGCTTGAATACTTTTAATACCATCGGTGTAAGCACAATACTTTTAATACTTTTAATACCATCGGTGTACAAGAGTCTAGTGCTCAATTGATTGCGATTAAAGTTGTTGTTAGTTGTTAATTTGCTCGATTGTTGCCTTTGTTATGAAAACCGAATTTGATTGTTATGAATCTGAGTATATAAGTTTATGTACAGATCATATAATGTATTTAGATAGATAGATCTCGAAAAATTAATAAATTTGGACTTTGGATTTGCATGATTTTGTTACCGGATGCTTAAGTTAAGATTAATCGAAGTTTCGTTAGGGTTTCACATGTAATCCGAATTTTAGGAGTTGCATGCTTTGTTTTTTAGTTTATATAAAGTGTACTACTGTATTCCTTGTGAAAATTTATACAATTTAGACTAAAGATTTACATCGAAAGGTTATGTAATGCTCCCGATATGATAAAACGAAGTTTTGATTTGTAAAGTATGCTGAATCTGTTTTTAAGTTTACATAAAAATTGCTAGAACGAATTAGGAATTGATTTAGACTTTGATCTTCTGGAATATGTTATTCTAAGTGTTCCTTGACATGTTTCATTTGTATGAGAACTTGCGAGAACGTGATTTTCCATGAGTTATATGCTTATCTTTGTGATGTGTTCGATTGATGTTCAAAAACTGGAGAGTCTGTAATGTTTTGCAAAACTGTACGAATTGGCTAAAGCAATGCTTCTGATTATTTTATCACTAAAATATTCAGATGTTTCGAGATGACACCAATTGGCCGTTCGTCAAAATCTATTTTCTATATTTTATGAAAAATGTTTAAAAACTGACGCGCGAGCAGAAATTTCTGTAACGAACCTGAACTTGATCCTTTCTGATTCCTGACTTTTAATTATCGTATGAGACCCTGGCAGAACTTTTTGGAATCGATTTTAAGTCTATTTATGATCTGGAGTTTTCCATATTTATGTGAATTTTGTACTATGAGATAATATGCTAGGTATGCTACGTGTTCATGGATTTGGTGCACAACGATAAACTGAAATTGTGAAAATAATTTTTCATGACCTAAAACGTATTGTATGACTTAGGTTTGACATGTTGACCAATATTTGACATGAACCTACTGATGTTGACTTTAGTTGACCACATTGACCAAGTTTGACTTTCGGTTTGACTTCGGTTGACTTTGTTTGACTTGTATGATATACTTGACTTTTACTTTGAAACGCGTCGAGTCGAGCAATAAGATAATGTACACTATGAAACCAAACTTATTTAAAATACATATATTGACCAACCTACATACGTATACTTAGGTTGCATTACTCGGTTATAAACCATGCAAGTTATTTGTTCACTTTTCATTCCGAGCTTATTCAAAGGTGAGTCTACAGTCCCGCTTTTTACTTGTTTTCAGGGATGAGAATACACGCTGTTATATTTACATTTTCAATTACTTTTATATTGACATGAGTACTACACATATGCATAATGAGTTTGTTCAAAAAGCCTCTAGCTTGAATACTTTTAATACCATCGGTGTAAGCACAATTTAGATGGACGGATCTGTTAGGTTGACAACCTCACCCACTATAAAAGCAGTGGTGCATTTATTTTGAACATTAGATACACTCGTACAGGTGTATAACATTTTAGGAGGTAAAGGCAGGTATAATGGCATCTATACTCGGGTTAATGCTAGTATTCAGGTGCTCGGTGTATGCAGCGATAGAATCTCGTGGTCAAGGAAATTAAACTATTTTTCTGATAACTATTTTTCAGATACTATACAACGATATTTAAACTGTGGTTTACGAGCAAATGAGATAAAACTTGACAGGGTGTTGTCTACAAATGATTGAAATTTGACATGGTTGTGTCAACAAACTTTTGAAACGAGCAACAGTGTTGTCTAAAAACTTTAACATTAAACTTTGGTGGTCTTTCACTAGTAAACGTTTTCGAAATGTTATTTCTTAAACATACTGTATTGTTTACTTAAAACCTGTAGATTCACTCAACATTATTGTTGACCTGTTTTTGCGTGTTTTATTCTCATGTATTAATTGCTTCCACTGTAGAATATTGTTGTTACGTAGAAGTCAAGCCAAGCACTGGGGCCAGAGTTAACATTCCGTTAAAGGGATTTGATGGGGTGTTACATTTGGTATCAGAACTTTGGCTATAGGGAACTAGGATACATTAGTGTGTCTAACTGTAGGGCGCATTAGTGAAGTCTAGTCTATAGTTGTGTGTCTTGGATGACTTTTATACACCATACCTGCACTATTTGCTTCACAATGCTACATGTAGGACTACACGTTATACCACATACATATATGCCTTATACCATACAACATGGACTTGGACTAAATATACTATATCACGAAACACATACGTACACACAAAGCCAGATTTAACTAAATTAAGTTGACTACGCTATCTTGAACTTATGGAGTGATGTCGAATGGATATGTGAGATAGCGTAATGTAATGACCAGGATTACATTACGGTGACTCATATAGAAGTTCCGACATCGCAAAATAAGGAATTGGGAGCGAGTCAAGTAGGTTACTTGGATAAACACCGTTGTGAACACAAACTGTATAACCTTAAATAGGAGTAGAGACTTACACTGTGGAAACTAATTGTTATTATAACTTATAAGTAACTTGTAAGCATGACACCACTCCTCACCACTCGACACTTCCTGCCACCACCGATCACCACCCGTCACTACAAAGACACTACTTAAACATACTCGTCATCTCATACCACTACTCATTACTGTTTATTGCTGCTAACTACTACTCCACGCTGCCTCTGACTGCTAGTCACGACTGATCACTACTTCTCACTGCTTGTCGATACTAAATACTACTTAACTGCTACTCCTTGCTACTTGCTACTACTCAATACTACTCATTACTGCTTACCACTACTAAGTAATACTCGACACTACCAACACCTCCGCGTTTTACTACTCGCTAATGTGCATCACAACTCATTTCTGATACGTCTTTAGAGGAGAAATTCCTGATAACCGCCCACACAATACGTAGTAGATATTGTCCACTCGATTACCAACTTACCTATCATTCAGCCATTCACCGTCCATGATTTTGTTTTCCAACATGAGCCTACCGACTGAAGACCATTATGCCTTATTGGGTGCATTAGGGTACATGTGCATATACTTATGATGTGAGCATGCTATCTAACAACTTATACGTCACTACTATCATCACTGCTTATCACAATCCATCGCTACTTATCGCTAACGCCACCACTCATTGCTACTGGTAATACTACCCGTTACCATATCCCTCATCATTTTGTTCCAACATACTATTCTTAAGCGACAATCATTTTCATTATACCTACAAAAATTACCAACCAACTTTGAACGCATCAACGCGAACTATACTTCATCTGTTTCCCACGAGGCACACACGTCTGGGAGATTGTACCAACCCTTTTCGATTAAATATCAGATTTTGTTCGGGTTGCCATTATACCTTATTCAATTTCGTTTTTCGTGAAATTCTTCACGAAACTTCTCTCACTCACCAATCATAATGCTTATACATGATGTCAACACCGGTGCTGATGGAAGCCTTAACGCTAGAGGAATTGGTCACAACATTTATAAACCTGTACCTCCCTTAGACAACATGTACTTTATAGAACTATTGAACTGGGAAATTTTAACCTCGTGGTTGAAACAAACTGGTTATCTGACGATACAACCAAGGCAGCTATGACCCGAAGACTATTCGAATTTCTTTCACCAATAATAATAGTGTACGGAGAAGAGATCAGTACACCGTCATGTTACGCTAATTACTCGAAGGTCCAGAAGTACATGATATGAGAATGTATCGCAATTCTGGCACATGTGAGTAAAGATGAGCCGACATTTAAGAGACCCGAGTAATTCCCGACCATTAGAGATTGCCCTGAGGTTTCACGTCCACCCTACCGTGAAGTTGATAAAGGGTTGAATGAGTCGAACATCCGATAATTTTACACGAATAATCTACTAAACGAGAATTTAACCCGTTACCTCAGAGTAAGAAGGAATCCTTGATACCGCTAGGCCAAAGGCCCTCGGATTAATTTGGTACCAGCAGCTGCACCTGTTACGCGTACAATATACGAACTTGCACCTTTAGAACTACAAGAGCTTCCCATGGTGAAGAACATCAGGGTTGTAATGCCCTAATTTGTGACAGGTACTAGAAGGTGGGTTACATAGCCATGAAATTCCTAGTTGGAGCTCCGGTCTTATTTGTTAAGAAGAAGGATGGGTCGATGAGATTATGTATCGACTACAGAGAATGGAACAAGTTGACAATCAAGAATCGGTATCCGTTACCGAGGATTGATGACTTATTTGATCAGCTGCAGGGATCCAGTTGTTATTCGAAGATTGATTTGAGATCTGGGTATCACCAATTGAGAGTCAAGGAAGCTGATGTCCCGAAAACAGTGTTTAGAACACGTTATGGACATTATGAGTTTACAGTGATGTCGTTTGGTTTGACGAATGCACCAGCAGTGTTCATGGACCTCATGAACCGTGTGTGTAAGTCAAACCTAGATAAATTCGTCATTGTTTTTATTGATGATATATTGGTGTACTCCAAGAACAGAGAAGAGAACGAGCAGCATCTACGTTCGATATTGACTATGCTTAGAGAAGAGCAGTTGTATGCAAAGTTCTCTAAGTGTGACTTTTGATTACCAGAAGTACGATTTCTGGGCCATGTTGTAGGGGCCAATGGAATACAGGTCGATCCAGCAAAGATTGAGTCGGTTAAGAATTGGGAAACTCCAAGGACGCCAATGTAGATTAGGCAAATTTTGGGTCTAGCTGGTTACTACCGGAGATTCATTGAAGGATTCTCTAAGATCGCCCGACCATTAACCGCGTTGACTCATAAGGGCAAGAAGTTTGAGTGGTCAGAACCGCAAGAGCATGCATTTCAGTTGTTGAAGGAGAAGTTAACAACTGCACCAGTATTGTCTCTACCCGAGGGAAGTGAAGATTTTGTTGTTTATTGTGATGCCTCACGTCAAGGAATGGGTTGCGTGCTTATGTAACGAAGCAAGGTTATTGCTTATGGATCGCGTCAGTTAAAGATTCACAAGCAGAACTACACTATGCACGACCTTGAGTTAGGAGCTGTTGTCTCTGCACTTAAAATGTGGAGACACTGCCTGTTTGGAACCAAGTTCACTATCTTCACTGACTATAAGAGTTTACAGCACATATTCGATCAGAAGCAGCTCAACATGAGACATCGATGTTGGATGGAACTACTTAAGGATTATAACTGCGAACTTCAATACCATCCGGGCAAGGCAAATGTTGTGGCGGATGCCTTATGCAGAAAAGAGCGAGAGAAACCCCTCAGGGTTAAAGCGCTTAACATAGTTGTACGTACGAATCCCATATCATAGATTCGCGAAGCACAACGAGAGGCCGTCAAATAAGAAAATTTCGATGTTGAATTTCTTAGGGGAATAGATAAGAAATTTGACATCAAGGAGGACAGAACACGGTACTTTGCTAACCGAATTTGGGTACCAAAGTTTTTTGGATTGAGAGAACTAGTGTTGGAAGAAGCACACAAGTCAAGGTACTCAATTCATCCGGAATCAGATAAGATGTACCAAGATTTGAAGGCGTTTTATTGGTGGCCAAATTTGAAAGCTGACATTGCTACCTATGTCGGGAAGTGCTTGACTTGCACTAAAGTTAAGGCTGAACATCAGAAGCCATCAGGATTATTAACTCAACCAGAGATTCCCTAGTGGAAGTGGGAAGGAATTTCCATGGACTTCATTACGGAACTGCCAAGAACGGCGGGAGGTTACGATACTATTTGGGTTATCGTAGATCGTCTCACTAAGTCCGCACACTTCTTAACGATAAGGGAAACTGATAAAATGGAGAAGTTGGCTCAGATCTACATTAAGGAAGTCATCTCTAGGCATGGAGTGCCTATATCCATTATATCCGACCGCGACAGCAGATTTACTTCCAGATTTTGGTAATCATTGCAGAAAAGCAATGGGAACCCGTTTAGATATGAGTACAGCATATCACCCCAGACGGATGGCCAGAGCGAACGAATTATTCAGACTTTTGAGGACATGTTGAGAGCATGTGTCATTGATTTCGAAAATGGATGGGATAAGTATTTACCACTAGCTGAGTTCTCATGCAATAACAGCTACCATGCGAGCATCAAAGCTACACCTTTCGAAGCGTTGTATGGAAGGAAGTGTAGATCTCCCGTTTGTTGGAGCGAGTTGGGATATAGTCAGTTGACAGGCCCAGAGATTATTCAGGAGATAACTAAGAAAGTTCTACAGATTCAGGAATGATTGAGAATGGCTAGAAGTCGTCAAAAGAGTTACGTCAATGTTAGATGAAAGGACATAGAGTTCCAAGTTGGTGACAAAGTTATGCTTAAGGTATCACCTTGGAAGGGTGTCGTACAATTTGGGAAATGAGGAAAACTGAGTCCTAGATATGTTGGACCATTAGAGATAACTGAGAGAGTTGGACCGGTAGCTTACAGATTGGAACTACCATAAGCACTCAGCGGTATTCATGACATTTTTCATGTGTCCAATCTAAAGAAGTGCCTAGCCGAAGATAATTTGATTATTCCTTTAGAGGAACTGCGTATCGATAACAAACTTCATTTCATTGAGGAACCTGTCGAAATCTTGGGCCGTGAGGTCAAGCAATTGAAGCAAAGCAGAATTCCTATCGTTAAAGTTCGGTGGAACGCGAGGAGAGGACCAGAGTTCACGTGGGAGCATGAAGATCAGATGAGACTGAATTATCCACAACTATTTTCCGAGGAAACTACTTCAGCGGACGTTCACTAAAATTTCGGGACGAAATTTTCAATAACAGGTGGGTAATGTAACAACCCTGATTTTTCTGTTACTTCCGTTAACCTTCCGTTAGTTTATTTAACGGCGATTATTTAGCTATTATGTGTTTATGTGCAACAAATGCGTACTTGATCTTTGGAGGGTTACAATAATTAATATGGGTTGATATTAATTCATATAATTATTTCGGATAATGAAATACGATAAAATCGATACGATTTTGATAACTGCTTTTTGAGCAACGAAACGCTCGGGTTTATTTTAATAATTAATTTATTAATTATTAACTTTTTAAAAATAATTAATTTATTGGGTTTTTAATAAATTAACGTTTGGTTGCGTTTAACGATCGGTTTAGCGTTTCGGGCCTTCGGTACATTTAAACGGCACTTGAAACGAACCACACTATATGATCAAGCAAGCCAAAACATAATATAAATCAATTTTAATAAATATACTATATAATTATTATGTTTTAAACATACTTTCAATTTATTAGGATTTATATAGATTAAAACGCGAGAAATTGACGTTTAATGTTCCGGTTTACGTTTTCGGCTGACGACACTTCAAGGCTCTTAACCGGATCCCATAGAAAGTCATCTAGAATAATTTTAGAGTCCATTAACTTCTATTTGGACCCTTTTGGCCGAAATTCTTCACCCGCCATGGTCCATATGTTATTTTCGTGGCCCGTTAATGTTAAAACCCAACTAGTTAAGCCCTTTAAGCCTTTTAATCCCTAAATAATTATAACAAAAGAAGGGGAACAACTTGTAGCTGCTCCCATTCATGATTTGCAGCCCCATATTCATCATCTAGGTTGCCATCTTCATCTCGTTCAATCCCCATCAATTGCTTGCTCGTTTGCTTAATCGTTTATGTATTCGTGATCCTCTCGTTCTTCTCTACACATATCTACTTGCAATTTGTTATTTGAAGGTATAAAACCACTAACCCTAATCTTATTAGATCTGATTTTAATCAATTACATAGTGTACAAGAGTGTAGTGCTCAATTGATTGCGATTAAAGTTGTTGTTAGTTGTTAATTTGCTCGATTGTTGTCTTTGTTATGAAAACCGAATTTGATTGTTATAAATCTGAGTATATGAGTTTATGTACTGATCATATAATGTATTTAGATGGATAGATCTTTAAAAATTAATAAATTTGGACTTTGGATTTGCATGATTTCGTTACCGGATGCTTAAGTTATGATTAATCGAAGTTTCGTTTGCGTTTCACATGTAATCCGAATTTTAGGAGTTGCATGCTTTGTTTTTTAGTTTATATAAAGTGTACTACTGTATTCCTTGTGAAAGGTTATGCAATTTACACTAAAGATTTGCATCGAAAGGTTATGTAATGCTCCCGATATGATAAAACGAAGTTTTGATTTGTAAAGTATGCTGAATCTGTTTTTAAGTTTACATAAAAATTGCTAGAACGAATTAGGAATTGATTTAGAATTTGAGCTTCTGGAATATGTTATTCTATGTGTTTCTTGACATGTTTCATTTGTATGCGAACTTGCGAGAACGTGATTTGCCATGAGTTATATGCTTATCTTTGTGATGTGTTCGATTGATGTTCAAAAACTGGAGAGTCTGTAATGTTTTGCAAAACTGTACGAATTGGCTAAAGCAATGCTTCTAATTATTTTATCAATAAAATATTCAGATGTTTTGAGATGACACCAATTGGTCGTTCGTTAAAATCTATTTTCTATATTTTATAAAAAATGTTTAAAAACTGACGCGCGAGCAGAAATTTCTGTAACGAACCTGAATTTGATCCTTTCTGATTCCTGACTTTTAATTATCGTATGAGACCCTGGCTGGACTTTTTGGAATTGATTTTAAGTCTATTTATAATCTGGAGTTTTCCATGTTTATGTGAATTTTTTACTATGAGATAATATGCTAGGTATGCTACGTGTTCATGGATTTGGTGCACAACGATAAACTGAAATTGTGAAAATGATTATTCATGACCTAAAACGTATTGTATGACTTAGGTTTGACATGTTGACCAATATTTGACATGAACCTACTGATGTTGACTTTATTTGACCACATTGACCAAGTTTGACTTTCAGTTTGACTTCGGTTGACTTTGTTTGACTTGCATGATATAGTTGACTTTTACTTTGAAACGCGTCGAGTCGAGCAATAAGATAACGTACACTATGAAACCAAACTTATTTAAGATACATATATTGACCAACCTACATACGTATACTTAGGTTGCATTACTCGGCTATAAACCATGCAAGTTATTTGTTCACTTTTCATTCCGAGCTTATTCAAAGGTGAGTCTACAGTCCCGCTTTTTACTTGTTTTCAGGGATGAGAATACACACTGTTATATTTACATTTTAATTACTTTTATATTGACATGAGTACTACACATATGCATAATGAGTTTGTTCAAAAAGCCTCTAGCTTGAATACTTTTAATACCATCCGTGTAAGCACAATTTAGATGGACGGATCCGTTAGGTTGACAACCTCAACCACTATAAAAGCAGTGGTGCATTTATTTTGAACATTAGATACACTCGTACAGGTGTATAACATTTTAGGAGGTAAAGGCGGGTATAGTGGCATCTATACTCGGGTTAATGCTAGTATTCAGGTGCTCGGTGTATGCAGTGATAGAATCTCGTGGTCAAGGAAATTAAACTATTTTTTTGATAACTATTTTTCAGATACTATAAAATGATATTTAAACTGTGGTTTACGAGCAAATGAGATAAAACTTGACAGGGTGTTGTCTACAAATGATTGAAATTTGACATGGTAGTGTCAACAAACTTTTAAAACGAGCAACAGTGTTGTCTAAAAACTTTAACATTAAACTTTGGTGGTCTTTCACTAGTAAACGTTTTTGAAATATTATTTCTTAAACATACTGTATTGTTTACCTAAAACCTGTAGATTCACTCAACATTATTGTTGACCTGTTTTTGCGTGTTTTATTCTCAGGTATTAATTGCTTCCGCTATAGAATATTGCTGTTACGTAGAAGTCAAGCCAAGCACTGGGGCCAGAGTTAACATTCCGTTAAAGGGATTTGACGGGGTATTACAATCCCAATCAAATTTTGGGATGAAATTTCTTTAACGGGTAGGTACTGTGACAACCCGGAAATTTTCAATTAAATTTAATCTTTATATGTTTCCGACACGATAAGCAAAGTCTGGAATGTTGAAATCTCAAATTTTGGAACTGTGTTCATGTATTCATTTAATCTTCGACTGCTCTCGATGATTCACGAACAATTATGTGTAAATAGATATGTATGAATATATACATGTGTGATTATTAAATTGAGAAATATTAATAAAACATTTAACGGTTTGGTTGATATGAAAATAAGTTATGAAATTATTATATAACTTGAAAACGTTAACAAAGTATTTGATGAATAATACTTTACATAAACGTATTAGTTTCCATATATGCTTATCGACGAAATTAAAAGATAATATCAAATGATTGAATTATCATATACATTGTGATATGATTACGAGTCTCTGTTTAAAGGTCCACTTTGATTTAGGAAACCTTTTCTTTTTAATGGTATTCAGAATAAATGATAAAGTGATCTTCGAGTAAGGACAAAGTGTCAAGTAGCGAGAGCTAGACAGATTGGTGGAAATTCCTGTTGATTTCCAATACATGCCTTACAATAATTGCCTCGTGACTTTTGATAAGATAAACTATTTAACTTTCATATTATTTAAAATTGGGGAATATAGATAAGTTAAGTAATCGATAGTAACACTTGTTTATTGATTCGATTGATTTATAGATATGTTAATTAGAACGTTTGAGAAATTAAATTAAACGTTGGCGCATAAATGAATCATATCAAATTATGTACTAGAGCGTAAAACGTAAGGTGATATAATAATATCTAACATTTAAACAATTTTAAATATATTAAACTTTGAAATATAATTAGTTTTTGAAAAACTAAATATTATATTAGTAAATAAATATTTCTAAAATATATAAGTTTATATTTTTAAATCTTAATATCATTATTTTACAAAGTGATAAAATATAATATTAATTTGGTCGTAAAACGTTTTGAATTTAAAATAATATTATTATAATATATATTGGTAAATAACGAGACGTCGATTTATAGAAGCAAATGACCAAAACACTCAAATGAATAAGTTACACTTTGAGTGGGATAATTTTTCATTGATTTGAGTCTTGTTATTGATAAAGGTACATTACACGAAACGTAAAGTACCAGTTTTCTAAGCGTATAAAAATGCGTTCGAAAAACCAGAACTGGTACTTAAGTCGAGGGTCAACGTACAACACATCGGTGTAAAAATTACAAATCAACTATGCACGAGAATATAATATAATATTTAATTAATTCTAAAGTTTAAATATATTATTTATTAAATAATATATATAATATTACATTAAGTGTCGACAAGCATGAATTCATGAATGATTAGCTGGATGAAGGTCTCATGCGATCGCATGAGTCCTCCTCACAACTCTCATGCGATCGCATGAGGGGGTAGGTGAGGCCAATTTCTTTAAAAGGCAAACGAATTCAGTTTTTTGATTCATTTTTTTCATCCATCTATCCACTGATACTCCATATATGTTTATTATTTATATTATTATTATTATTATTATTATTATTATTATTATTATTATTATTATTATTATTATTATTATTATTATTAAGATTAATATTATTATTATTAATCTTATTATTATTAGAAGTACTGATATTATTATAATTAGTATTATACATAAAATATTACGACGAGGTCATGAGCGAGTTATTTCAAACGGGTTTTTCGAGCAGGATAGAGCTAAGGAAATTATGGGTTATAGCTATGGAGGTTATGGGTATTGTTCGTGGGTATTGTTCATGAGGTCAACCTAGTGTTTATCATTTCCGTTGCGTCTATGTACTTTCCTACAATATTGAATCACAATATTGATACGTGAGCATTCATATCTTATCTTTTATATATTAATAGTGTATCCATGTCTAGTGCTCGAGTATATATGTTTATGCATGCTTGTATGCTTTAATTTTATTGTTAGATAGTTTATGATTAATCACAAATTTGATACATATGCTACTGATATAAAGTATATGATATGCATGTTTTTGGAAAGCTGGCGAAAAATTATTAACTTTTCATTTAGAAATCGCGTGATTTCGATGAACGGATTAAAATATATGGTCAATTGAATTATGTTTGACGTTAATTGAAATTGTATTTGAAACTGTAAATTAGTATTTAAATAACTTGTCTATGAGATTGATAAATTAGATTTTTAGATATTACTAATCGAATAAATGAATTTCTATATAAGACACGTCTCGTTTTGTTGAACAATTATCAAAGTTGAATGTCTTATCATGTTTTAAAGCTTTATAAACACTATAATCTGATTTTACAAGTATTGGAAAACTATGTGAAATAATAAATATTTTCGATTGCCATGATAATTCAAATATAATATAGCTCCTGAAATAAATAATATTTTGAGTTTGATAAACTATAAATTCGTTCAATTATCAAGACTTATACTATGTTAATAAACATGTATAGATTTAAAGATCATATTGGGTCAGGTTGACTTTTGAGATGACTTTTGTTAACTTTTACATGTCAGTCTCGAGCATTAGGATTGTGATACACTATGACCCGACCTAGCTTGTTAGACATGTATTGACCAACATATGTTCTCTAGGTTGAGATCTACGGTTATTTTGCATTCCGAGTTTTGGTCACATTTCGGTGAATGATCTTATGTGCTGCTAAGGTGAGTTTCAGTTGCTCCCTTTTTAATTGCTTTTGCAATCTATATATTTGGGCTGAGAATACATGCACTTTATTTTAAAAACAAAGGATACAAGTACATACTAAATTCTACACCGAGTTTGAACTAAAAATCCCCTATCTTTGGTAACTAGTAACTGCCAGTTATAAGAACTGGTGGGTGCGAGTAATTATATATGGATCCACCCCGTCTGTTCTAGGTATAGAAACCCTAGCCTGAACTATAAAACAGACGTATGCTATTTGAGTTTAGTACACGTTGGTTTGCTTGTATTGTACATGTTGGTTGCATGTATGTTAAAATAGGGGTACTTATTATAACGTTAAAGTATAGTTACCAAGGTGCTCAATTTCATAGAATATTTTGATAAACATTTCTGGATGAAACAACTGAAATCTTGTGATCTACCCTTATATACATATTATGCGTAACATTAAAAGTATGAACTCACCAACCTTTGTGTTGACACTTTTAAGCATGTTTATTCTCAGGTTTCTAGAAGTCTTCCGCTGTTTGCTTATACGTTATACAAGATATGTGCATGGAGTCATACATGCTTTATTCGAGAAAACTTTGCATTCACAAAATCATCACCATGTATCTTATTTTGACTGCATTGTCAACGGATGTATTATCGTAAACTATTATTTACGGTGATTGTCTATATGTAGAAATCATCAGATGTCGAAAACCTTGGAATTTGATATTCATTTATGGTGTGCCTTTTTAAAAGAATGCAATGTTTACAAAACATATCATGTAGAGGTCAGTACATCACTATGAAATCGATGAATGATGTATTCGTCCAAGTGGATTTGGACGGGTCATCACAATTTTTTTTAGCATTGGTAGATCATTTCTTTCAACGACCCTCATCATTTGCACGTAACACACACGTTCGGGCGGAAACCCAAACCCGATCGACGGTACCCGGGAACACATCCATTCGGGGAGTGGTTCCGGGTAGGGGTCCGTGAACAAATCAGGTAAAACCTCCCTATAGGGTCAATATATACCACCATTATTGGTGTTCAATTGGTTTAAAGAAAATCATGTCATCCCTAAGGATCGAACCCATGACCTCTCCCTATCCCATGACACAAAGTACATGGGAAGAACCGTTGGGCTATGCCCGCAAGTTCAACCTTAGATATTAAGTACTTAACCATCTCTAAGAGCTGAAATACTCTCTTAACCATTTAACACATAAATTTTATGTAATATATTCTTTAAAGTATATCAAAAATAGTACTCCCTAATTAAAAAACTATATTGTGATTGTGATTATTATTCATAAAATGGTTAAAAGGGTGATTTTACATCGTTAACATTGTTCATTCAAAATTATTATCAAACAGCTTATTTTCATTCAGATTCTGAATCATTCAGCGCTTAACTATTCAGTTTTATCAAACGCACCGTTAGTGTAAAAAAGTGGAGTATTGATAATGGTTAGAAACGATCCTATTTCGTTGCCACGCAATGACCACAACAGACTATGTGGACCGTTGTGGCTTGAGTCGTTGCGTTGTTGTGGGTGCGGACCACGAGCCACACAAAGATCGGCGAGGACACATGATGCGATATGATTGGGTGTTACATTTTGACCAATTTAAATGTACTAACCGTTTGCATTTTAAATAAAAAAGTTTTTAATTAAATCATCTTTTCTATATATACATTATTCCATACATTCAACATTATTCTTTTCATTTATTATTATTCTTCCATATTCTATATTACAATTACCCAACAATCAAAATGTCTTTACCATCCAGTAAACAAAATCCAAATAATAAATTTCCCAACAATCAAACAATCATTTTTAATGACTATAGTTTTTCGCCCGGTACAAACATGGCGAATTTATTGGCATTCGGGAATCATCCGAGTATGTCTACCGGATCCTCACTATAAAATCTGAGCCTTCAAATAAATTTATCTGGGAACCAATCACCACCTATGACTCCACAACAACAACAATTCGTTTTAATGCAAGAACAAATGCACCTATAAAGAACATGTGAACAATTTTAATAATGACAACAACAACAAAAACAAAATCAACAGTAAAGGGAATAACAAATTGACCGAGTACATCCAAAGAAGAGCCACGGTTCAACCCGAGACTTCTAAAAAGAGAAGTCACGAACGAAAGAAAAAAGGTATAAATTTTTATCCGTATATCAGTATATGTATACAACTATTTATATTTACAGTATGTATATGTTATTTATATATTTATCCGTATGTATATGTAATATATGTTTATGTATATTTATTTTTATAGCAGTATGTATATGTATTATATATATGTATTTTATATTTAAATCTGTATGTATATGTATATTTATTTTATATTTATATATGTTTATGTATATGTAATATATGTTTATATATATATATATATATATATATAAAACGATGATGTCATAATTAAACATTTTATAAACATAAAAATAATTCAAAAGTAAAAAGAAAAATTTTAAGACAATCTTGATGATGTCATTATCTTATATTAATTTAATAAAAAAATAATACAAAATATTTTATAAAATAAAATACAATTCTTCTACATAATACTTAATGAACACATTTACAAATTTTAAAGTATATTGTACAACTTTTATATAATAAATGTATTTTAATTTTCTATAAAAATTTCACAATGCATTTATTATTACTAATAATTATTATTAAAAATATAAATATTCAACTTTGAGCAAACTTTATTATTATTATTCATTTTAATTATAATAATAATAATTATTATATTATTAATATTCAAATATGGATTCTCTTTATAAATTAATTACGTTACATATGTATGCGAAAATATATGTCTCTATATATAGTAAAAACAATGACAAATTTCTTAGTCGAACGGGTCATTAAAATAAATGACTTTAGCATTTACAATTACTTAATACCTAAAACATGTCATTAAATTATTTTGTTTAAACAAACCCGTGATTTCACGGGTCATTTCACTAGTATATATATATATATATATATATATATATATATATATATATATATATATATATATATAGTAGAGGGATCAAATGAGAACCATTTTTAGAATGAGAACTCTAAGAACTATGTATTCGAGCAAAAAAAATTACGCGGCCGAACAAAAAATAGGCATAGTCGAACAATTTTTAATTTTTAGTTATTAGATGCATTGTTTCTTGGTTCTACATTTTTATGTAGAACACATGTAGAACATGTTGTTCTACACTTGTTTTACATCAATTTTCATCAAATTAAGTTAGGGTTTAGATTTTAGGGTTTAGGGTTTAAATTTTAGGGTTTAGGGGTTTAGATTTAGGGTTTAGAATGAGTTTTTTACACGAACGGTTTAGAGTTTAGGGTTTAGGTTTGAGGGTTTACGTAGTAAACCCTCAACCCTAAACCCTAAACTCTAAATCGGGCTAAATAAAAAAAAATGAATTTTGAAAAAAACAGGTGAAATTCGAACAAAAAAAGGAAATTCGAACCAATTTTCGTTCTACAATTTTGTAGAACCGAACCAAAATTTTGTAGAACCTTACAAAAATGCAGGCGAGAGAACAAATTTTCCTAAATTCGAACGAATTTGCGTTCTACAATTTTGTAGAACCCAACAGAAAATGTAGAACATGTGATTAAATGCATCTTAATTTTTGTTCGACCCAATTTTTTTTGTTCGGCCGCCAAAATTTTTGTTCGAATTTCTATGTTTTTGTTCGTCCGCCAGTTCTCAGAGTTCTCATAGTACAAGAGTTCTCATTAGATCCCTCCCCTATATATATATAAATGGTTTGATTTATTTTTTTTTATATAAAATGTGACTGTTAGCACATTTAAATCCGTCAAAATGTAACACCCAATCATATCGCGTCAAGTGTTCTCGCCAACCATTGTGTCACTCATGGTCCGCCCCCACAACAACACAAAAGCTCAAGCCACAACATTCCCACAAAGTCCGTAGTGGTCGTTGTGTGGCACTTATTACAGTGCTATAAGATTTCAAATTTTATAGTAGTTAGAAATGGGATCGTTTCCCCTTCAATTTTTGATAGATTCACTCAAATGTTCTAATTTACCCTTACATACTTTCTTACATAAATTTCTTATTAGTATCTATTTGAGGGTATATTTGGAAACTAACTTGAAATTGTAGTGGATCTATAAAGAAACACAAGTGAAAATATCAACTCCTCTTTCTAACAACCCAGCAATTCTTTCATACTAATTCTAGACCTCATTTCAAACATGTCTTACATTATTTAAAAAACCAACATCAATGTACGTAGGAAAGAAAACGATGCCCCAAATATATGTTATGAAGGTTAGAAAAACTACCAACTTCTCACAAGGCAAAGTACATGTGGCTTTACAATTGAGAATCCAATGACATACTCTGATTTTACAATGATCGTCATCATCATCTTCTTACTCATACTTTCGATTTCATAATTATCAATCTTCTAAATTAAGTTAATATTTATCATCATAATCACCATCATTGATTTCGTGACGCACTTTCATGGTGCTGGTTTAACAATTATCTAGGAATGCGATATTTAAAAACTGCAATTAGCAATTAGCATTTAGGTTAAGTGCGATGGTGATATCCGAGACTATGTAAATGACATTGAGAATGTAAATTTATTATATATGGACTAAGACAAAAATCCATGATTCAATTAAGTTCAATAAGACAAAAAGGAACATGCACTAGATGCATATTGATTACTAATGGGGTTCAATAATTTGTTAATTTTCCCATTTGTAGATGCTTGTCTAATTTTGCGTAAATTCATGCAGATTTTGTAATGGAAAGTGGTAAATTATGAATAAAGTTCCGTCTTTGATCAGTTTATGCATTGGTGCAATAAGAGATGCAATCCTTGGTGGTAACTTGTTTGATTCAGTTTTGCTATTTGATGTTAATTCAAAAAGTTGATTGCTAGATCGAATTTTGTGATATACTAATTCATTTTTTTTTCTGTTTTGTGTGTTTGTGTACAGAAGAAGATGTGAATTTACATCATGTTTGTGATCTTCCTCTTGAATTGTTTAATCAGTTCATATCAAACTTACCTTCGCTGGCATTGCAGAATTTACAAGATGAAATGTATGTAATTCTATTTGTATATGTGAGTAAAAGCTTCAAGTGAGAACTACAAATTCATGTGTTTATTCACATGTGAAAGGATCAAATGACATATAAATACTGGTTGATGTACCAAAAACCGAAAAATGAAAACAATAAAATATCTTGTATATATTCGTGTATGTATACGCTCAATCTGCTAGTTAATTTTGCAGTTTATGAATATTTTTTTAAGCTCTTGTTTTTCTATATTTGCAGGCCATTTTGCAGATATGAAAACTTTGAGACAGCATGGAAATCACTATATGAATTAAGATGGAAAGATGTTAGACAGTTGCCTTGATGGAAATCACTATATTCAAACACTAACTGGCAGCAGATTTACAGGGAAAAACATGTGCAGAAGTATGCAACCTTTTTTTACTCACTAATAACTTTTTTTTGAATAAATTTATATTTATGTTTATGATATTGACTTTAGCCTCTTTATAGTTGCCTTGATGCAGCAGCAGAGTCTGTTACAATAACTTCATTTGATGGATTTATTGGTGAAGTTAGTTTACCAGGTTATTCGTTCTACCGTTTACTCTTACGCATCTAAAGTTGATTATGGTGTAATTAAGCTCTATACAATGTATGTGTTATGTTTTTAGTTGTTACTTTTTATGTTTCTTCAGATATGCTGTTACATCTAATAAGTTGTGAGGGGAAATTAAAGAAATCAGAAAGTTGTTCAAAGTTAGGTTATCACTGTGAACGGTTTGGAATATATGCGAGGTAAAATCTTGCTTTCTTACAGCGTACTCGTTTTTTATTGGTGAAAAAGACAATGAAGTTAGGTTCATAAGTATGCGGTTTTCATAGAGATTTTTTAACCGTTGTTTTCGGTTTTGTTTTTTTGTGTTGCAGAAATTGGGGTAAGATACTAAGACGAAGAAAGCATGATCTGCAGACTTTATATAGTTTTGGTAATATTTATTGATGTTTGATTTTGTGTAACAGAATCTATTAAAGAATGTACAAATCAGAAATTTGGAAGTAAATGGGCTCCAGTTAAAGGAACAGGTTTCAAGTTTTCACAAAATGAGTCGATTGTTATAAATTTAATTATGAAACTATTGGTAAAGTGTTTAATATTTTCAGGTTCTTGAACTTTGCAAACTTCTGCGGCAAAACAGGGGAACTTTAGAATCGCTTGAATTTGTCGACTGCGATCTTTCTTCAATTTATATAAATACAATCTGTAAAAATGAATGTGATTAAAACTTTCTCAATTAAACGCTCAAGTCCTTTTTACGCCGGGGTTGGGTTTAATGGGTTTTGTCCTCTTCCTCATTATCTGGAATCGTTTTTAAAGTCAAGGTGTGTGTTATCCATGTTTTACTATTTTACTGTTAATTAAGTTCCTGTCTTTACCTGTACTTTTTATCGACTTTGTTAACATATCTTTGGTAGCCGAAGTTTAACTACATTGATATTCTCCAACAACAACAAAGATATTTATTATACAACTGCACGTTTGATGCTTGAAACTTTGCTTGAAGCTGAATCCGGTTTACAAGTCTTAGATTTCTCAGGAAACAATGTGAGTGCCTTTTTGCAATGATGAGAAACTTACTCGTTATCATTTTTGTAAATTTTATTTAATTTTCAATATTTCAGGTTTGTTTATTCTTGTCACATTTTAGATACAATTCTTCAAATCTTATTTATCCGGGTAACAAACGCCCGATTTCATTACGTGTGCTCAATTTGAGGTATTGTAGTATTATTGGTATTGTTTTTGTTTACTTTTTCTTTTGGCTTCTTTCATATTCTGATAACTTGGTTTTTGCAGAGCCACCGATTTGCAAGAAGATGATATAGATTGCCTTAGTCACAGTATGATTCATATGCCATACGTAAAGGTCTTGAATTTGAGTGATAATGATATGCTACAAGACAAAGGGATCGAGTGAGTCTCTTTAACATTTCTAACGTATAAGCACTCAAAGATACCATGTTTAACATATGTTATTGTAGGATGTTGATTCCATATTTGGTGGAGAAATCTATATCCTACACTCCCCTTGCAGAGTTATACTTGGAGCCAAGAAGCTATTTACGGAGCCAAGAAGCTATTTACGGCTCTCTCTACATTAAGGGCCCCGCTCAAGTTTCTCTCTATTGCAAAAAATCCCCTATGGTTTGTTTCTCAACAACCCACCATATGCTTACTCCTAAGTTTTAATCCATCTTATGTTTAATAGTGTGTGTGTTTATCAAGCCCCAAAAACAGCGAATTTGGGAAGTATCTGGGAGAATTTTTATGTTCGGGTATTCTAGCAATTGATGTTAGGGAGGTCGGGCTCGGGTCATGTGGGTTTCAAGGGGCAGAAAGAGAGATACATGGAGAAAAAAGGAACAGGTCCTAGATGCATATTGATTACTAATAGTCTTCAATCAAGCCAGAAAATTTGTTATCTAAATTTACGTAGATTCATGCAGGTTTTGTAATAGAAGTTGGTAAATTATGAATAAAGTTCCGTCTTTGATCATTTTATGCATTGGTGCAATAAGAGATGCAATCCTTGGTGGTAACTTGTTTGATTCAGTTTTGCTATTTGATGTTAATTCAAAAAGTTGATTGCTAGATCGACTTTTGTGAAAGTACTAATTAAGTTTTTTGTGTTTTTCCCATTTGTAGATGCTTGTCTAATTTTGCGTAAATTCATGCAGATTTTGTAATGGAAAGTGGTAAATTATGAATAAAGTTCCGTCTTTGATCAGTTTATGCATTGGTGCAATAAGAGATGCAATCCTTGGTGGTAACTTGTTTGATTCAGTTTTGCTATTTGATGTTAATTCAAAAAGTTGATTGCTAGATCGAATTTTGTGATATACTAATTCATTTTTTTCTTTCTTTCTGTTTTGTGTGTTTGTGTACAGAAGAAGATGTGAATTTACATCATGTTTGTGATCTTCCTCTTGAATTGTTTAATCAGATCATATCAAACTTACCTTCGCTGGCATTGCAGAATTTACAAGATGAAATGTATGTAATTCTATTTGTATATAAATACTGGTTGACGTATTAATAGCAGAAACATGAAATAAAATATCTTGTATATATACGTATGTGTATGTGTATATGCCCCTGCAAGTTAATTTTGTGGTTTATGAATGTTATTTGAAGCTCCTGATTTTCTATTTTTGCAGGCCATTTTGCAGATATGAAAACTTTGAGACAGTATGGAAAGCACTATATGAATTAAGATGGAAATGTGTTCAACTGGATGAGTCAACCACCAACTGGCAGCAGATTTACTGGGAAAAACATGTGTAGAAGTATGCAATCACTAATAACTTTTTTCTGAATAATTTTATATTTTTTTTTATATTGACTTTAGCTTCTTTATAGTTGCCTTGATGCAGCAGCAGAGTCTGTTACTATATCTTCATTTGATGGATTTATTGGTGAAGTCATATTACCAGGTTATTAATTATACTCATTTCTCTTACGCATCTATAGTTGGTAAATTTTTTTTTTTTTTTTTTTTTTTTTTTTTTGCAAAAAATCGAAAAATCATATAAAATACGGAATACGTTTTCAAATAGAAAACGTCTTCAACGATAGATACAAAGGAGAAAACCGATTGGCTCGTACCTAGAAAGTGGCTAACAAACAAACTATATGTACCGAGCCTCATCTATACAAAACCGTACATAAACCAAAACGAAATTGGGCCGAGTGGCCGACTAACCAATGAAGTACCAACAAAAATCTTAAAACTTACCAAAACCGCAAAACATAGGATGCCCCATACCAAACAGGAAACAAAGCGAAACTACGGATCTACCTTAATCATTTTACCGTCTACGATTTTACGCCTAATATCTTTGCCGGAACGATTTTCAATCTTGAAGGAGAGTACTTTTGAGGTTCTGTCACCAATCAAAGTACCCGATGATGGTGGGATTCTTCCACGATCCGCCATCTTATGAAATAAACCTATATACAACGAGCCTTTAACCGCATCCGTTGAAACGCCGTTTTTGACTTCATTAACTCCCGAAAACAAGTTTTGAATTGCTTCCCCGTAATCCAAGTCAACATGTGATCTTTAAGCTTATAAGAACCCGAAGTGGAAGCATCGTTCACTTTCTTTCTCGTCCTCAAATTAACATCACCAAGTAGACCTCTTGAAACATTTCTATTAAAACGTACCACTACGAGCAATCAACACCAGTAAAGGCCTATCTTCGTTCGATTCTTCCTTTCGTTTTGCCAAAAAGTCTTCTTTCTTTTTCTTCTTGTCCTTCTTCAAACGAGCCAATCTTTCCGCAAAAGTTATGTTATCATCATTTGACTCTGATCCATCACTAGCCACAACAGTAACAGCAGTATATGGGCCCTGCCCAGGCCTAGTGGTCGGCCCAACTTCGTCGAAGGAACAAATTGCAGAGATAGTAGCGTCCGGGCTCTGTCCAGACCCAATTTCCAGCCCATCAGCAGCTAAAGAAACAGCAGCCACAACACAAGGGTCCTTACAGGCTTTAAATTTTTTATTCTGCTTTTGTTTAGGAGCCGTCTTCAGATTAGCATTTATCCTTCAACCCAACACTCTTCAAAGTGTTTAGTCGCCTCTTCGAAAAAGCTAGAAAGATTGCCCGACGAAGGGCCACCTATATCGACACATTGAATAATTACCGAAGACGAAGGTTAGTCCACTGATTTAACACCATCCAAAATAACATCATTGATCACCACCATCTGTTGACCTTCATTTTCAAAAGAGGCTGTAACTACCTTTTGTTGACCCACATGTTTCCCTTCATCATGCAATATAACTACCTTCTGTTGAACCTTATTCTCATTAGAAGCTGTAGCATTCGGCACCACATTATTCAACCCAACATTAAAAACTGGAATGGCCAACGAACTAGCCTTAAAACTACCAAAAATCAGATCACACCCTTTTTTTATCTCGCTACTCTCATGCCCACGAGAACCATTAACAGGGTAAAAACGTGAACACAAATCACAAGGTTTAGTGGACCCAAACTTTAAAGAGGTTTGACAAGGGTTAGAATCCAAAACGATTGGTTACCGTCAATAATTCTTTGTTATAAACGTCGTTAACACCCAAGCTTCACATCTCAAACAAAACAAAGGAGTACCTTCTTCCCGACCAAAACTTAATTTCACTAATCGTACCTTCTTTCCCGAAAGTAGATTCTACCATATTGCGAGTAACCGTCTTGTCTAACCGCCTTATGAAGACCGACTTATGAGCTGTTTCTGTGTCATTTTCAGCCCTCTGGAAACCACCCGCTGTCGGAGAAACAGGAGCATCAATCGAATCAGAGGTATCATCTTCTGTGTGTAAATTGGCTTCGACACTTTGTCTTGTTTTGGAGCATCCCGGCAGCAAGCATTCATCAGGAATAGAAACCACCATTTTAAGATTGGTTTTCGGGTATGGAGTAGTAGTTGTTAGGCATTTAAACTAACGGAAATAAAGAAGGAAATAAAAGCTTGAAATTTTTCAGTCAAGGTCCGTTAGACACGAAACCCCAAGTTGAGAGCATACATCTGTTTTTTTGGTGGAATACTCCATAGTTGGTAATGGTGTAATTAAGTTTAATACAATGTATGTGTTATATTTTTAGTTGTTACTTTTTATGTTTCTGCAGATATGCTGTTACATCTAATAAGTTGTGAGATGCAATTAAGGAGATCAAAAAGTTACTCAAAGTTAGGTTATCACTGGAACGGTTTGGAATATACGTGAGGTAAAATCTTGCTTTCTTACGGCGTACTCGTCTTTTTAAGGTGAAAAGGTCAATGAAGTTAGGTTCATAAGTATGATGTGTTCATAGAGATTTTTTAACCGTTGTTTTGGGTTTGTTTAATTGAAGATGTCTGAGACTCCAGGGTAAACTTTGTGTTGCAGAAATTGGGGTAAGATACTAAGACGAAGAAAGCATGATCTGCAGACTTTTTATAGTTTTGTAATGTTTATTGATGTTTGATTTTGTGTAACAGAATCTATTAAAGAATGTACAAATCAGAAATTTGGAAGTAAATGGGCTCCAGTTAAAGGAACAGGTTTCAAGTTTTCACAAAATGAGTCGATTGTTATAAATTTAATTATGAAACTATTGGTAAAGTGTTTAATATTTTCAGGTTCTTGAACTTTGCAAACTTCTGCGGCAAAACAGGGGAACTTAGAATCGCTTGACTTTGTCGACTGCGATCTTCCTTCAATTTATATAAATACAATCTGTAACTCATTAAAAATGAATGTGATTAAAACTTTCTCAATTAAACGCTCAAGTCTTTTTTACACCGGGGTTGGGTTAAGTGGGTTTGTTCCTCTTCCTCATTACCTGGAATCGTTTTTAATGTCAAGGTGTGTGTTATCCATGTTTTACTATTTTACCATTAACTAACTTATTGTTTTTACATGTGTAACTTTTTATTGACTTTGTTAAAATGTGTTTGGTAGCCGAAGTTTAACTACATTGATATTCTCCAACAACAACAAAGATCTGTATTATACAAGTGTACGTTTGATGCTTGAAACTTTGCTTGAAGCTGAATCTGGTTTACAAGTCTTAGATCTCTCAGGAAACAATGTGAGTGCCTTTTTGCAATGATGAGAAACTTACTCGTTACAAATTGTTGTAAATTTTATTTAATTTTCAACATTTCAGGTTTGTTTATTCTTGTCATATTTTAGATATGATTCTGGGAATTTTATTTATCCGAGTAACAAACGACAGATTTCATTACGTGTGCTCAATTTGAGGTATTGTACTGCTTTTATTTGTTATTTTGGGTTCTATCAGATTTTGATAACTTGGTTTTTGCAGAGCCACTGATTTGCAAGAATATGATATAAACAACCTTAGTCACAGTATGATTCATATGCCATATATAAAGGTCTTGAATTTGAGTGATAATGATATGCTACAAGACAAAGGGATCGAGTGAGTTTCTTTAACATTCCTAACGTATAATGACTCAAAGATAGGATGTTTAACATATGTTATTGTAGGATGTTGATTCCGTATTTGGTGGAGAAATCTATATCCTACACTCCCCTTGCAGAGTTATACTTGGAAAACTGTAGAATGTCACATAACGGAGCCAGGAAGCTATTTACAGCTCTCTCTACATTAAGGGCCCCGCTCAAATTTCTTTCTATTGCAAAAAATCGCTTATGGTTTGTTTCTTAAGAACCCACTATATTTGTCATTCTAAGTATTAATCTTTCTTACTTTTAATAGTGTTTGTGTTTATCAAGCCTGGAAAACAGTGAATTTGGGAAGTATCTGGGAGAATTTTTATGTTCGGGTATTCAAGCAATTGATGTTAGGGAGGTTGGGCTCGGGTCATGTGGGTTTCAAGGTGCAGAAAGAGAGATACATGGAGAACTAAGTCTTGTCAGTCCTACGTCATGCGGGTATTGTTGGTCTTGGTCATGCTTTTGAAGATGCATTGGGTCTGTTTAATAATACGGTTGGGTTTGATATTTTAGGTAATCCGAGTGAGGTCGCTGCCCCAATACTCATGAAGAAATTGGCAGATGTTTATTTCACAAAGGTTACCGCTTCTGCAGAATCCACTTTTTCGTTATCTCCCCGACAATCGGCCTTATGGAAATCACAGCAGGGTGTTCACACCTCTGCTTGGCTAAGGGCAGTCCCTATTTTGGTGTTGGGTCAGACGATGAACTCAAAGACTTACTGATGTGTGTTGTGCTACCGGTTAGGTGTTCCATTGTTCTCTATCTCGACGGCATGCTCTGCTTGTTCAAGGGTTTTTACTGGGGATATTTTCGGGGATCACGCGGTGTCTTGTGCTGGTATGGTGGGTATTAAGCATCGACATAATATTGTTCGGGATTCCCTTGTTGATGTTTGTTATCGATCTGGGATTTCTGCGAGAAAGGAGGTTGACATTGGGTTGTCTGGAGGGAACGGCAGGGCCCTCAGACCTGCAGATGTGTTACTTTATTCCTGGGATTGTGGTCGCGATGTCTGTGTTGACTTGACAGGGTCTTCTCCTTTGACACAGTCTGGGCTTTCTGACTTTGTCCCTGGACGTGCTGTGGTTGAGGCGGCTCGTCGGAAGCGGGTCAAGTACGAATCTTGCTGTCAGGCGATTGGTTATGGTTTCATTCCTTTCTCATTTTCTTCCCTTGGTGAATTAGAGAAGGAGGCTATTTCTTTGCTTAAGCGGGTTCAGAAGAGTTCGATGGCGCAAGATATTGGTGCCGGTGCTGCTGCTCATATTTTTACTAGGATAGGTTTTGCTATTGCTAGAGGTGCGGGGGCCCAGATTGTCTCTAGGCTTCCCACTAATTTTTTGTAAGTTTTAAAACTTTTAAGTTTATTATTATTATTATAATAATAATAATTATTATTATTATTATCCACAATAATAATAATAATAATAATAATAATAATAATAATAATAATACTTGGAAAAGAACTCATGTTAATGATATTAGACAATGGTTTCCCCATAAATATTATTCAATACACATAGGATATTTATAGTACATAATAAACCCTAATGATACACAGCAGAGCCCACAATGCAATGGGTTGGGCCAATAATATTAATACTCTAACACTCCTTCGCAGTAAGTTTGGACTGGAGTTAAAAAAAAAAAAACTAACAAATAAACAAAAGTGACAATTTTTTTTTTGTTTGTTGCACCGAATAAAATGATATTCGCTGATTTGGTTGCATTGCTTGACTGCGTTTCCTTTTCCGTAGCGCTTTTTTTTCTGTTACGCCGTGACTTGTTTTGCTTAGCCTAAGGATTGAGCAGAACTTGGGCTTAGAACTTTTATCACCGATATAATCTTCTTCAACGCTGCAAAAAAAAAGATATTTTTTTTTCTATTCTTCTTTTTTTTGGGTTTGGAACCTAGTCAAGCTAGGCGGCTCAGCCCCACGCCGATTATGTGAATGATTAACAATTAAGCAAAAGCATGAAAAAGATAGTATTTACGAATTAAAGGATAGCTAAGAAAAAAAAATATATTATTGTGGCCGTCGTCTTGTGGTTCGTATAATTTGCGATAGACGTTGGGTATACTAATACATTATTGGGGTTTTGGTAAGTAAATACGGAGTATAAATAAAGAGACATAGTGACAGCGGTGAGATTGTTGTTCAAACACGCAAGCATGTTTCGGATGAACATTAATATTTTAATAGAATATAGATATATGAGATGGTGAGAGTATTCTACAAAAAGGCGAGAAATTTTTTTTTTTTTTTTGAAACTCATGAATCGGCTAAACTGTAGCGGACATATTTTTTTTAGGGTTTTTTTTTTTTTTTTTTTTTGTGGTGGAAAATAGGGGCGGTACTATGACAAAGGATCAACCCTCTGATACCATATTAGACAATAATTTCCTCATAAATATTATTCAATACACATAGGATATTTATAGTACATAATAAACTCTAATGATACACAGCAGAGCTCACAATGCAATGGGTTGGGCCAATAATATTAATACTCTAACAAATGAATCTTGTACATTGGTAACAAGGGTGGAGTCACAATGGCAAATTTTTTGTCGAAGCTTATTTCAAAGTCTCCAAAGCTTATTTCAGTGAAAGCAAGCAATAATCAGATATCGATGGAAGCACTACCTATTATATGCTCATGTCTCAAAGCTGCACATGGTAAGCGGTCCTATTTTCTTTTACACAAAATTGAAACATGATTTCCACATAATTAATTAGTATATAATATAATTAACTAAATTTCCACATTTTGACACCTCTGAATCTGTTGTTTCGTATTGATGTTTTGGTATGTGTTTAGGGAAACTTGAGCATTTGGAGTTGCAGCAGAATCCGTTGTGTGACGAGCCTGACATTGCGTCTGTTGTTGCTGAATTTCAAGTCGATGGAAAACCAAATATCTTACTTTCGCCACCCAACATTACACATTAATTATGACTAAAAGCTAGCAAAAAGTAATGAATAAGAAAATAAAGTTGTAGAAACTCTAAAATTGTAGAAACTCTAAAATACAAATCATTACACGCTATTTGGTGGTATATAAAGTCATGATCGCTCATCTTCAATGTCTTTTTTGTTCATTTGCGTGATATTTTCACATCTATATAGGTATCAAATGGAGTAATGTAGTTGCGTTTTAGATCATGGAAATGGTAATGCCACAAGGTGTCAAATAGAACAAAAATTTGGGTACAAGGTTGGAACACGCCGCATTCTTGGAACATCCTGCATTTCAAGCGCTTGTGATTTGGGCGCATGTGACACTAGTCACTTGGGTTACGACTTATGGCCCGTGACACTAGTCACTTGGGTGTAAGCGTGTTTCGTTTCAGTTGCAGGGTAATGAAGACGACTTAGAAAACAGTGATGCGGTTCAAAATTTACTTGGTGAGACTGGATGATGCTCCTTCTAACGGAGAGGAAAAAATTGGTTCTTTAAGGGTTAACGAGGATGGGATTGATTCCCCCGTCTACGTGTACACTTACTTGGGATCCTTTAACGAATGTTTTAACGTATTCTTTTAACGCGGCAAATGACAACAAGGTGGATGGTGAGGCTAACACATCGGGTTCTACATCTCGCAAAGGTAAATTGGTGGTCCAGTAATCCGACTATTTTTTGTTGGTTTCGGCTTGTTGGTTGTTTTTTTAGTTTTTTTTGTTGTAAGTCTATCTTGTATTTCGTTGATTTCGTTTTGGGTCTTGGTAATTAGCGTCTCGGCTCTGGCTCAGGTGTAGTTTGGTTAGGTAGTTTTGACAAAAATCCATTGATTCAATTAAGCTTAATATTGTGTAAATTCATGCAGATTTTGTAATAGAAGTTGGTAAATTATGAATAAAGTTCCATCTTTGATCAGTTTATGGTTGATGGCAATGGAGGCAGAAGCCAGGACCACCACAGAATATTGTCCGCTTTGGGAACAGCGAGCCACCAGCGACTCAACTGCCCTCACGGGTTTAAAACGCGTCTTGTGAGGAAGATGTATCAAGCCACATATATGGGCCTTTGTTTTTGCCTCTCCAACCGATGTGGAAAAGGGGTGAAGGTCACCCCAACAATCCCCCCAACATCGGTGTGATAACCCCGGCTCTGATACCAGTTGATGGTAACGGAGGCAGAAGCCAGGACCACCACAGAATATTGTCCGGTTTGGGAACAACGAGCCACCAGCGACTCAACTGCTCTCACGGGTTTAAAACGCGTCTTGTGAGGAAGAGGTATCAAGCCACATATATGGGCCTTTGTTTTTGCCTCTCCAACCGATGTGGGAAAGGGGTGAAGGTCACCCCAACATTTATGCGTTGGTGCAATAAGAGATGCAATCCTTTGTGGTAAGTTGTCTGATTCAGTTTTGCTAATTCAAAAAGTTGATTGCTAGATCGAATTTTGTGAAAGTACTAATTAAGTTTTTTTAATCTGATCATATCAAACTTACCTCCACTGGCATTGCAGAACTTACAAGATGAAATGTATGTACTTCTATTTGTATATGTTTGTGTTTGAAAGCTTCAAGTGAGAACTACATTCACATGTGAAAGGATCAAATGAACATAAATACTGGTTGACGTACCAAAAAAAAAATATTTGTAAACAATAAAATATCTTGTATATATTCGTGTGTGTATACGCTCAATCTGCTAGTTAATGAAGTTAGGTTTATAAATATTTTTTGAAGCTCTTGATTTTCTATATTTGCAGGCCATTTTGCAGATATGAAAACTTTGAGACAGCATGGAAAGCACTATATGAATTAAGATGGAAACATGTTCAACTGGATGAGTCAACCACTAACTGGCAGCAGATTTACTGGGAAAAAAAAGTCCAGAAGTATGCAACTTTTTTTTTTTACTCACTAATAACTTTTTTTGAATAATATTATATTTATTTGTTTGATATTGAGTTTAGCCTCTTTATAGTTGCCTTGATGCAGCAGCAGAGTCTGTTACAATAACTTCATTTGATGGATTTATTGGTGAAGTTATATTACCAGGTTATTAGTTCTGTTAATTTCTCGTACGATGTATGTGTTATGTCTTAGTTTTTACGGTTTATATATCTGCGGAAATGTTGTTACATCTAATAAGTTGTGAGGGGCAAGTAATGAAATCAGAAAGTTACTCAAAGTTAGGTTATCAATGTGAACGGTTTGGAATATACGTTAGGTAAAATCTTGCTTTCTTACGGCATTCTCGTCCTTTATTAGAGATTTTTTAACCGTTGTTTTGGGTTTGTTTAATTGCAGATGTCTGAGACTCCACGGTAAACTTTGTGTTGCAGAAATTGGGGTAAGATACTAAGACGAAGAAAGCATGATCTGCAGACTTTATATAGTTTTGGTAATATTTATTGATGTTTGATTTTGTGTAACCGCATCTATTAAAGAATGTCCGATTCATAAATTTGGTAGTAAACGGGCTCCAGTTAAAGGAACAGGTTGTTGGTGCATGAATCCCCAGCCGTAGTTTATTATTACGTTTAGTACATTCGGTTATGTAATAATGTTGTTTACTAGTGACTATTGATTACTATGGTGATTGTGCGTTCTTAATTAATTAAATAATCAATATGTTAAACTGCACACAGTCGATCGAGTGTGTGTACACACTCGACCGACTGTGTAAGTCAGTCGACCGACTGACAGACACACTCGACCGAGTGTGTCTGACTTGCAGTATATATACGGGATTAGACTTCTTTGAAGAGGTTACTCGTCCCTTTTGTTCCAAGTCGTACTTTTTCGTCTCCAGAGAACCCTAACACCGAATACCACCGAAATATATCGTCTAGGAGTCGATCTAATCTAGGTTTTTGCTCTAGGTTTGACCAATTCGATCCCGAAACGACCCGTATCTCGATTGAACTCTATTCTATTGTGTTCCACCTTTAGTTTAGAGTTCAAGCGACCTAAGATCCAAAGAATTATCGTCTACAAAGTGGTATCAGAGCTGGAGTCTCTGGTTTTGCTTGATCAAATCGTTTTTGGGTCAAAGTTTGTGTTTTTGGTGTTTTTAGGTTTTTGGTCTATTAATCTGTGTTTACAAGTTATTCTTAGTGTTTTTCTTGTCAAAAGGTGTTTCTGGAGTGCTTATTTTTGTTATCTACGTGTTGTTTTTGAGTTTTCCATCCATAATCGATTACAAAATCGATTTTTGTCTTGAAAACCCTAATAGTCGACCAGCTTCCGTCAAGAACACACTCGGCCGTGTGTGTCCTGACAACCTACCGAGTGAGTCCTAAGATCGACCGTGTGTGTTGTTCAACCGACCGTGTGAGTTTTACTAGAGCCGTGTCAGATTACTTAAGTCAGTCGGCCGTGTGAGTATGTCACTCGACCGTGTGAGAGTTTCAATCGACCGTGAGAGTTAGACAATCGGCCGTGTGAGTTTGCAATACCCAAGGCTTATATAGTAATGAAGTGCTGCAAAAATTTTGTTAGACAATCGACCGTGTGAGACGTACAATCGATCGTGTGTCTTATACAGTCGACCGTGCGTCAGAGATAATCGACCGTGTGTCTTAATCAGAATCTTAATTAATCTTTTATTTTCAAACTTAATCAGTTAACATGTCGGACACTAATGAACAAGTGACAAATGAATACAGCGCGTTAGTAATTGCACCTGGACTACAAAAAATGTTACTTAACGAAAGTGAATCTGGATCGACAAATAAAGTACCTCGACTTGACAATCTTAAAGACTTCTTGGACTGGAAAGTTAGGTTTGTTATTTACTTAAATGGTGTTGACTCTAGACTTTGGGAATGTATTGAGAATCCATTTGTTTGGCCTTGTGTAGGTGATGGTGAACCCAAAGAAACTCAACAGTTTAGTCCTACAGAGCGTGAACAATATAATCTTGAGTGTAGATGTTATGCTCAGCTAACGCAAGCGTTGTCAAAGGACATTTTCCAGCAGTTCAAAAACCGTAACAAGACTGCGTATACTCTTTGGTTGGCCCTTCAATCTGCAACAGAGGGTACTGCTACTTATCGGGCAACAAAAGGTAAGGTTTTGAAGGATGAATGGAGGGTGTTTGCTGCTCTTCCATCAGAGTCACTGGGCCAAACTTTGGAGAGATATCGTTTACTGGTAGCAGAGGTTGCGGATTATGGGATTGATGTACCTGATGATAAGGCAGTCAGGGTGTTGAAAGATGGTCTTCCAGAAAAGTGGGACCATGAGATTGAAAAGATTCAGAACATGTACAGCACATCAGGTCGTACGTTAACATTGACAGCTTTTACTTCTAAGTTGATGGAGAAGGATATTCAGGTAGAAGCTAAGAGGAAGAGACTTGGTTCTGTAGCTGCTTCTGCATCCACTTTGGCTTCATCTTCTGGTCATGCTCCATTACAAACAGCCTATATTACAGCAAATGCTTCTCAAATGTCTGCTCCACAATCCCGGTCTGGCTACTTTAATGCTAAATCACAAGCTCAGACTCAGAATTCTACTTCTCAACAGACTCAGACTCAGACTCCTGTGTTTCAAACTGAGAATATCAATAAGAGGCCCATCGAATCAATTCAGGAAGATATGGCTTTGGCAGCTATTGTTGTTAACTCATACAACGATATGATTAGTGGACAAGTGATTAATAGTCATCTTGAAAATGAAAACTATGATCAGATTGATGAGGACGATCTTGAAAGGATGGATATACTTTATTGCATGGGTAGCATTGTGAGACGGGCTAGGAAGTACTTGAAGAAAACCGAACAGAGGTCCTTGAGTTTGAATCGTGATTCGAAGTTTAGTTTTGATATGTCAAAGGTTAGGTGCTTCAATTGTGATGAGCTTGGTCATTTTAAGAAGACTTGCACGAGGCCACCCAAGACTGGTTTTTTTGATCCTTTTCACAATACAACCATTTCAGTTACTCCACAACATGTTATTGTTGAGAAAGAATCTTCGGGGTCTATTCAATCTAAGGCCTTGACGACCACGTATGCTGATGAAGTATGTGACTGGTCCATCACGGCAGATACATATAAAGTTAATGTTGTGTTTGTAGGTAAAACTAAAGCTGAAATTGAAGAAAAAAGAATTGCTAGGAAAAATGCAGGTTGTACTGGAAAAGATAATCCGAATTGCATCTGCTATGTGTGTAAATGTGATGTTAGAATGAAAAGAGCTGAGGAGATTATGAAGTTGTGCCTCAGAAAGAGGATTAAAGATCGATTGTATGATAAGTTTGATGTCAAAGCTAAGGGGTATAAAATACTATTGAAGTTTACAACGAAACACTATTAAATACGATACAATTTTACACAAGATATTTAATTATTTATTTACAAATGGGATATACCTAAACCTTGCTACAACACTATAGGCAGTGTACCTAATCGTAGAGTAGTATAGTTTTTAGTAAGTCCGGTTCGTTCCACAGGGAGCGGGCTTATTGCACACTATATTTTTAAACAACTATATTTGTACAAAATATATATAATTATATATAATAATATATAAAAGGGGGTTTACCGTTTAATGACCGGTTTGTCGATTTATATTTTAAGCGAAGCGTATAGTAAATGACGATATTTAAATAACAATATAAAATAAATAACAATAATTGAAATGACAATAAATAAAAGTACGAGGAAAAATGAAATAAAATATATTATGCTTATTTAAACTTCCGTAACCATGATGTTTGACGTTTTGATTTTAATTTATTGTCCTGGGCTAATTGTCCTTTGTCCTGGATGTATTTGAAACCTATCTGGTTTTTGTCCATAATAGTTCATCGGTCATAATTATAAACTGCTCAGCAAATTTAACCTTATACCCGAAGTCAAATATTCCAACTAACTGGGGATTCGAACTGTAACAAGGTCTTAATACTTTGCTTAATGAATACACCAGGTTATCGACTGTGTGTAAACCAAGGTTTTAATACTTTGTTAACAATTACACCAATTACCCTTGAATGTAATCCACCCCTGTTTTAATGAGTCCATTGACTATTAATCCATCCCCGTGTCCGGTCAAATGAACAATAATTCGTACTTATAAATATCCCGCCCATCGTGTCCGATTAAGCGTATGTGGTTATATATAGATACTTCAAATCATAACCTTTATATTAAATTAACGAGGTATCGTTAATTTAATATAAAGCCCATTAATAGCCCATAGTCTAATTTCCACAAGTGTCGTTCTTTTGTCCAAACCCCAATTATGGTACAAAACCCAATTACCCCGTCTTTAATATTTAGTCCAACATCATGATTACTTTGGCTCAAATAAGCATAATAATAACTTAAGTACGAGACATTAATTTAAAAATGAGAACATAGCTTACATTGATTATTTATCGCGTAGTGTTACACGGACAGAGCTCCGACTTTAAAACCCGTAAAAATAACTTTTACATAACCCAAACTAATCTAATATAACACTAATCTATACTATATATACATATATATATTTATTTATATTATACTAGGGAGTATTATTATTATTATATCTTTTTTACTCGCAGAATTCGTGACCTTTTATAGGAATTTTGATTTCTGACAGCTCCGCGAGTCGTGGAGTTTTTAGCCTTCAAACTCCGCGAGTCGCGGAGTTTGAAAATCCAGCTCAGGATCATTTGTCTCATAGCTTGTCGACATAATTTTTAAATATATATAATATATAAATAATTTATATAATTATTTAAATATTATATTATATTCTTGTGCATAGTTGACTTGTAATTTTTGGTCCGTTGCGTCGGGCGTTGATAGTTGACTCATGTCCCGGTTCCGGATTTTCGAACGTCCTTGCGTACAATTTAATATCTTGTACTTTGCGTTTTGTAACTTGTACTCTTGTCATTTTTAGACGTTTTTCATCAATAAATTGAACCTTTTGAATTGTATCTTGAACATTTGAGCTTTTTGGACGTTTGTGTCTTCAAATCTTCATTTTCGCCTTTTGTCTTCGCACTTATTTATTTAAACAATTACAATGAAAATATAATACAATTACATATGAAAACCTATTATTTAGGAGGGATATTGCTATGAAATATATGTTCCTTTTTAGCCTTATCAAACATCCCCACACTTGAGCGTTGCTTGTCCTCAAGCAATACAGAATTTGAAATAAAAACATACATGAATCACTTTTTTATTCATCACACTTTGTACATCAGTGATTTTGATATGGTGGTATAAACAATGATAGTAACGATAGAACCATGGTTAAAGGTGGGTGTGTCATCCACAGTTGTCTCGGGTTTAGGTCAACGACACTTGCAATCAAATAGCCGATTTACTTTCGGTTTCCAAAGCAAAGTGCACATTTGAAAGGCGGTTTACAGTCCCACATGACTATGAAAATTTAGATCCGTAAGGAAATTGGATCTTTATGAAAACATTTGATCTTTTGAAAATTCAATCTAGTTTTTACCCTAGATAAGTTTTCCGGAATAACCCTTCACCGGTGTTTGCAAATTATTTTTGTGGATTGTGTGGGTTTCAGATTAGAAAATTTTAGCTCAACACTTGTGGTTTTGTGTTACCCACTTGCTAACCTTGTATTGGGAAAGCAACACGTCCAGTATACTTGCTCCGTATATTACCTTTCGGTAAACTACCGTCCGGTTGTAAAGGAAAGCGATGAACAAGAAACTGTTAAGGCAATGTTCCATGACTTGCTTTTGATTATGGTCTATAAACGTGTCGGATGCTATTACTATCCTTTGTAGGAGCAATAGTAAAGATCATCCTATGATTTTTCAGTCTGGCACAAGGTCCTGTCTCCGACCATGCTATGCAACCACCGTTCTTACGGTTGACACCCGATTTAGTTCAGGTGACCTAATGAATTCCAGGTGAATTCCTAGGATTTTAAGTTCAAAGGTAATGAACGCATTGAAAATGGGTTTTCAGAAAACAAATCGGTTTTATTTTTGATCAAAATATTTTCTCGTTCAAGCTCGAGTTTAGATATCATTGAATTCCATGAGTTTGTAATTCTCAATCTTTAAGGTCAATCTCAAGGATTGAGTAATATCAGGCTTAAAAGCTGATTTTTGATCTTTAAGGAGATTATCCTTTTTGGGGATCTGATTCATTAGTCTTATCAAGCTAATTTGCACGGTGCCCCCCCATTATACGAGATAAATCCTTCTCATGGTTAGGATAAATCTGACCACTTGGCGACCCTGTTTGATGCTGAGGTCCGTGGATTTTCTGCTGATTTTAGTGTTAACTTTTCTAGATTTTTCGTCAACCTACAGCTGGTCTGGACGACAACTTCTTGACCTAAATCAAGAAGCGCGTGTCTTTTTCGGAAGACTTTACTTCCTTTTAATGATGGAATTGATTCATCGTGTAGATCCATCTTTTCTTTTCTTTCATCGGGTAAAATAGTTAATTTAGTCCAAAAAAAAGCACCTGCAATAAACTTTACAGAAACATGTGATAGATAGTTTTTAATTGAATAACTTGGCACATTCTCCCCACACTTAGTTTCTTTCTTTGCCTTTTTATTCTCCTTTATTCCATTTTAAACGAATTCAATCGTTTTAGGGTGTTTCTCAATTTATGTCCTTTCCGAGGTAAACGATAATTTTGGTATTAACACCTAGTTTTCACCGTTCATAAATATATATAAACATGATTTTAAATTCATTTAGTTGAAAATTTTTCAAATTTTCATAAAATTTGGCAAATAAACCAAGTATAAACCCGAGAGAATTTATAACCCTTCCCCACACTTGAGATCATGCAATGCCCTCATTTGCATGAAATCAGACTCTAATTATAAATTCATGAGGGTGATTAGTGTAGAAAAGTGATTGAAAATACCCAGTTTGTAATTACAAAGCTTGTCGAATGATAGATGGCGCGCCTCATCGTTCATTCCTTCTTGTTTTATCACACATGCTTTTTTTTTTCTTTTCAAAAACGGCTGCTTTTTTGAACTGTTTACTAATATTTGAAAAAGCGTCTTTTACCCTAATCATGCATTTTTATTAACGAGTTATGCACTAACCCGAACCCCTAATTTAACGTTAAGTGGGGTTAGACTTCCCCACACTTAGCTGACGACATGTGAAGTCGGTAGAATAAGTTCCACGAATTAAAATAGTGAGCCAGTTATTTATATCTCGGGTGGTATATATTATATCAATGGGTTTAAAGTTTAGACCCACCCGATCGTCACTACCTAATTCTTTTTTAAGTGTAGCTTTTAGTAAATGGATATGTCTCTTTTCTGGTTCTTGGTCAAATGGATCGATATACACCGACATACTTATTTCTATAGGGTGGACAATTCCTAACACTTCCTTTCGTTCATTCTCGGAATCAAAGTTTTCACCTCTATTACCCAATTGGGTGAAATTCGAGGTGTCAATATGTATTACAGCTTGTAGTTCATCTTTGGTAGATGACTCGTCTATTGAGAATATTGGGTTGGAAGGTTGTGGCTGGATTGAAGCAAATTCTTCTTCATTAACGGTACTTATCGGTCCCACCATTTTGGTCTTGGGGGTAAAATTTTCAATGTTATCGTTTTCCCAAGAGTACCAATTTGTCATCCTTACTTCTTCTTTATCCATTGATGGATCGATGATTTCGTCGGTAGAGGCTAATGTGTCGATATGTTGTGAAATTGGTAAGACTGAATAAAAAGTATCATCGGGATAGTTGGTGATTTCGGAGCTCTCGAATTCATCAAAATTCGATGATATGAGATTTTCTTGCACACGACTCCTCAGATCAACAGGTGTGTAGTCTGATAGAGTTTCAGCTTGCCGGTTTACAAACTCTCTCATTTGTTCATTTTGAGCATTGAGTTCTTCGAGTTTGATTTTCATATTGTCTAATAAATTTTCAGACACGTAATTTTCCTCGTCTACTGGTTGTTGAGTTTGGATATATTCTTGGGAATAATCCCAATTTGAATTGTATTCTTCATAATCATTCCATTCAGGTTCCGTGGGTGCGTAATTTTTCATAGGAACGTAATAATAACATTCCCATGTTGAGTGATAATCTCCACAGATTTCACAACCAGTTATTGTTTCGTCATTCGTGATCCAAGATTGACCGAACAAATTGTCATCAACACTCGTTTGAGAGTATTGATTTAATTGATTTTGGATATCAAAAAGAGTTTCCATAGCCTTGTTTTCAAAATTTTCCATTTTATTGCGATGGCCAAATTTTAGCTACAATGTGGTGCATTTACTAATTATCCTATTAGTTATAAAAATAGAAAAACTTATATAAGTTGTCCAATTAATAGACTTTTCTGCTTTTGCCCACGTTTCGAATAGCCAAAAGATGCAGCAGGGAGCCAGAACCCTTTAAATCGGAAGCTCACAACTCAGCCACTAACAAATCCAACTATTACTACGAAGCAGAAAATTGTCAACGTCCATTAATTTAACCACTTAAATAATTTTTCTTTCTGTTTGAGATATTAGATAAGAAATAGAGAAAATTTCTAAGTCCTAAAAACTAAAGCGTCGAGAAATAAGAAAGAAAAAGAATGCGCGTCGAAAAACGTCGAAAAATAAAAATAAGAAAATAGCGCGTCGTAACTTAAAAAGGAATTAAAAACTAAGAATTAAAAGTTGCGTCTAAAAATATTAAAGCTTAAAAGAAAAACTATATCCCAAATGGTAATAACTTAAAAAGATACTAAAATATAAAAACGGCGTCGCAAAATTCTAAAGCACCTAAATCTTAGTCTAAAGAAAAAGCACTTAAGGGATTTTACGGCAAAGCCTAAAAATCTAGAAGTAAAAATAACTATGGCAAAAACTAAGTTTAAAACTAAATATGAGCTAAAAATACAAATATTACGCTAAAACGATTAAAAAGGGACAAAATATAAAAATATACAAAAAGTTGTAAAAAGTACAATTTTTATAAAAATATTATTTTTATATTATTTATTTATTAAAACTATTAATTTTACATATAATAAAACTAATTAAAATTTAAAATACAATTTAATTAAAAAAAACTTAAACTAATTATAATAATTAAACTAATTAGGGTTTATTAATAATAATAATAATAATAAAATTCGTAATTAATGTGAAATTAGGGTTCTGTCACGTGTGTCAGAGTGTCTCCGCGAGTCGCGGTATTTCAAGCAGCAAACCCCGCGAGTCGCGGGGTTCCAAAATTCAACTCTGGTACAGTTTTTAATTCGACGTGTTTTTTTTTCTGTTTTAAAATCTAAATATTTATATAATAAAAACTTATATTTAAAAACTAAAATAAAAATAGAACTACTTTATAATTTTATAAATAAAAATCGTAAAACTAGATTTATATATATATTTTATTTATTTTTTTTTTTTTGATATTGTTTTTCTAAAAATATATTTATACAAATATATATTAAAAATATAGCGTTTCGCCAAGTCCCCGGCAGCGGCGCCAAAAACTTGATGTCAAAGCTAAGGGGTATAAAATACTATTGAAGTTTACAACGAAACACTATTAAATACGATACAATTTTACACAAGATATTTAATTATTTATTTACAAATGGGATATACCTAAACCTTGCTACAACACTATAGGCAGTGTACCTAATCGTAGAGTAGTATAGTTTTTAGTAAGTCCGGTTCGTTCCACAGGGAGCGGGCTTATTGCACACTATATTTTTAAACAACTATATTTGTACAAAATATATATAATTATATATAATAATATATAAAAGGGGGTTTACCGTTTAATGACCGGTTTGTCGATTTATATTTTAAGCGAAGCGTATAGTAAATGACGATATTTAAATAACAATATAAAATAAATAACAATAATTGAAATGACAATAAATAAAAGTACGAGAAAAAATGAAATAAAATATATTATGCTTATTTAAACTTCCGTAACCATGATGTTTGACGTTTTGATTTTAATTTATTGTCCTGGGCTAATTGTCCTTTGTCCTGGATGTATTTGAAACCTATCTGGTTTTTGTCCATAATAGTTCATCGGTCATAATTATAAACTGCTCGGCAAATTTAACCTTATACCCGAAGTCAAATATTCCAACTAACTGGGGATTCGAACTGTAACAAGGTCTTAATACTTTGCTTAATGAATACACCAGGTTATCGACTGTGTGTAAACCAAGGTTTTAATACTTTGTTAACAATTACACCAATTACCCTTGAATGTAATCCACCCCTGTTTTAATGAGTCCATTGACTATTAATCCATCCCCGTGTCCGGTCAAATGAACAATAATTCGTACTTATAAATATCCCGCCCATCGTGTCCGATTAAGCGTATGTGGTTATATATAGATACTTCAAATCATAACCTTTATATTAAATTAACGAGGTATCGTTAATTTAATATAAAGCCCATTAATAGCCCATAGTCTAATTTCCACAAGTGTCGTTCTTTTGTCCAAACCCCAATTATGGTACAAAACCCAATTACCCCGTCTTTAATATTTAGTCCAACATCATGATTACTTTGGCTCAAATAAGCATAATAATAACTTAAGTACGAGACATTAATTTAAAAATGAGAACATAGCTTACATTGATTATTTATCGCGTAGTGTTACACGGACAGAGCTCCGACTTTAAAACCCGTAAAAATAACTTTTACATAACCCAAACTAATCTAATATAACACTAATCTATACTATATATACATATATATATTTATTTATATTATACTAGGGAGTATTATTATTATTATATCTTTTTTACTCGCAGAATTCGTGACCTTTTATAGGAATTTTGATTTCTGACAGCTCCGCGAGTCGTGGAGTTTTTAGCCTTCAAACTCCGCGAGTCGCGGAGTTTGAAAATCCAGCTCAGGATCATTTGTCTCATAGCTTGTCGACATAATTTTTAAATATATATAATATATAAATAATTTATATAATTATTTAAATATTATATTATATTCTTGTGCATAGTTGACTTGTAATTTTTGGTCCGTTGCGTCGGGCGTTGATAGTTGACTCATGTCCCGGTTCCGGATTTTCGAACGTCCTTGCGTACAATTTAATATCTTGTACTTTGCGTTTTGTAACTTGTACTCTTGTCATTTTTAGACGTTTTTCATCAATAAATTGAACCTTTTGAATTGTATCTTGAACATTTGAGCTTTTTGGACGTTTGTGTCTTCAAATCTTCATTTTCGCCTTTTGTCTTCGCACTTATTTATTTAAACAATTACAATGAAAATATAATACAATTACATATGAAAACCTATTATTTAGGAGGGATATTGCTATGAAATATATGTTCCTTTTTAGCCTTATCAAAGTTTCGCCAAGCTCGAGACCTATCAGATTTTGAGTTTTCGAATGATTCTTCCGATGAGGATGAAGAAAGAAATTGTCATGTTGGTACTTGGTTCAGACAAGAGTTGGGACACTTGCTCAACTGTGATCTTAAGAGTGGTGACAAGAAGAGTGTTACAGTTCGGAGTCCAGTGTGTTTAGACATAAGCGAGAACAAAGGAGGTTATGAAGCTGATTACGCGGACAGTACGAGTTCAGAGTCTGAGTCAGAATCAGATGAAGACACTCAGGTTGGAAGCAATAACTATGCATTTATGGCCAACACATCCGGTAACGATAAGGTATGTAATGATTCAGTTTCTAAATGTTCTAGATGCGTTGATTATGAACAGGAAATTGAGAGGCTCGAGTGTGTAATTTCCAAACTTAATGAGATATCTGTTATATGTGAGACTTGTCCTAAGCTTAGAGTTGATCTTAAGAATTTAAGTTTGGAGAATCAGACTAATAAAAAGAACTATGATGATGCGCTTTTCTACCTTAATAAACAGAAAGACTATGTTGATGTGATTAAGTCTTTAGAAAATCAGGTGGGTCACTTAAAATCAACGGTTATAGATGATGGAAAAGTGATTACTATGTATTTGGGACAGATAGAGACTCTTAAGGCTGAAAGGGATTCATTTAAGTTGAAATACGAGTCTGAAAAAGCTAGGATCGACAATTGGAAGAGGATGTCTTATGTGAAACAGACTTTGAATCCTCCTAAACAGCAGGGTTTAGGTTACAACCAGGTTGCCCCGCCACTTTTAGGTGAGTATATTAACAAACCAGTTGAGAAAAGTAAGGGTCCTGTTGTAGAACTAGAATATGGTAAGCCTAAAGAAGCACCTGTTGAGAGTACTGTTAAGATAGTTGAGTCGAAGAAGTCTTTAGATGTTGTCTATGAAACAGAGTCAGATACTGATATCGACACTGAGAAAGACAGTAAACCATTTGAGCTTGTCACTAAACCAGTTACCATTCTGAAAAATCCTGTTAATGCTAGTAAGATGACTGAGAGTCAAAAGGCTCAGTCTAAGAAAACTGTGACTCCCAAACAGAATAATAAGAAGAACACCCAGGGAGTGTCACCTAAGTTTGTCAGTAAGGGCAGGATAGATAAATCAGGTCCTAAGGTAGAACAATCACCAACAGAGGCAAGTTCCAAATCTGGGAGTGTGTCCAAGTATGTTCCGCCTGGTCGTCGACAGACTGTTAAGCAACAAGTCTCGTCATCCCCTACGACTAGACAACATACTGAACCACCTAGGAGACAGTTTTCACCAATTAGACGCAAAGTGTTTAATTCTCAGGATTTTGATAATGTTAATTGCTTCAATTGTGGGAGGTTGGGACACAGGGCTATGAATTGTAGACCCATTCGACAGACACCAAGTAGCAAGGTTGATCTTAGTCCAAATCGGTTCTTTAATAGGAGATCACCTTCACCAGTGTTTAATTCTTTTTCAGTGCAAACAAATGATAAAAAGGTTTTTCAAACTAATGATTATTATAGAAAACCATTACTGAATAACACAGTTTGGAAACCTAAATCAGAAGTTAAAAGTGTTCAACATCCTGAAGGTCCTTCTGGATCTAAAGGACAATGGGTGGAGTTACCAGTTGTTTGTGTTGATGGGAAACCCACTGCCATTAGGGCATGGGTGGCCCTTTCTAACTAATCCTCTTACTTTAATGTGCAGGTTGCCTACAATCCACGCTGCAGTACTTGGATTGTTGATAGTGGGGCGTCCAGGCACATGACAGAGAACTTGTCTTTGCTGTCTAATGTGAAAATAGTAGATGGAGGACCAGTTTCTTTTGTAGGTAGTGAAGGAGGATTTATTACTGCTCAGGGTGTTATTGCTAATGAGAATGTCAGCTTTGATAAAGTTAACTATGTAGAGTAGATGTCGAACAATCTGCTTTCTGTTTCACAAGTTGCTAATAAGAAATATACTGTTGCTTTTGATGATAAGTTTTGTTATATTTTGAGAAAAGAGTTCGTAATTTCGGAGGACATGATTCTGATGACTGCTCCGAGGTGCAAGGATCTCTATATCCTTGATATGCGTAAGGCTCATGTTAAGGCAGCTACAGGCCATCAGGCCTTTGTCTCTAAAGCTACTGAATAGGAGTCGATTATTTGGCACAAGCGTATGGGTCATCTGAGTCTAAGAAAGATGAATAATCTAGTCCACAATGGATTAGTTGATGGTGTGAATGTTAAAAGTTTTTATATTCCTGAGGTATGTCTTCTGTGTAAATAGGGGAAGCAGACCAGAAAGTCACATACTATCAAAAAGCATCATTCTGTCAATATTCCTTTGGAGCTGTTACACATGGATCTTTTTGGTCCAGTTAATTGTAAAACTCTCACTGGAGAATCATATTGCTTGGTAGTTACAGATGAGTATTCCCAGTTTTCGTGGGTTGTTATGTTGAAACTCAAGTCAGACACGTTTGAGCATATTAAAGTGTTGATTCTGAAGCTCGAAAGTCTGTATAACTTGAAGGTAAGAAAGATTCGTACTGATAATGGTACAGAATTTAAGAACATTCAGATGCAGCTGTTTTGTAATGAGAAGGGGATACAACAACAGTTCAGTCCGGCTTATACACCTCAATCAAACGGTGTTGCTGAATGAAAGAATAGGACTCTAATCGAACCCGCAAGAACTATGCTAGCCGATTCATGTCTTTCAATTGTTTTCTGGGGAGAAGCCGTGAGTACTGCTTGTTATGTGATGAACAGAGTTCTAGTGGTGAAGAGACATGCTAAAACGTGTTATGAGCTGTTGCACAAGAGAAAGCCTAATATCAAACATTTTGAACCTTTTGGTGCACCTTGTACTATCCTGGTACGAGACGCTGAAGGGAAATTCAATTCAAAGGTGATCTCTGGTATCTTCTTGGGATATGGGAATCCAAACAAACGGGTGTATAACACTGAGTCTAGGCATGTGGAAGAACGTTATGAGGTGGATATTCAGCGCAATGCTCCACCTCGTGTCAGTAAAGGGTTCGCTTGGCAGTTTGAATATGATAAATTGTTTGATTCCTTCAATCTTCCACCCTATGCTACAGAGGAGGAGATTTTAACTCAGGTTTTGTTTGATTCTCAAAACTCAACTGAGAATGTTGTTACTATTCCATCGCAGGTTCAGAATCTGGTTTCTAGCTTGCAACCTAGTCCACAGAGAGTGACAGATACTTTTGATTCAAATGAGGATGGGGTAGTATATACAGATGACGATAGTGACCTTGAAGATGATGAGGAAGTTAACCGATCACGATTGATAGAGGAACATCTTAATCCTCTATATAATCAACCACCAACCGTGACAGTGCCTGAACAGCAAACTGAAGCAGGAGGTGTGAGAAGATCCAATCGTGTTATTTTACCGCCTAAACGTCTACAGGATTATTATGTGGACGCACGAGGAATTCCTCATATTAGTATTCCCCAAAGTACGACAACTGAGGCATCAACTTCTGAGGTTCCGACCACATCAGAGGTCCCTGTGATTGATAATAGTTCAACAGCAGCAGATGATGTTCAGACTGAAAGTGCGAATGTGGTAACAGCATTTTATTCTTCGTTGAATAAGACAGGTGGGATATTTGTGCATGCTCACTCATGCTATGTATGTCAAATTGAACCGAAAGATGCTTATGAGGCACTGCAATGCAATGCAAGAGGAGCTGTTACAGTTTAAACATTTGAAGGTTTGGAAACTAGTCAATCCACCACATGGTTGTGTGCCCTATGGTCTTCGATGGGTTTTGAAGAACAAGAAGGATGAACAGGGTATAGTTATCAGAAATAAAGCTAGATTGGTGGTAAAGGGATATCAACAAATCCTTGAAATTGACTATGATGAGGTTTTTGCTCCGGTCGCACGACTGGAAGCAATCAGGATTTTCTTGGCCTTTGCATCCTTCATGGGTTTTAAAGTTTTTCAGATGGATGTTAAAAGCGCGTTTTTGTACGGAGAGATCAATGAAAGGGTGTTTGTTGAACAACCACCCGGTTTCGAAGACCCGCATTTCCCAGAAAAGGTTTATAGACTTGAAAAGGCACTTTATGGTCTTCACCAAGCTCCTCGAGCATGGTATGCAACGTTGTCCAAATACATTATTGAAAACAGTTTTCAGAGAGGTGTCATTGATCAATCACTTTTCATCAAAACGAAGGGACAACATCTTATGTTAGTGCAGGTTTATGTTGATGATATCATATTCGGGTCAACAGATCAGGGTATGGTTGATGAGTTTGAGAAGGTCATGCAGCAGAAGTTCAAGATGAGTTCAATGGGAACGATTAAGTTTTTCTTAGGTCTACAGGTAGCGCAGACAGATAAAGGCATCTTCTTGCATCAAACCAAGTATGTTGCTGATATTCTGAAGAGGTTTCAAATGGAAGCAGAAAGACCGGCTAAGACTCCGTTGTCTGTGAACCATGGTATTTCACCTGATTGTGAGGGTGCTGCAGTGGACCAAACGTTATACAGGGCTATCAAAGGTTCTCTAATGTATCTTACAGCTTCTCAACCAGATATCATGTTTACGGTTTGTCTGTGTGCTCGTTATCAGGCAAATCCTAATGTTCATCATATGTTAGTGGTTAAGAAGATTATGAGGTATTTGAAAGATACACCGAGTTTAGGGTTATGGTATCCATGTGAGGATGGGTTTGATCTCACAGCTTACAGTGATTCTGATTATGGAGGATGCAAGAAGGATTTCAAGTCAACATCAGGAGATTGTCAGTTCCTTGGTAGCAAACTAGTTACATGGCAGTGTAAGAAGCAGACAACAGTGGCTCAGTCCACTTATGAAGCAGAATACATTGTCGCGGCCAGCTGTACATCACAGGTCATCTGGATTCAACAGCAACTACGTGACTACGGTTTGCAAATTTCTAACACTCCTATTTATATTGATAATACTGCTGCCATAGCTGTCACTAAAAATCCCGTAAATCATTCTAAAATGAAACACAAAGGGATTAAATACCATTTCATTAGAGACTGCTATGAGAAAAAGTTGATAGATGTTGTGCAGATAGACACTATGTTCCAGAGGGCTGATCTTTTCACAAAAGCTTTTGATAAACCGCGTTTTAATTACTTGTTAAACGAAATAGGTATTAAATTGCTTTCTGATGTGATTCCTGAAATGGAGGTTCCTAACACAGAGGAGCCAAACCAAGAGACTGAGTTGTGAAGGGTTTGCAACATCTTGTATAGTATGTGTAGCATTGCATGGTCGTTGGTAGGTCATTTGCATGTTTACTTTTCATTTGCATGATAGATTAGTTTTTGATGATGTTTCTGCATGTTTGCTTATGTTTTTAGATAGTTTTATGTTTTTGCATAGAGAAAATAGAAAAGCCATAAAAATCAGAAAAACCAGGAAAACAAATAAAAATTAAAAACGGATAATTAATAAAAATTGAAAAGCCTGAAAATGAGTTGCGTATTCTTTATTGAGGGAAGTGATTGCAATACTGAACTGACATGTAAGTTGTGAGAACAAGTAATATAGAATGATTGATAATGTGTTAGTAGACTTTATTGGCCTAATTCTAGATAGAGATGATCACACGAACAAAGCGTAAATATCATGATAAGGAAATCATGGAAAGGTTTACAGCGGTTGAGGATAGTCACCTACTTATCACTGAATATGTGCTGAGAAATGGTTGTTCAGAAACTCAACAGACGGTTGAGGTCTCCCCTACTACGATTTATACTCGGTAGCAAAAGGATAATTTTGTGAGTCCCCAAGGTGAGCATACTTTGTCTAGGATGCATACCTGTTTCTATTTACCTTTATTACTTGGACCGAAATCCAACAACGTACATATCGGATACCCAAAGGGAGGTGTTTTCTCTTGAAGGGTTGAGAAGTGCAGTCTTGTATCACAGACACAGAATGAGTTGTATATTGCAATGTCATCGGGTTCTAGATTTCAAAATCAGAAGATTGGTTTTCCGTGCAGTTACAACAAAGGTCTAAGATAGTGGTGAATCATCATGTATAGTTGTAGTTATTTATTTTGTTTGTTTTATTTATGGAGAAAAGGCAACATCAGAAAATTCAAAAAAAAAACAAATTATGGTCTGTTTAGGTTTATTCCTTTAAAGTTGTAAATAATTTGATGCGCAACCTAGCTGCAAGAGAATCATGGATCGAGAATTGAACAAAGCTTCAGAGATTCCTCGGTTTTCTATGTCTGCGACAACATATATTACAATCGGAGACTTATTATGAACACTTTAGTTATCTACATCCGAGGGGGAGAATTTATCAGATCATCAGATATAGAGAACTTAAATCATTCAGTCTTTTGTCTGTGGTATGGGATTATGCCTATTGACCTGGATAGAGGGAATATCTTCTGGAGGATATCTTAGCGTTCCATCACTCAAATATATGTATATATCACTACCATCCATCCAACATCATACATCATACGATTTCCGTTTAAGTATGGGGTTTATAGCGGCCGGTATGCGTTTTTAACAAAGTATGCAATAAATATGAGATTCACAAGGTTATCTGAAACGAAAAGTGTAAGTTTAAGGTAGAAGTTCATGGCTGATAGGGTTGCTAGAAACATCGTGAGATGGTTCTGTTCAATCAGATTGAAAGTACATTGATGTGATAAGAGGACAACGTCAACATGTTGTGCTCAATTGTTCTACCTGAAACATCGTGCGATCTCAAATGAGGACTGACTTCGTGCTCAAAATCTAACATTGTAAAATGTTAAAGTAATTAATATAACGTGATCATCGAAGTCTAGGGTGAAAGTTGGTAAATGTTTATTGATATGTTTGAAAGTTGTTTTGTATATGCTTTATCAAGTACTTAATGAATGAAGCGTGAAATTACATGTCAATTTAGTTGAGTTCTGATCCCCGAATCATAAGATTAAATCAGTGTGATATGTTAACTCACAAAAACATGTGTTATGCTTTTCGTACTGGGCTTCATGATAAGTAGTATTATTTATTCTTACGCTGATAACCTCATTTATCTGTCTGCTATGAGATTGATGTTAGAAGATGTTTTACAGAATATGTCGGCTATAATATTGCTAATCATGATATGCTGGATCTTGTACAGTAGTTTGCTTTATGAATTTGCATATGCTTTCCTATCTGGAAAGTCCAGATTTGATTACATGAATTAGATTAGCTGCATGTGCATCTTTGTTTAGTGTATTAAGTCAAGTAACTCAGTTCTCGGAAAGGTTTACTGTGAAAGGAATTCTATATTTTTAGTTAATTTTGAAACCAAGTTGTTTGGAACATAAAGGTACAAAGCGTGTTAAATATATACTGTGGAGATCAGTCCCAGGGGGGGTGGAATAGGTAAGGGTTTGTGAAATTGAAATCGAAATTCCTAAGTTGTACACCCTAAAGACAGACGACCGATTGAGGCTACACACTCGACCGAGTAGGTGTACACACACGACCGCATGTGTCAATTACTCGACCGAGTTTGTATACTCGCACGGCCGAGTGAGATACACACTCAACCGAGTGTGTCTGTGAGTATAAATGGACTGGGGTCTCGAACGGCTCAGAACACTTTGGTGTTTTTGAGCGGATTTTACCTAGATTTTTCGAAGCTAAAGAAGTAGTTTTTGATCTTGATTTTTACCTGCATCTTTCTCTTGTGATTACAGCACCACTAACTAGGTATTCTAACTCGTTTTAGTTTGTTCATAATCTTTAATTTTATATTCGAAGTGCAAAACTCAAATCGAACGATGTTAAGACTTAATCTGTTATAATTGATGCTATGAACTTGTTAGTCAGCCTGTTTAGATGTTATTGTGACCAGATCTTGAAGCAAAATCAACAGATTCGATCGATTTGGAAAATTGGAGGTCTCAGGTCTGATGAACACGATCGACCGAGTGTGCGACACACTCGACCGAGTGAGTTCACACATTCGACCGTTCCAAAACACTCACGACCGTGTGTGTATCCACACTCGACCGAGTGTATAGAAACCCTAATTTTTGAGATTTTGCTATTTTTGATTGTTTTGTTATGATATCATGTTTAAACTGAAAGTGTTGCATAGTTTTGGTTTTAGAATGTCAGGTCCAAGTAGTAGGTTAAGTGGAACTTGAAAGTATGATCTGGAACGTAGGAAAGCATTGGCCGAACATAGGCATATCCTCGTAGAGACCAAAGTTGTTGCAACACAGTTCACGAAGGATCAGTGGAAAGGTTTAGATTACTTGACGTTTCTCCAGATTGGGAATCTTTACTGTCCTAAGCTAATCCAAGAGTTCTATTCTAGTGTGACCATAGAGAAGACGCATGTTCAGGCTAATTTCTTTGGTGTTGACTATAAGTGGACCATTGATGACTTTGCAGATAACCTTCTATTGAATTACTGGGGAGCCAAGATTTACTGCTCTAGTAAAGATCTTAGGAAGATTTCTAGCAAGTTTGATGCCGGTGGGGTGGCTTCTCACATCACTAAGCCATGATATGTAATTGGTTCTAGCAGAATTGAGGTCAGAGAGAGCGATGTTAGGGATGACTTGATGATTAACATGAGAATTATCAAAAGAAATGTGGTGTTTAGAGATCCTCATGATGACTTACTATCTGGTACTGAGGCTGTTCTATTATACTGTCTTATGGAACGTATCAAGGTGAATTTTGGTCAGATAGTCATTAATGTCATGAAGGATACTTTGGATGATGAGGAAAAACCATTTCCTTATGCAGTTCTTTTAAATCATTTGTTTGATGAGATTGATCTGGATGAGGACACGAATTATGAATGGAATCAGGTTCCAGAGGAAGTTATTGAAGGATAGTTCTCATGCTTATGACTTCATGTGCTTATGTTTATTTATGGTTGTTTTGTCATTTGATTAGGCTAGCTTGTTAGCCTTAATACTATGGTGTGTAATAAACAATAACTTCTGGATGACGAAACTGTGTGCTTTATTTAATGTGTTTGTTATGTTTGTTAATTCATTGATTCATATAATTCATTAGATACCCCATGATACATGGAGGTAAATGCTTATTCGTTATGTTGTTTTGAGTGTTTTTCAGCTATTCACTATGTCTCAAGAACAACAGTAGATGTCTGATGAAGAACATGAACCACGAATCCCATTATCTTCTGAGTTACCAGGTCTGATAGGTCGAGAAGATACAAACGTACTTGCGTGTGTTGATGAAAAGGGTTCAGAGGCCCAAAGAGGAGGTTTTGGTCCGATCATTGCTTTCTTGAAACGTTCCAGGATCTTTAAAGCTATTACTGCTGAGTGCACTCCGTATTATTCTCATCAGAGAAAATTTTGGGAGGTTGCCCAAGTTGTTACTGAAGATAACAAGAAGGTGATATTGAGTTCTATCAATAACATGATTGTTCGTATTTCTGCACAGACTATCAGGGAAGATTTAGGGTTTCCGAACAATGATGATATGCCAACTGATTTACCGATTCTGAAGGTTAGAAGGTGTTTAAAGAGATGTGGTTATACTGGTGACATAACCAAAGCTGTTAAACGTACAAAACTTCCAAGGCAGTATCGATACTTTACATACGTTCTTCTTAGATGTTTGAGCCCGATGCAAGGAGGTTTTGATGAGATGACAGCAAAATACAGCTCTATGTTTGTTGCGTTAGTTTTGAATGCTGATTTTAACTTTTCACAGGTGATATTTGATGCGATGGTTCTAAACGTGAAGAGAAAAGTTCATCTGATGTTCCCGAGGTTTTTTCAGATTATGCTAGAGAAGCAGGTTCAAGGGTTGGTAAAGATACCTGAGGATGAACTAAAGCAGAATCATTTAAATGATCAATCTTTCAACAGGTTTTTGCAGAGCCGAGTGGAAGTATCGGATAAAGGGTTGATTGGTCATCTGGTTAATGAGAACTACGTGTGTCTAGAAGGCTTGAGTTGCCGACATGAAAACAGTAATTCAGGGGATGAGACTGATATTACTGTTGCAGGTGAAGAAGAGGTGAATCAGCCTCCACCAAAACAAACTGGTCCTCGATTGATTGATGAAAATGATGTAACATCGCTTGATGATAGTCAAGTGGATTTAGTGAAACGAAAGTTAGCTGAAGCTCCTAAGGTGTCAACAAGAGGGAGACAGAAACGTTTGAAGATTTTGGTTAAAGATGGAAGTTCGTCTTCCACAACAAAGTCCCAGCCAAAGGTTGCTCAGACTGGTCCAGCTACTGGTGGGTCTACTCAAGCTCCACCCACTCAACTACAACAAACTATCTCTTCTCAGCAAGTTCAAACTTCTCAACGCTCAGAGACTACTGCAGGTGATATGACAGGAATTGTTAACCGAAAGTTGATTCAGTTATCTGCGGATTTTGCTAAGTTCTAAAAGGCCGTTGATGAAGATAAGAAGAAGACAACATCTGAAATGTCTGCATTGAGGTTGAAGATTGGTGAGCTGGAGAAAAATATGGAAAGTCAGGCTGGAGAAATTTTATCTCTTCAGACACAAAACAAAGATCTGACGGATAGATTGAACGAATGGGAGAAGAGGATTGTGGTTGAAGAAGAGGATGATGAACCAGATCCATTTGGTACTTTTGGTGAGGCAGAAGAGGACAGAGCTGTTGAAGTTGCTAAAGGCTACACGGAGGATAACCCGCTGTATGTAACTCCTCTTCAATTTATAACAGTTTCTGAATTTTTAGCTATGCATGATCGTCTTAATCATACAACTGTTTACAATGATTTAGAAGAAGGGGAGATCCCTCCGGATCTGACCGAAACTGAGCAGGAATTGATGGAACATCTAGAGCGAGAAGCTAAGGAATCTGTTGACGCTACATCAAAAGCTGCAACTGAAGCTTCGACATCAGGAGCTTAGAATTTTGATGATGAAATGAGTGATACTGATGTTTTTGGTGAAAGTGATAACAGCTTTGATGAGGTTGTTATTGAGGATGAGCCAACTGAGCCTTATCCTCGTTATGAAGGCGTTGGTGATGATCTTCCAACTTTTGCTGATTATTTTGAGATGAATGATGAGCTTTTGAACAGAAAATGTAAAGAAAAGGAACAGAAGGAACAAGAAAGTGTGTTACCAGAAGGTTTCTTGCCGATGAAGATCAACAAAGAGAAGGTTGAAATGTTGGAAGAAGAATGGAAGATTCTGATGCGGATTAGGAAGTATGTGATGAAACCTGAAGTAGAGCCGCAGTTTTTGAAGTTTATCGAGCACTGTGAAAGTTTACATGCTAAAGGAAAGATCATAGCCTGGGCCTATATTAAAGAATTTGATATGTATGCGATCAAGAAAGAATATGGAGTGGATTATATCAAGTCTCCATATGAATTCAAAGCGTTACCTTATTTTGAGTTTATGCAGGTGGCCAGGCTTAAGATGTTATATCAGGATTATAGTGGAATTCCTGATGTTTTGGTTCGCAAGATAAGGAGATCATATCATTCACCTAATTTCTTAGGTTTTCGTCCTCAGTTTTCGAAGATTTCTTATCGAACGAACAAGAAAACAGGGGATAGAAGGAAGATAGTAAAATATCAACCTATGAAGTATATGCGGAAGGTTCCTTTGAGAAAGATGCCACAGCACTTCAGTCCTCATTTTCGTTGGTGGTATTATGATGAACGCTCAGAGGAAGCAGTTATTGTGTTAGACAAGGATGGTGGAGATGTAAATGATAGTATAAGGGTTCTAGATCCAGTTTGGTTGCGAAACTGCTGTGAGGAAGATATGTTTACCCTTTACTACAATCGGATGCTGTATCGCCCAGAAAATCGTGTGCAGGCTGAACAGTACTGAAGGGTTGTGAAACTTTGCTATTTGAAGAACTGGGTGACAGATCCGTTTACTGATTAATAATCGAATTTTTCTGTTCTACGGCTAGGTCTTAGGGGGGGTTTGTTGGTGCATGAATCCCCAGCCGTAGTTTATTATTACGTTTAGTACATTCGGTTATGTAATAATGTTGTTTACTAGTGACTATTGATTACTATGGTGATTGTGCGTTCTTAATTAATTAAATAATCAATATGTTAAACTGCACACAGTCGACTGAGTGTGTGTACACACTCGACCGAATGTGTAAGTCAGTCGACCGACTGACAGACACACTCGACCGAGTGTGTCTGACTTGCAGTATATATACGGGATTAGACTTCTTTGAAGAGGTTACTCGTCCCTTTTGTTCCAAGTCGTAGTTTTTCGTCTCCAGAGAACCCTAACACCGAATACCACCGAAATATATCCTCTAGGAGTCGATCTAATCTAGGTTTTTGCTCTAGGTTTGACCAATTCGATCCCGAAACGACCCGTATCTCGATTTAACTCTATTCTATTGTGTTCCGCCTTTAGTTTAGAGTTCAAGCGACCTAAGATCCAAAGAATTATCGTCTACACAGGTCATTATTATAAAAATTTTTTCAACTTTTTATGAAATGAGTTGATTGTTATAAATTTAAGAATGAAGATAGTTTAAATTGGTAAAACAATATTCAATATTTTCAGGTTATTGAACTTTGCATACTTCTGGAACAAAACATTGGAACTTTAGAATCGCTTGAATTTGACGACTGCGATCTTCCTACAATTTATATAAATAAAATCTGTGACTCGTTAAAAATGAAGGTGATTAAAACATTCTCAATTAAACGCTCGAGTCTTTTTTCCTGCGGGTTTGGTGGGCTTGGTACTACTCTGCCTCGTGATTTGGAATCCTTTTTAATGTCGGGAAGGTGTGTGTTATCCATGTTTTACTATTTTACCATTAACTAACTTATTGTTTTTACCTGTGTAACTTTTTATTGACTTTGTTAAAATGTGTTTGGTAGCCCAAGTTTAACTACATTGATATTCTCCTACAACGAGAAACATATGTGTTATAGAACTCTACGTTTGATGCTTGAAAGTCTGCTTGAAGCTGAATCCGGTATACAAGTCTTAGATCTCTCAGGAAACAATGTGAGTGAAATGATGAGAAACCCACTCGTTATCATTTTTGTAATTTGTTGTCAAATTTTATTTAATTTTCAACATTTCAGGTTTCGTCGTTCCTGTCATATTTTGAATTCGATTCTTCAAGATGTATATATCCTGTTAACAAACGCCTGATTTCATAACTTGTGCTCAATTTGAGGTATTGAAGTATTTGTTCATTAATTTTTGGATTCTATCAGATTTTGATAACTTGGTTTTCTTAGAGCCTGCGTAATGATGATATAAATTGCCTTAGTCACAGTATGGTTCATATGCCGTACATAAAGGTCTTAGATTTGAGTGATAATCCACTACAAGACGACGGGATCGAGTGAGTTTCTATTAAAATTCCTAACATATAATGACTCAAAGATACGATGTTTAACATATGTTATCCTGTATTGTAGGATGTTGATTCCGTATTTGGTTGAAAAATCTATATCCTATACTCCCCTTGCAGAGTTATAATTGGAAAACTGTAGAATGTCACATAACGGAGCCATGAAGCTATTTACGGTTCTCTCTACATTAAGGGCCCCGCTCAAATTTCTCTCTATTGCAAAAAATACCCTATGGTTTGTTTTTCAAGAACCCACCATATGCTTCATTCTAATTTTTAATCCATATTATGTTTAATAGCGTTTCTGTTTATCTAGCCCCAAAAACAGCGAGTTTGGGAAGTATCTGGGAGATTTTTTATGTTCGGGTATTCAAGCAATTGATGTTAGGGAGGTCGGGCTCGGGTCATGCGGGTTTGAAGGTGCAGAAAGAGAGATACATGGAGAACTAAGGCCCCATTTGTTTTTCACTTAATCGACTTAATAGAATAAAACTTAATATGGAAAGATATTAAGAGGCGTTTGTTTTGAACTTATTAAATAATACACGTCTTAATTTAGATTTCAAAAGATATGTTAATTTCCATTCAAATCCTCAATATTTAATAACTGCTATTTTAACTGCCCTCATATAAGGTTAATTTAGTAAATTCAATTATTCAGACGGTTATTCAGTCAAAAAACAAACAATAATTAATATTCGTCATTTAATTTTTTCAGATGTCATATTTTTATTCAGACAAAAGGACTTAATAAAGAAAAAAACAAACGGGGCCTAAGTCTTGTCACCATCGATATAAGGTTCACCAAACTACTGTAACTAATTAGTTCTTTTTTTGTTACCCGATAGATTCGGTTTTGTATCTTGTTGGTCTTCAGGTCGTTTATTTATTAATAGCCAACTTATATTATCTTATGTATATTAGAGATAGATTAGAATTATATGATGTTTCCATATAACGTTTGGCTTGTCATACAAGTAACAGGTTTCCTAATTGTAATAGGTAGGTTATATGTATTCCCTATAAATATAGGGTCTGGGATTAATGAGAAGCAGACAATTGAATTCTATTATGATATCAGATTTACGATCCTAAAAATCCCTGGCGAATATTTTTTTTTTCTTCTTACGCAAACTTCAAAACCCCTGGCGAATTCTTCTAATCCCTACGTTTCTTTATCCTTCTAATCCCTACGTTTCTTTATTCTTCTAATCCCTATGTTTCTTTATCGCAACTTCTTATTACCATAGTGGCAGCTTTTCTGCTCAACACCAACATATAACACAGTTGCAGCTTCTTCTTTATATCACAGCTTCTCAAACAAATTTGCAATGTCAGATTCCAAATTACATCCAGCATTAACCATTAACAACATCAAGAATGTCATTCCCATCACTTTAGAGATGGAGAACGGGCAATATACTTCTTGTGCCGAGCATTTCCAAATCCACCGTCGTGCTTAATTACAAGGTTATTCATCACATTCTACCGCCCAAAACCGAATCATCAAAGGCTCCCAAAACAAATGATCCCAAGCAATGGTTGTGTATCGATGTGATTGTTCTTCAGTGGATTTATGAGACAATTTCTAACGATCTTCTACACACAATTATCAAACCAGGAGCAACAGCAGCAGAAGCCTGGTCTTCTTTGGCAAATATTTTCCAAGATAATAAGAATTCCCTCGCTATTTATCTTCAACATCAATTTTCTAATACAAAACTAGAATATTTTGCCAACATCTCAGCCTATTGCTAAAAACTCAAGATGCTTGATGATCAATTAGCAAATGTTGGAGTCAAAATTGAAAACCCCCAATTGGTACTACAAACAATCTGTGGCTTAATAGATAGTTATGAGGTAATCAGTACAATGATTCATCAAACTCAACTCCTTCCAGAATTTTATGAGGTTCGTTCTCGGTTGATTACGGAAGAAACAAGGAAGATGAAGCACTCCGCATCTGCAGCTGCTACAACAGCCACCACCCTAAATACCACCACCCCTAACTCCGATCAATTTCGCGCTAACACGCATAACTTAAACCCTAATCACATCAATATTCAATCGTATCAATTTTGAGACAGGGGCCGAGGTCGGGGTCGTAGTGGTTATCGTGGTGGAAGAGGACGATGTTCCAATTGGGGTCAATTCAACGAATCTGGGCGAGGTTAGTCGTATACAATGTGGGGTTATCCTTCGTAGGGGAACAATCAGTTTGCAAATTGGGCTCCTAATTGGCCTTATCCTCCTTGCCCATACCCAACATTAAATTAGAAGAGGCCAACCAACACTTCTTCTGGGCCGAATACATCACCAGGACTTTTGAGCCCAAGACCACAGCAGCATGCTACTACATCCTACAGCCCAACAGATATTTCGCAAGCTTTGCACACACTTTCAATACATAATCCCGAGGATGATTGGTACATGGACACCGGGGCAACTTCGCATATGGAAAATTCATCATGTAAGTTCTCATCTTATTCTAATTCGAGCAAAAATAAACATATAATCGTTGGAAGTGGTCATGAAGTATCAATTCATGGTGTAGGTAATATGCATCTTTCATACCCATATCCTCCATTACACCGTAAAAATATTCTTCATGTACCTAACTTAATTAAAAATCTTTTATCTGTTAGAAAATTCACAACTGATAATTCTTTATATGACGAATTTGATCCATTTGGTTTTAATGTGATGGATTACCAGACGCGGATACCTCTAATACGAAGTAATAGTGTCGGAGACCTCTACCCACTCACACCGTTTTCTCAACATCACCTTTCTCCTTCAGCATTTGTCTCTCTTTCCAAAGATTTATGGCATCGTCGATTAGGGCATCCAGGAATGTCTATTTTACATTCTCTTAGTAATAAATCGCTTATTTCATGCAATAAAACAAAGTCTATTATTTGTCATTCTTGTATTCTTGGTAAACACATAAAGTTACCATTTTATGATTCAGTAAATTTTATTTATTTACCGTTCGATATTGTGCACAGTGATCTTTGGACCTCCCCGAGTGTTAGCTCGGGTGGTCACCGCTATTATATTTTGTTTTTAGGTGACAAAACCAATTTTTTATGGACATATCCTTTAAGCTTCAAATCCCAAGTGTTTTCTATTTTTCAAAATTTCTTTACGTACATTAATACACAGTTTGGTCGTAAAATTAAAAGTTTTCAATGTGATAATGGCAGCGAATATACGAATAACGCGTTTAACACTTTTTTTCCCAACATGGAATGACCTTTCGATTTTCGTGCCCTCACACCTCTTCTCAAAACGGAAAATCCGAACGTAAAATTCGATCTATAAATAATATTATTCGTACTCTATTGTCTCACTCGTCGGTCCCTCCTTCTTTTTGGCACCACGATCTGCAACTCCACTTATCTATTAAATATTCTACCCTCAAAACTTCTATCTGATCTCTCTCCTACTCAACTTCTCTACAACAGGACTCCTTCTTACTCTCATCTACACGTTTTCGGGTGTTTATGTTACCCGTTAACCCCGTCCACAACTATACACAAACTTCATCCTCGATCTACCGTGCATTTTTCTAGGCTACCCCTCTAATCATCGGGGGTATAAATGCTTTGACCTCTCCACAAAAAAAATTATTCTTTCTCGTCACGTAATTTTTGATGAATCTATCTTTCCTTTCTCTCAAACAAAACCCACTTCTTCTCCAAAATGTGATTTCTTAAATGATCCGATTCATCCCATTCTTCTCGACCGCATGTTAAACACTCCTACTGTCAAAACCACCTCTTCTACACCTAAACCTCCACTTCACCCACCAAATCGACTGCATGCTCCTGATCCTAACATTACATACACACGTCGACATCCTAAACCATCTACAGATCCTCATACTCCTTCTATTCCAGTTTCTACTACTTCAACTCCTCCTAATCCTATCATCCCTATGACCACAACCACTTTAAATACCGATTCACACACCTCCAGCCACCCAATGACCACTCGGAGCATGACAAAAGCATCCTCCTCTTCTTTTAGTCTCCACGTATCTCCTATCTCTCCTCTTCCTAAAAATCCGAAAAATGCGTTGTCCGATCCAAATTGGCGAAATGCCATGAAAGACGAGTTTAATGCTCTTTTTAAGAATAACACTTGGTTTAACGACCCGTCCTAATCCATCTGGACGAATACATTACATTTCGTTACATTGCGAGGTATTTGACCTCTATATGATACACTTTACGAACATTGCATTCGTTTTTAAAAGACAAACTTTCATTTCATCGAAAGTTGACAAGCATGCATTCCATTTCATAATATATCAAACTATCAACGACTTAATAATAATCTTGTTAAACTCAACGACTCGAATGCAACGTCTTTTGAAATATGTCATGAATGACTCCAAGTAATATATCTAGAATGAGCTAATGCACAGCGGAAGATTTCTTTAATACCTGAGAATAAACATGCTTTAAAGTGTCAACTAAAAGGTTGGTGAGTTCATTAGTTTATCATAAACGATCATTTTTATCATTTTAATAGACCACAAGATTTTCATTTCTCATAAATACACATCTCGTATTAGGAATTTCGCAAACTGCATAGAGATAAAAATCATTCATATGGATTAAACACCTGGTAACTGACCTTAACAAGATGCATATAGAATATCCCGCAGTATACAGCGCGCAGCTAATATACTAAATAATACCACGAAGTACTAAAGCATCCATACCCTGGATGGGGCTCGTTGGGCCCGATAGATCTATCTTTAGGATTCGCGTCAATTAGGGGCCATTTCCCTAATTCTTAGGTTACCAGACTTGAAGGGGCGATAGTCGGTTTAATAATCCAACCATATAATGTAGTTTTAAGTACTTGTGTCTATTTCATAAAACATTTATAAAAGCAGCGCATGTATTCTCAGTCTCAAAAATATATATTGCAAAAGCATTTAAAAAGGGAGCAAATGAAACTTACTATACTGTATTTTGTAGTAAAAATACATATGACGTCATTGAACAAGTGTAAGGTTGGCCTCGAATTCACGAACCCATATCATTTATATATATATTAACACATATAATTGTAATCGAACAAATTTATATTTTATATCTTAAATTATATGTCATATATACTTACTTTGTATATATATTTAAAATAATTAATACTTATATAGCTTTAAAAATCCATAATTTGTTATATTAAATACTAAGATAGATATATTTATATTATTCACTTTAAATAACTAATTAGTATGTACTATTACTACAGTGAGTTTACTTCTATATATATTTATTAAATATTTTGATATTATATAGTAATGTTAATAAAAATGATAATACTTATAATAATAAAAATAATGATATATGTTAATAATGATAACATATAAAAATCTTGATAAGGATAATATGAATAATAATAGTAAGTTATTTTATTTGTATAATAAAAATAATAATATTGAAAGTAATACTTAATATTAATAATGATTAATAATAATATTAATTATGATGATGATAATAATAATAATAATAATAATAATAATAATAATAATAATAATAATAAAAATAATAATAATAATAATAATAATACTTTTACTAATTACAATACTAATAATGAAATAATAATAATATTAATAATACTTTTATAATTATAATTAGCTACCATAACCTTAATTTATAACTTCCTTTTATGTTAATAATATATTCTTAGTATATATGTTATCCATAATCTATAACTAATGATTAAAAAGTTTAAGCTTTAGTTATACCATCATAGACATATCGTCATTGACCTTATCATGATCATCTCCATCATCCTACATGATCATTATCGATCATCATCGTCATTGATCATTAACATCATACTATAGTAACAACATCATCGAACTCAAATCATCATCTTCATCGTGCCCGTTTATTATATTCTTAAACTATCTTTATAATTTAACCACCATAATACCGTCATCATCAACTTAATATGATTACATTATCATACATAACATATCATCGAACGTCACCTCGTCATTGTTTCATCTTCCTTAACCAAAACAGAAGTATAATCGAATAACCATCATCATTTTTAATTATCTTGAGCTCTTGGCCCTAAACAGAACAATTGGATTTTAATCAGCCCAACAGCATTTTCGGTCTAACAGTATCTTCAGCCCAACAGCAATCTTGGCCCATCCTGCTTACGTTTGATTGGAAAGAAAAAGGGAACCAGAATCATGATATCACTCCATCATCATCATTTGATCATCATCCACTTTCACCAACTAATCATCATCATATTTTCATCCTAATCGTCCCTCATCACCTCCCATCATCATCATCATCATCATCTATCATCGTATATCATAGATATCATTATCATCATGCATATCATCATCATCTTACTAATCTAATCATCATCATTTTCTATCATGATTTATTATCATCGTCTTCCTCACTCATCATTGTGAATCACCAACTTCATTTGTATATAAAATACGCATAGGGTAGCAGCAGTACATCGACAACAATAACGGTTCACCCAACAGATCATCCCTTGGCCCAATCAAAGAGTGGATTATTTCGGCTTAAACAAGATAGATAGTTTACGGCCCATCATTCTAGTCCAAAGAGGACCCTCCAAAAGAACTATAAATAATAGAAATACCTCTCCACTTCATGTTTCCATATTCCATTATAATTGAATAAAAAATTTCGGTGCCACCGTATTACTTTAAAAGAAATGCACCGAACCCTTAATTTAATAAAAAGAATTCGAGTGGTTGAGGTAGAGTTTGTCTGCCATAATCGTGTAACTTTATCCCACTTTCTTTTAGTGTTCGACATAAATAAAATAAAGAGATAGTGACGGAAATTGTGATATATATAATGTTTGTGTTGTTTATTTTTGGTGGTATAGCAGCTTCTTTTTATCTCTCTTGTTTTGTAAGTTTCACGAGCCAAACCATCAATACACCATTTTCATGTTTCTTTGCTTCGAACAATAGCAAACGTAAATGATTTGCAGTAGTAATTGTGGTGTTTTCTTGCAGCGTTTACATTCAACACAGAAAGCTGAAAGAAAAGAGTGAAAAGATGAGAGGGTGATAAGAGAAAGAAGTGAAAGGGTGGTGATGTTGCGGTTATTGTGGTTTGTTCGATGGTTGAGAGGTGGCGAGTGGTAGTTCCATCGAAGAAGGGATGAGAGAGGAAGAGAAAATACGGGAGTAAAGTGGTGGTGTTTGGTTTCTTGTATATAGAAGTAGCAGTAGCAGAAATGATGGTTTAGGTGACGAATGTGATGGTTCGATGGTTCGATGGTGTTTTTAAATGGTGTTCTTGCTTTGATTAATAAACGGAAACAGAAAGCTAATGGGTTTCTATGTTTTTCTTTTGAATTGTAATAGTAGAAAGTTATATAGATGGTGAGTGACGTTGCTACAACCAAATTGATTCAATTAACAATTGTTTTGTAGTACAATTTGCTCGACACCAAAATATTCTGTCAGACTAATAATATAAATAAATTCTAATCGACTCCAACTGGTTTTTGTTTTTTATTGATCATAAGGAATCGATTTGTACTGGATGGTTGACAAAAATCAAATTATAATTCAGTTGGAAAACGATTGAGAATAGAAATACGTATGCAATTTTATTCATTTATATATAAATTCGTATATATATATTTATTTATATAATTCAGTATTTTATAAATGTATATATGTATATGTATGTATATATATATATATATATATATATATATATATATATATATATATATATATATATATATATATATATATATATATATATTATATATATATATATATGTATGTATATCTGTATTTTTATAATTTGGTTAAATATATCTGTGTACATATATATCTACTTTCTTATTTTTGATAATTAACTAATATAATTATACTAATACTATTAATATTAATAATACTAATAATAATATTATTAATATTAATATTATTGATAAAGACTAATAAAAAAATAAATGATAACTAATTATATGATAATATTAATAATAATGATAATTTCAATAATTTTAATTACTAGTAATAATAATATCAATGATAATAGTAATCTTATTTGTTATAATAATATTAATATTATTAATGATAATAATAATATTAATAATATCATAACTTATATAAATCAAATTTTAGACATAATATAATTAATAATACAAATATTAATGTTACTATTAATAATAATACAGAAAGTAATGATCATCTATAGTTTCTATTAAAATGCTATAATGATGATGTCATTATTTGGCTAATTATTTTGTTAAAATAATAAAAGAAAAAAATTTAGAAATAGTGAGTGATGTCATTAATCTAAATAATTTTGAATTAAAATTAAATCTTATTAATTAATTATTATTATTAACTCTTATTAATAATTATTTAATTATTAAAATTAAATAATTTTGAATTATTTTAATTAATTATTTCAAATTGAGTACAAGATGGTATAAAAGCTAGGTAGAAGGAAACAAATTCTAAATTTATAACTTAATTTACACTTTTAAAATAAAATGACAACCAATATTATCTCTTATGATTGGATGTTGATGGTTTAATATGCATTGTAGGTATTTTATGAAATATTCAGCTGACGAGTTTCTTAGCCGGACTCTGTGGTTCCACGGGTCATTAAACTAAACGACTTTAGCATTTACGTTCACTTAATACCTAAAACATATCATTAAACTGTTTCGTTTAAACAAACCCGTGGTTTCATGGGTAATTTCACTAGTATTATTAATATATCATTTATACTTTATCTTGAAATTACATGTAATATAACAACTTTTATTGAACATTTATTATATATAAATTTTATATATATATATATATATATATATATATATATATATATATATATATATTATAATATACTTATAATAATTATAAAAATCATATCTATAGATTTATTTTTAATAACAACTTTTTTATATTATATATTATTTTACGTATTCAATTCTAGTAATTAATTGGCATTTTATTATTTCATACAATTATATTTACACACACACACACACACACACACACACACACATATATATATATATATATATATATATATATATAAACAATTGTTCGTGAATCATCGGTAATAGTCAAAGGTCTAATGATTTCATAAAATAGTTCACAAATTTTGAAATTCAATTTAACAGACTTTGCTTATCATGTTGAAACCATATAAAGATTAAGTTTAAATTTGGTTGAAAATTTTCGGGTCGTCACAGTACCTACCCGTTAAAGAAATTTCGTCCCGAAATTTGATCGTGGTCGTCATAGCTAACATTAAAAATCTTTTCATGACGAAGTTGAGCTGATAAATAGAGTTTTATTACTGTTGAGTAATATGGATAAGATAATTCGATTACTCGAAGAGTACGAGTGAGCTATCCCTAAATAGTGAAATGAGAAAGACATGTTTCATCATAACTTTTGACTAGTCATGGTTGAATTCTGGAATTCAAGGGATTTCAAAGAAAATCTTCATTTTCCATATAAGATTTGATTCGTCAGTGATTAAGAAAATTAAGATCCGCTTTAAACGCGATCATCCATTTTGATTGCTCTGTCGGATATTTTACTATAAATCCACCCCCTTCGTTTCCTTACAACTCATACCTTCTATTCTTTCTCCTCAATTCATACTTTAAAGCATTAATCAATATGCTTCATCCAGTTCTGCTTCTTGATATATTCATCACTTTCATATCTGTAATCCTTCTTTTTCATCTACCACCGAAAGAATCTATTTACTTCTACTATACACTTGCTTTTATAGTGTTTTTAATTCTCCCGTGTCTTTATATTGCCATATGCATCGATATTTATGGTTTGTAATTTCTGGGTTGTTGTTCTGCTTTATATCTTCCCTTATATTTCAAAGTTCCTGCTTCTGCATTCTATAATCATTGTCATCCACAGTTAATGCTCCCTTCTATTTGTTGTGATTTATACTCTCATTTCTATTTCGGAGCTTCATTCTTTTGTTTTCTCTTCTTGTCATTAAGCACCGCATGTGATGGTCCAGAATTTGTAGGTATGAATTTCGGAATGAATGTAGTTAATGTTCTAAGAAAGAAATGGTAATAGCACACTCTGACTTGTCAAATTACCAGAATTCTAGAGAAAAGATAGGACTATCAAGAAAATATATTCTTGATATGTTTAGAGATTAGATCGAATGTAAGAGTCATGTACATGGCACATGATGACTGATAGTGCTCCAAATGAACATATATTTAGTAGCAATATCCTCCCAATATGTAAATTATTTAGTTATAATTGTCCTATTTTAAGTTGTAATCATTTATATTAAATAAGTGCGAAGACAAAATGCGAAAATGACGATTTGAAGACGCAAATGACCAAAAAGATCAAATGTACAAGATACAATCCAAGTGGTTCAATTTATTGATGAGAAACGTCTAAAAATGACAAAAGTATAAGTTGCGGAACGCAAAGTACAAGATATTAAATTATACGAAAGGACGTTCGAAAATCCAGAACCGGGACCTGAGCCAACTATCAACGCCCGACGCAACGGACCAAAAATTATGAGTCTACTATGCACAAGAATATAATATAATATTTAAATAATTATATAAATTATTTATTTATTATATATTATATTATTAAATAAAAACGTCGGCAAGCTAGAAAACAAGGCAACTTGGCTGGATCCAGGTGGCCATGCGATCGCATGGCCTGGTAGTTATAATCTCATGCGATCGCATGAGCCGAAAAGTCAGGCCACATTCCTATAAATTGCAAGTTTGGGCGACGAGTTTTAAACATAATAATAATACTCCTCTATAATATATATATATATATATATATATATATATATATATATATATATATATATATATATATATATATATATATATATATATATATATATATATATATATATATATATATATATATATATATATATATATATATATATATAGTATTGTTTTATATTAGATTAGTTTTGGGTTATGCAAAGGTTATTTTACGGGTTTTAAAGTCGGAGCTCTGTCCGTGTAACACTACGCGATAAATAATCAATGTAAGCTATGTTCTTCGTTTTAAATTAATGTCTCGTACATAAGTTATTATTATGCTTATTTAAGACAAAGTAATCATGATATTGGACTAAAAATAATTATTAAAAATGGGTAATTGGGCTTTGTACCATAATTGGGGTTTGGACAAAAGAACGACACTTGTGGAAATTAGACTATGGGCTATTAATGGGCTTTATATTTGTTTAACTAAATGATAGTTTGTTAATTTTAATATAAAGATTTACAATTAGATGTACCTATAAATAACCATATACACTCGATCGGACACGATGGGCGGGATATTTATATATACGAATAATCGTTCATTTAACCGGACACGGGAATGGATTAATAGTCACTAGAATTATTAAAACAGGGGTGAAATTATGTACAAGGACACTTGGCATAATTGATAACAAAGTATTAAAACCTTGGGTTACACGCAGTCGATATCCTGGTGTAATTATTAAACAAAGTATTAAGACCTTGTTACAGTTTAAGTCGCCAATTAGTTGGAATATTTGACTTCGGGTATAAGGATAATTTGACGAGGACACTCGCACTTTATATTTATGACTGATGGACTGTTATGGACAAAACCAGACGGACATATTAAATAATCCAGGACAAAGGACAATTAACCTATGGGAATAAACTAAAATCAACATGTCAAACATCATGATTACGGAAGTTTAAATAAGCATAATTCCTTTATTTTCATATTTAATTGCATTTCTAATTATCGCACTTTTATTTATTGTCATTGTATTTAATTGCACTTTTAATTATCGTACTTTTTAATTATCACACTTTTATTTATCGCAATTTCATTATCGTTATTTACTTTACGCTTTAAATTAAGTCTTTTATTTATTTAATATTTTACATTAAATTTTAACTGCAACTAAAGTTTTTAAAATCGACAAACCGGTCATTAAACGGTAAACCCCCTTTTATATATTATTAATATATATAATATATTTTGTACAAATATAATTGTTTAAAAATATAGTGTAAAATAAGTCGTCTCTCTGTGGAATGAACCGGACTTACTAAAAACTATACTACTATACGATTAGGTACACTGCCTATAAGTGTTGTAGCAAGGTTTAGGTATATCAATTCTATAAATAAATAAATATCTTGTGTAAAATTGTATCATATTTAATAGTATTTCGTTGTAAAAATAAAGCTATTTCATATACACCTTGCATAACATCAAGTATTTTTGGCGCCGCTACCGGGGAACCGGCGAAATGCTATATTTTTAAAATATATTTGTATAAATATATTTATATATTATTTTTTAGAAAAATAATATAAAATTCTTTTAAAAAAAAAAAACTGGAACCCAGGCCCATGCGATCGCATGAGCCGGGTGTTGTAAAACCATGCGATCGCATGGCCTGACTTGACACGCCCTACTGAACCTGCCGACAGCATTAATTACGGATTATTATTAATTATTATTAACATTAAACCCTAATTAGGGTTAGTTATTATATTAATTAATTTTATATATTAATTAATTTGTATATTTAGTTTATTTAGTTTTAATAAATTATAAAATTAATACTTATATAAAATAAATAATATAAAAATAATATTTTTATAAAAATTGTACTTTTTACAACTTTAAGATTATTTTTATATTTTGTAACTTTTTATTTGTTTTAGCGTAATATTTGTATTTTATCGCTCGTACTTAGTTTTAAACTTAGTTTTTGCCATAGTTATTTTTATTTCTAGATTTTTAGGCTTTGCCGTAAAATCCCTTAAGTGCTTTTTCTTTAGACTAAGATTTAGGTGCTTTAGAGTTTTGCGGCGCCGTGTTTTAGTACCTTTTTAAATTATTGCCATTTTGGGATATAGTATTTCTTTTAAGCTTTTATATTTTTTGACGCAACTTTTAATTCTTAGTTTTTAGTTCTTTTTAAGTTTCGACGCGTTACTTTCTTATTTTTGTTTTCCGCCATTTATTTTTCGATGTTTTCCGACGCACTTCTTTTTCTTTCTTATTTCTCGACGATCTAGTTTTTAGGACATAGAATTTTCTATTTCTTCTCTAAAATTTCAAAAACGAAAAATTATTTTAAGCGGTTAAATTGATAGACATCCAAATTTTCTTCTTCGTAGTAATAGTTGGATTTGTTAGTGGCTGAGTTGTGAGCTTCCGATTTAAAGGGTTCTGGCTCCCTGCTGCATCTATTGGCTATTCGAAACGTGGGCAAAAGCAGAAAAGTTTATTAATTTGATAACTTATATAATTTTTATTTTTATAACTAATAGGATAATTAAGTAAATGCACCACATTGTAGCTAAAATTTGGTAATAAGCGCATTATGGAAAATCTCGAGAATATTTTGGAAACTCTTTATGACATCCGAAATCAATTTAATCAATACTCTCAAACGGATGTTGATGACAATTCGTTCGGTCAATCTTGGATCACGAATGACGAAACAATAACTGGTTGTGAAATCTGTGGAGATTATCACTCAACATGGGAATGTTATTATTACGTTCCTATAGAAAATTACGCACCCACGGAACCTGAATGGAACGATTATGAAGAATACAATTCAAATTGGGATTATTCCCAACAATATATCCAAACTCAACAACCAGAAGGCGAGGAAAATTATGTGCCTGAAAATTCTTTAGATTATATGAAAATCAAACTCGAAGAACTTGATGCTCAAAATGAACAAATGAGAGAGTTTGTAAATCGACAAGCTGAAACTCTATCAGATTACGCACCTGTTGATCTGAGGAGTCATGTACAAGAAAATCTCATATCATCGAATTTTGATGAATTCGAGAGCTCCGAAATCACCAATTATCCCGATGATACTTTTTATTCAGTTTTACCAATTTCAAAACATATCGACACATTAGCCTCTACCGACAAAATCATCGATCCATCAATGAATGAAGAAGAAGTAAGGGTGACAAATTGGTACTCTTGGGAAAATGATAACGTTGAAAATTTTACCCCCGAGACCATAATGGTGAGACCAATAAGTACCATTAATGAAGAAGAATTTGCTTCGATCCCGAAATTCACCATTCCACAACCATCCAACCGAATATTCTCAATAGACGAGTCATCTACCAAAGATGAACTACAAGCTGTAATAGATATTGACACCTTGAATTTCACCCAATTGGGTAATAGAGGTGAAAACTTTAATCCCGAGAATAAACGAAAGGAAATGTTAGGAATTGTCCACCCTATAGAAATATGTATGTCAGTGTATATCGATCCATTTGACCAAGAACCAGAAAAGAGACGTATCCATTTACTAAAATCTACACTTAAAAAAGAATTAAGTAGTGGCGATCGGGTGGTTCTAAACTTTAAACCCATTGATATATTATACACCACCCGAGATGTAAATAACTGGCTCACTATTCTAATTCGTGAAACTTATTCTACCGACTTCACATATCGTCAGCTAAGTGTGGGGAAGTCTAACCCCACTTAACGTTAAATTAAGGGTTCGGGTTAGTGCATAACTCGTTAATAAACATGCATAATAAATAAAGGTAAAAGACACATTTTCAAATATTAACAAACAGCTCAGAAAATCAGCCGTTTTTGAAGAAAAAAAACATGTGTGATAAAACAATAAGGGATGAACGATGAGGCGCCATCTATCATTCGACGAGCTTTGCAATTACAAACTGGGTATTTTCAATCACTTTTCTACACTAATCACCCTCATGAATTTATAATTAGAGTCTGATTTCATGCAAATGAGGGCATTGCATGATCTCAAGTGTGGGGAAGAGTTATAAATTCTCTCGGGTTTATACTTGGTTTATTTTCTAAATTTTGTGAAAATTTTAAAAAAAAATTTCAACTAAATGAATTCAAAATCATGTTTATACATATTTATGAATGATGAAAACTAGGTGTTAATACCGAAATTATCGTTACCTCGGAAAGGACATAAATTGAGAAACAACTAAAACGCTTGAATTTATTTATTAAGATATAAAAAGACGCATGAAAAAAGCCAAGTGTAGGGAGAATGTACCAAGTTATTCAATTAAAAACTGTCTATCACATGTTTCTGTAAAGTTTATTGCAGGTGCTTTTGTTTTGGACTAAATTGACTGTTTTACCCGCAATATTATAATAAAAATAAAAGAAAAGATGGATCTACACAATGAATCAATTCCATCATTAAAAGGAAGTAAAGTCTTCCGAAAAAGACACGCGCTTCTTGATTTAGGTCAAGAAGTTGTCGTCCAGACCAGCTGTAGGTTGACGAAAAATCTAGAAAAGTCATCTCTAAAATCAGCAGGAAATCCACGGACCTCAGCATCAAACAGGGTCGCCAAGTGGTCAGACTTATCCTAACCATGAGAGGATCTGTCTCGTAAAATGGGAAGGGCGCCGTGCAAATTAGCTTGATAAGACTAATGAATCAGATCCTCAGAAAGGATAATCTCCTTAAAGATTAAAAATCAGCTTTTAAGACTGATATTACTCAATCCTAGAGATTGACCTTAAAGATTGAGAATTACAAACTCATGGAATTCGATGATATCTAAACTCGAGCTTGAACAAGAAAATATTTTGATCAAATTAAAACCGATTTGTTTTCTGAAAACCCATTTTTAATGCGTTCATTACCATTGAACGTAAAATCCTAAGAATTCACCTAGAATTCATTAGGTCACCTGAACCAAATCGGGTGTCAACCGTAAGAACGGTGGTTGCATAGCATGGTCAAAGACAGGACCTTGTGCCAGACCGAAAAACTATAGGGTGAGCTTTACTATTGCTCCTACCAAGGATAGTAATTGCATCCAACACGTTATAGACCATAATTAAAAGCAAGTCATGGGACATTGCCTTAACAATTGCTTGTTCAACGCTTTCCTTTACAACCAGACGGTAGTTTACCGAAAGGTAATATTCGGAGCAAGTATACTGGACGTGTTGCTTTCCCAATACAAGGTTAGCAAGTGGGTGACAAAAAACCGCAAGTTTTGAGCTAAAATTTTCAAATCTGAAACCCACCAAACCCACAAAAATGTTTCAAGTTATGTATTGCAAACACCGGTGAAGGGTTATTCCGGAAAACTTATCTAGGATAAAAGCTAGATTGAATTTTCAAAAGATCAAATGTTTTCATAAAGATCCAATTTCCTTAAAGGATCTAAATTTTCATAGTCATGTGGGACTGTAAACCACGTCGTTACTATCATTTTTATACCACTGTATCAATATCACTGATGTATAAAGTGTGAGAATAAAAAAAGTGATTCGAGTGAAGTGTGATTTTATTTCAAGTTATGTATTGCTTGAGGACAAGCAACGTTCAAGTGTGGGGATATTTGATAGTGCTCCAAATGAACATATATTTAGTAGCAATATCCTCCCAATATGTAAATTATTTAGTTATAATTGTCCTATTTTAAGTTGTAATCGTTTATATTAAATAAGTGCGAAGACAAAAGGCGAAAACGACGATTTGAAGACGCAAATGACCAAAAAGATCAAATGTACAAGATACAATCCAAGTAGTTCAATTTATTGATGAGAAACGTCTAAAAATGACAAAAGTACAAGTTACAGAACGCAAAGTACAAGATATTAAATTATACGAAAGGACGTTCGAAAATCCGGAACCGGGACCTGAGCCAACTATCAACGCCCGACGCAACGGACCAAAAATTATGAGTCTACTATGCACAAGAATATAATATAATATTTAAATAATTATATAAATTATTTATTTATTATATATTATATTATTAAATAAAAACGTCGGCAAGCTAGAAAAGAAGGCAACTTGGCTGGATCCAGGTGGCCATGCGATCGCATGGCCTGGTAGTTATAATCTCATGCGATCGCATGAGCCGAAAAGTCAGGCCACATTCCTATAAATTGCAAGTTTGGGCGACGAGTTTTAAACATAATAATAATACTCCTCTGTAATAATAAATATATATATATATATATATATATATATATATATATATATATATATATATATATATATATAGTGTAGTTTTATATTAGATTAGTTTTGGGTTATGCAAAGGTTATTTTACGGGTTTTAAAGTCGGAGCTCTGTCCATGTAACACTACGCGATAAATAATCAATGTAAGCTATGTTCTTCTTTTTAAATTAATGTCTCGTACTTAAGTTATTATTATGCTTATTTAAGACGTAGTAATCATGATGTTGGACTAAAAATAATTACTAAAAATGAGTAATTGGGCTTTGTACCATAATTGGGGTTTGGACAAAAGAACGACACTTGTGGAAATTAGACTATGGGCTATTAATGGGCTTTATATTTGTTTAACTAAATGATAGTTTGTTAATTTTAATATAAAGATTTACAATTGGATGTACCTATAAATAACCATATACACTCGATCGGACACGATGGGCGGGATATTTATATATACGAATAATCGTTCATTTAACCGGACACGGGAATGGATTAATAGTCACTAGAATTATTAAAACAGGGGTGAAATTATGTACAAGGACACTTGGCATAATTGATAACAAAGTATTAAAACCTTGGGTTACACGCAGTCGATATCCTGGTGTAATTATTAAACATAGTATTAAGACCTTGTTACAGTTTAAGTCCCCAATTAGTTGGAATATTTGACTTCGGGTATAAGGATAATTTGACGAGGACACTTGCACTTTATATTTATGACTGATGGACTGTTATGGACAAAACCAGACGGACATATTAAATAATCCAGGACAAAGGACAATTAACCCATGAGAATAAACTAAAATCAACACGTCAAACATCATGATTACGGAAGTTTAAATATGCATAATTCCTTTATTTTCATATTTAATTGCATTTTTAATTATCGCACTTTTATTTATTGTCATTGTATTTAATTGCACTTTTAATTATCATACTTTTTAATTATTGCACTTTTATTTATCGTAATTTCATTATCGTTATTTACTTTACGCTTTAAATTAAGTCTTTTATTTAATTAATATTTTACATTAAATTTTAACTGCAACTAAAGTTTTTAAAATTGACAAACCGATCATTAAATGGTAAACCCCCTTTTATATATTATTAATATATATAATATATTTTGTACAAATATAATTGTTTAAAAATATAGTGTAAAATAAGTCGTCTCTCTGTGGAACGAACCGGACTTACTAAAAACTATACTACTTTACGATTAGGTACACTACCTATAAGTGTTGTAGCAAGGTTTAGGTATATCCATTCTATAAATAAATAAATAAATATCTTGTGTAAAATTGTATCATATTTAATAGTATTTCGTTGTAAAAATAAAGCTATTTCATATACACCTTGCATAACATCAAGTATTTTTGGCGCCGCTGCCGGGGAACAAACGAAATGCTATATTTTTAAAATATATTTGTATATTATTTTTTAGAAAAACAATATAAAATTCTTTAAAAAAAAAAAAACTGGAACCCAGGCCCATGCGATCGCATGAGCCGGGTGTTGTAAAACCATGCGATCGCATGGCCTGACCTGACACGCCCTACTGAACCTGCCGACAACATTAATTACGCATTATTATTAATATTAAACCCTAATTAGGGTTAGTTATTATATTAATTAATTTTAGATATTAATTAATTTGTATATTTAGTTTATTTAGTTTTAATAAATTATAAAATTAATACTTTTATAAAATAAATAATATAAAAATAATATTTTTATAAAAATTGTACTTTTTACAACTTTAAGATTATTTTTATATTTTGTAGCTTTTTATTTGTTTTAGCGTAATATTTGTATTTTATCGCTCGTACTTAGTTTTAAACTTAGTTTTTTCCATAGTTATTTTTATTTCTAGATTTTTAAGCTTTGCCGTAAAATCCTTTAAGTGCTTTTTCTTTAGACTAAGATTTAGGTGCTTTAGAGTTTTACGATGCCGTTTTTTAGTACCTTTTTAAATTATTGCCATTTTGGGATATAGTATTTCTTTTAAGCTTTTATATTTTTTGACGCAACTTTTAATTCTTAGTTTTTAGTTCCTTTTAAGTTTCGACGCGTTACTTTTTTATTTTTGTTTTTCGCCATTTATTTTTCGACGTTTTCCGACGCACTTCTTTTTCTTTCTTATTTCTCGACGATCTAGTTTTTAGGACATAGAATTTTCTATTTCTTCTCTAAAATTTCAAAAACGAAAAATTATTTTAAGCAATTAAATTGATAGACATCCAAATTTTCTGCTTCGTAGTAATAGTTGGATTTGTTAGTGGCTGAGTTGTGAGCTTCCGATTTAAAGGGTTCTGGCTCCCTGCTGCATCTATTGGCTATTCGAAACGTGGGCAAAAGCAGAAAAGTTTATTAATTTGATAACTTATATAATTTTATTTTTATAACTAATAGGATAATTAAGTAAATGCACCACATTGTAGCTAAAATTTGGTAATAAGCGCATTATGGAAAATCTCGAGAATATTTTGGAAACTCTTTATGACATCCGAAATCAATTTAATCAATACTCTCAAACGGATGTTGATGACAATTCGTTCGGTCAATCTTGGATCACGAATGACGAAACTATAACTGGTTGTGAAATCTGTGGAGATTATCACTCAACATGGGAATGTTATTATTACGTTCCTATGGAAAATTACGCACCCACCCTGAATGGAACGATTCTGAAGAATGCAATTCAAATTGGGATTATTCCCAAGAATATATCCAAACTCAACAACCAGAAGGCGAGAAAAATTATGTGCCTGAAAATTCTTTAGATTATATGAAAATCAAACTTGAAGAACTTGATGCTCAAAATGAGCAAATGAGAGAGTTTGTAAATCGGCAAGCTGAAACTCTATCAGATTACGCACCTGTTGATCTGAGGAATCATGTACAAGAAAATCTCATATCGTCGAATTTGATGAATTCGAGAGCACCTGTGAATCATCACGTCCCATTAGAAACTCAGCATGACTTACTATAATATAATCACGTTGATTAAGTGTCACTATATTATACTAACTCATGCATCAATTTCCAACACTACTTCAAAAACATTCATATTTTAAATTCGAAGGTTTACAGAATATAGAAACTAACAGTTTCTTATATGATGTAACACTGTTAGTGCGAAGAGATTCATGATTTCAGATAAGAATAGTTATGAAAATATCTTCAGAAACATGGAGGATATTTATAATGAAAAATACGATGATATCTTGGAATATCTAAGATCAGAGGATGATGAAGCAAATTTGTCCGTAATGCTTTAGAGTCATGAGAAAGGTATTCGTTAATGACTTCAGCATATGCTGAATCATTTGGATTCTTTGAAGGCAGTTTAGTCTTTGTGATTTATCCACAGCTTCCTTCATAGTTTCTCATAATACGCTTTTCGGTACTAAATTTTCTATTAAGCGTTCCCAACCTTCCATTCTTTATTATCAAACTTTTGGCCATTTAGACCATCTACCATTTTGCCGTTTCTTCTGTATTTAATGCTATCATATCTGAATCATCGGTTATCAATCCGAGGTGGTTTCAAGAGAATTGTATTTTTAGATGATTAAACGCTAATGGTAATATGGTGGAATATAAAAGGTTCCTTGATAACAATAAAAGAGCAAGCATATATATCAAGATTATAATAAGGTTGTTTCGAGCGAAACGTCGAAGTTGACTTGCTGGAGCTGTGACAAAATTTGCTACCTTGAAAAGGAATTGTAAAGTTATTTTGGGTAATAACAACGCCAAAAGAGCTAGCACAGATATGTGTTAAACGTTTACTCAGGTTCTGAATGTTTTCAGGTGCATAACTATATGCATCAATCTTTTCTTCCGTAGATGAAGTGCGGTTGGTTCATTTTCCCGATTGAGGTGTTTTCAAGAATCATGAAAGGTTTGAATGCAGATTGTAATTGTCAAGATACAAATGAGGTTTAAGATGAAATCAAGTGACAACTTGAAGAATTGTTTAGTTTCATATGCTATAATCAATATTTTAATTCATTTTAATTGTCCAATGTTGGTAGTCCACAGTTAGTAGTCCACAGTTAGCAATTCAATAATTCATATATAGTTTAATATATAATATTCGAATTAATTAATATGTATCGTGACCCATTGTATACATGTCTCAGACTCGATCACAACTCAAAGTATATATATTATTTGAGAATCAACCTTAACCCTGTATAGCGAACTCTAGCATTACAGCATATAGATTGTCTATGGTGATTCCAAATAATATATTTAGATGCGTCGATATGATATGTCAAAACCTTGTATACGTGTCCCGATATTTAAAGTGCGTAAAATAAATAACAGAATTTAAATGACGATAATTAAAATTGCGAGAATATAAATTGCGATAATTAAATTGCGATAAATAAAATGTAATCAGTTAGCTAAGAACAGTTAGCTAGGAACAGTTAGCGTGTATTCTTAACAAAATTCCTCATAGTTAATTTGTTTGTTTCTAACAAATTTTATTTTTGTCCAATGTTTCTTCATTATGCCACTTGTTGGATTCTGATAAGTCAAAATCCAAATATGAAATTGAATGAAAATGGTTATTCTGCGGTGAACGGATTCGTATCTCTGTAGATGTAAGTAGGATAGTAAATGAATCTTTAATCAGATTTGAAGAATGTACAGTGTAACTTATTAATGTGAAATCTAAATATTTCTCGGGTATTACCTACCCGTTAAAATGTTTTCACCATTAACAGTTTGTACGAAAGAATTTTCAATTACAGTCTTTATGAAAATATATATACATATATATTTTCTTCAGATGTAATTATGGATTTAATGTGAAAATTTGATATTAAACTCATTTTTTTTTCGGTTTGAGCTAGAATAAATAATCTCTAAAACTTTTAGAAACCACATATTCTTCGTAGAATATTTCTTTAATGAAGTTATGAATTAATACTTCATCGTTCATTATTGTTGGTACTCCTTGGTATCTATGGTGCGTATGACGTTGATGTTCGTGTGACAGATTGTGAAGTTGAGGTTTACGATGCGGTTGTTGTTGGTGGTGGTAATGGTACTGTTGGCGTTGGTGATGGTGGTACTGGTTATGCTGCTGGTGCTGCTGCTGGTGTTTGTAACCTTTGCACCATATTCTCCAAAGCCACTACCCGAGCGCGAAGCTCGTTGAATTCTTCTATTACACCGGGGTGATTGTCGGTTCGGACGAGCGGGTAAATATGATCTACAATTTGGTATATTATATAATCGTGATGAGATACTCTGGAAATGAGAGAGAAAATGGTGTTTCGGACAAGTTCGCCGGTAAGTGCTTCAGGTTCTTCGCCAAGAGGGCAATGTGGTGGATGAAAAGGATCACCTTCTTCTTGTCTTCAATGATTGAGGAGGCTACGAACCCAGTCCCAATTCATCCAGAATAGATGATGGCTAATCGGTTGATCCATTCCGGTTACACTGCTTTCGGAGCTCGAGTGAAAATCCATATCGGAATAGTTATCGAAATCCGACGAACTTGAACTGGTTGCGAAATTCATCTTGCACGGTTAGGTAAAGGATTTTATGAAATGATTTTCGGATATCGGATGATATTCTAATTACATAGAATATCTATGTATAGTACAGAAGTTCCCGTAGATTACGGAGGAAATTAAGGAAATGTGTCAGACAAAGTCTACAGTAACAGATACGCTAAGATATGGATTAGCAGACACGCTAAGATATGAATTTTGTCTCTATTCTATTCATGCAATCAATGCAATAAGAAGTGTCTAGACTAGGAATGATAAGCAGGTAATTTCCTAAGGATGATAAGTAGATGATTTTCGACATGAAATGATAAGCAAAACTTTTGAAATTTAGACACGGTCGAAGTCCAGACTCACTAATGCATCTAAACAACTATCAGTTAGACACACTAATGCAAGACCTGGTTCGCTAAGACCACCACTCTGATACCAACTTTAATGACCCGTCCTAATTCATCTGGACGAATACATTACATTTGGTTACATCGCGAGGTACTTGACCTCTATATGATACACTTTACAAACATTGCATTCGTTTTTAAAAGACAAACTTTCATTTCATCGAAAGTTGACAGGCATGCATTCCATTTCATAATATATCAAACTATCAATGACTTAATAATAATCTTGATAAACTCAACGACTCGAATGCAACGTCTTTTGAAATATGTCATGAATGCCTCCAAGTAATATCTCTAGAATGAGCTAATGCACAGCTGAAGATTCTTTTAATACCTGAGAATAAACATGCTTTAAAGTGTCAACCAAAAGGTTGGTGAGTTCATTAGTTTATCATAAACGATCATTTTCATCATTTTAATAGACCACAAGATTTTCATTTCTCATAAATACACATCTCGTATCAGGCATTTCGCAAACTGCATAGAGATAAAAAATCATTCATATGGATTGAACACCTGGTAATCGACCTTAACAAGATGCATATAGAATATCCCCCAGTATACAGCGCGCAGCTAATATACTAAATAATACCTCAAAGTACTAAAGCATCCATACCTGGAGGGGCTCGTTGGGCCCGATAGATCTATATTTAGGATTCGCATCAATTAGGGGCCATTTCCCTAATTCTTAGGTTACCAGACTTGAAAGGGCGATATTCGGTTTAATAATCCAACCATATAATGTAGTTTTAAGTACTTGTGTCTATTTCGTAAAACATTTATAAAAGCAGCTCATGTATTCTCAGTCCCAAAAATATATATTGCAAAAGTATTTAAAAAGGGAGCAAATGAAACTCACTATACTGTATTTTGTAGTAAAAATACATATGACGTCATTGAACAAGTGTAAGGTTAGCCTCGGATTCACGAACCTATATCATTTATATATATATATATATTAACACATATAATTGTAATCGAACAAATTTATATTTTATATCTTAAATTATATGTCATATATACTTACTTTGTATATATATTTAAAATAATTAATACTTATATAGCTTTAAAAATCCATAATTTGTTATATTAAATACTAAGTTAGATATATTTATATTATTCACTTTAAATAACTAATTAGTATGTACTATTACTACAGTGAGTTTACTTCTATATATATTTATTAAAATATTTTGATATTATATAGTAATGTTAATAAAAATGATAATACCTATAATAATAAAAATAATGATATATGTTAATAATGATAACATATAAAAATCTTGATAAGGATAATATGAATAATAATAATAAGTTATTTTATTTGTATAATAAAAATAATAATATTGAAAGTAATACTTAATATTAATAATGATTAATAATAATATTAATTATGATAATAATAATAATAATAATAATAATAATAATAATAATAATAATAATAATAATAATAATAATAATAATAATAATAATACTTTTACTAATTACAATACTAATAATGAAATAATAATACTATTAATAATACTTTTATAATTATAATTAGCTACCATAACCTTAATTTTTTACTTCCTTTTATGTTAATAATATATTCTTAGTATATATGTTATCCATAATCTATAATTAATGATTAAAAAGTTTAAGCTTTAGTTATACCATCATAGACATATCGTCATTGACCTCATCATGATCATCTCCATCATCCTACATGATCATTATCGATCATCATCGTCATTGATCATTAACATCATACTATAGTAACAACATCATCGAACTCAAATCATCATCTTCATCATGCCCGTTTATTATATTCTTAAACTATCTTTATAATTTAAACACCATAATACCGTCATCATCAACTTAATATGATTACATTATCATACATAACATATCATCGAACGTCACCTCGTCATTATTTCATCTTCCTTCGCCAAAACAGAAGTATAATCGAATAACCATCATCATTTTTAATTATCTTGAGCTCTTGGCCCCAAACAGAACAATTGGATTTTAATCAGCCCAACATCATTTTCGGTCCAACAGTATCTTCGGCCCAACAGCAATCTTGGCCCATCCTGCTTACGTTTGATTGGAAAGAAAAAGGGAACCAGAATCATGATATCACTCCATAATCATCATTTGATCATCATCCACTTTCACCAACTAATCATCATCAACTTTTCATCCTAATCGTCCCTCATCACCTCCCATCATCATCATCATCATCTATCATCGTATATCATAGATATCATTATCATCATGCATATCATCATCATCTTACTAATCTAATCATCATCATTTTCTATCATGATTTATTATCATCGTCTTCCTCACTCATCATTGTGAATCACCAACTTCGTTTGTATATAAAATACGCATAGGGTAGCAGCAGTACATCGACAACAATAACGGTTCACCCAACAGATCATCCCTTGGACCAATCAAAGAGTGGATTATTTCGGATTAAACAAGATAGATAGTTTACGGCCCATCATTCTAGTCCAAAGAGGACCCTCCAAAAGAACTGTAAATAATAGCAATACCTCTCCACTTCATGTTTCCATATTCCATTATAATTGAATAAAAAATTTTGGTGCCACCGTATTACTTTAAAAGAAATGCACTGAACCCTTAATTTAATAAAAAGAATTCGAGTGGTTGAGGTAGAGTTTGTCTGCCATAATCATGTTACATTATCCTACTTTATTTTAGTGTTCGACATAAATAAAATAAAGAGATAGTGACGGAAATTGTGATATATATAATGTTTGTGTTGTTTATTTTTGGTGGTATAGTAGCTTCTTTTTATCTATCTTGTTTTGTAAGTTTCACGAACCAAACCATCAATACACCATTTTCATGTTTCTTTGCTTCGAACAATAGCAAACGTAAACGATTTGTAGTAGTAATTGTGGTGTTTTCTTGCAGCGTTTACATTCAACACAGAAAGCTGAAAGAAAAGAGTGAAAAGATGAGAGGGTGATAAGAGAGAGAAGTGATAGGGTGGTGATGTTGCGGTTATTGTGGTTTGTTCGATGGTTGAGAGGTGGTGAGTGGTAGTTCCATCGAAGAAGGGATGCGAGAGGAAGAGAAAATACGGAAGTAAAGGTGGTGGTGTTTGGTTTCGTGTATACAGAAGTAGCAGTAGCAGAAATGATGGTTTAGGTGACGGCTGTGATGGTTCGATGGTGTTTTTAAATGGTGTTCTTGCTTTGATTAATAAACGGAAACAGAAAGCTAATGGGTTTCTATGTTTTTCTTTTGAATTGTACTAGTAGAAAATTATATAGATGGCGAGTGACGTTGCTACAACCAAATTGATTCAATTAACAATTGTTTTGTAGTACAATTTGCTCGACACCAAAATATTCTGTTAGACTAATAATATAAATAAATTCTAATCGACTCCAACTGGTTTTTGTTTGTTATTGATCATAAGGAATCGATTTGTACTGGATGGTTGACAAAAATCAAATTATAATTCAGTTGGAAAACGATTGAGAACAGAAATACGTATGCAGTTTTATTCATTTATATATAAATCCGTATATATATTTATATATATAATTCAGTATTTTATAAATGTAAATGTATTTATTCATATATATATATATATATATATATATATATATATATATATATATATATATGTGTGTATTTTTATAATTTGGTTAAATATATCTTTGTACATATATATCTACTTTCTTATTTTTGATAATTAACTAATATAATTATACCAATACTATTAATATTAATAATACTAATAATAATATTATTAATATTAATATTATTGATAAAGACTAATAAAAAAATAAATGATAACTAATTATATGATAATATTAATAATAATGATAATTTCAATAATTTTAATTACTTGTAATAATAATATCAATGATAATAGTAATCTTATTTGTTATAATAATATTAATATTATTAATGATAATAATAATATTAATAATATCATAACTTATATAAATCAAATTTTAGACATAATATTATTAATAATACAAATATTAATGTTACTATTAATAATAATACAGAAAGTAATGATCATATTATTAATATATCATTTATACTTTATCTTGAAATTACATGTAATATAACAACTTTTATTGAACATTTATTATTTATAAATTATATATATATAAATTATATATATATATATATATATATATATATATATATATATATATATATATATATATATAATAATAATAATAATAATAATAATTATAAAAATCATATCTATAGATTTATTTTTAATAACAACCTTTTTATATTATATATTATTTTACGTATTCAATTCTACTGATTAATTGGCATTTTATTATTTCATACAATTATATTTACACACACACACACACATATATATATACATATATATATATATATATATATATATATATATATATATATATATATATATATATATATATATATATACACATTTATTTATAAACAATTGTTCGTGAATCGTCGGTAATAGTCAAAGGTCTAATGATTTCATAAAATAGTTCACAAATTTTGAAATTCAATTTAACAGACTTTGCTTATCATGTCGAAACCATATAAAGATTAAGTTTAAATTTGGTTGAAAATTTCCGGGTCGTCACACTTGGGAACTTGTACCTCGGAACCCAAATATGAATATTATTTGGTCTATGTGGATTTTTCGTCATAAAAAGAATTCTGATGGTACTTTCGAGCGGTATAAGGCTCCTATTGTTTGTGATGGCAGGTCTCAACAGGTTTGCATAGATTGTGGAGAGACATTTAGTCTCGTAGTTAAACCAGCTACCATCCGTGCGGTACTAAGTATTTCACTCAGTAAATCTTGGCCTATACATCAATTGGACGTAAAGAATGCTTTTTTGCATGGTAATCTTCACGAAACAGTTTACATGCATCAACCCATGGGTTTTCGAAACTACAACTATCCTGATCATGTTGTTTGCTTAAGAAGTCATTTAACGGGTTAAAACAAGCTCCTAGAGCTTGGTACCAACGTCTTGCGGACTATGTGGCTACCATCAGTTTCCAACATGGCCAATGTGATTACTCATTGTTCATCTACAGACGTGGTAAGGACACCGCATATATTTTACTATATGTCGATGATATTATCCTCACCACTTCATCTGATTCGTTGCGACATTCTTTTATGAGTTTAATCGCTGCGGAATTTGCCATGAAGGACTTAGGACCACTTAATTTTTTCCTCGGAATCTCAGTCGCTCGACAACCCAATAGCATGTTTCTCTCACAACAAAAATACGCCGAGGAATTACTTGAGCGAGCCGGGATTCCTAATTGTAATACTGCTGCTACACCAGTCGATACACATGCGAAACTAAGTGCTACTTCTGGTACGCCATACGCCAACCCCACCTTTTATAGGAGCCTAGCAGGTGCTTTACAATATCTTACTATTACACGTCTAGACATCTCCTATGCGGTTCAACATGTTTGTTTACATATGCATGCACCTATTGATGCTCACATGTTGGCTCTAAAACGTATTCTTCACTATCTACGGGGTACCATCTCAAAGGGTCTACATATCTATAAGTCTCAGCTTTCACATCTTATTTCATATACAAATGCCGATTGAGGTGGTTGCCCCGATACACGATGCTCAACGTCAGGATATTGTGCATTTTTTGGGGATAATCTGCTATCATGGTCCTCTAAACGTCAATCTACTTTGTCTAGATCAAGTGCCGAAGCTGAATATCGAGGTGTTGCTAACGTTGTCTCTGAAACTTGCTGGATTGGTAATCTTCTTCTCGAACTTCATTGTCCGCTTCAAAAAGCCACTATAGTTTATTGTGACAATGTAAGTGTCATTTACCTAGCAGGGAATCTGGTTCAACATCAACGCACCAAACACATCGAGATGGACATTCATTTTGTGCGGGAGAAAGTTGCTCGAGGTCTTGTCCGCATGCTTCATGTTCCATCTCGCTATCAGATAGCTGACATATTCACAAAAGGGCTTCCTCGTGTTCTATCTGATGATTTTCTATCTGATGTATATTAGAGATAGATTAGAATTATATGAAGTTTCCATATAACGTTTGTCTTGTCATATAAGTAATAGGTTTCCTAATTGTAATAGGTAGGTTATATGTATTCCCTATAAATATAGGGTCTGGGATTAATGAGAAGCAGACAATTGAATTCTATTATTTATATTGTTGTTTTTTCACCCAAAAAAGAATACTTAAAAAAGAACTCATATTAATGAATCTTGCACAGTGGTAACGACGGTGGTGTTGCAATGTTAAACTTTTTGTTGAAAGCTTATTTCAAAGGCTCCGAAGCTTATTTTTGTGAAGGCAAGCAATAATCAGATATCGGTGGAAGAACTACCTACTATATGCTCATGCCTCAAAGCTGCAACTGCTAAGCGGTCCTATTTTCTTATATATCTTTACATATAATTAAAAATATAATTTCCACATAACTTTACTATAATTGACTAAATTTCGATCTAAAGCTATTTTGACACTTCTATATTTGTTGTCTACTATTCATGTTTTTGGTATATGTTTAGGGAAACTAGAGCATTTGGAGTTGCAGCAGAACCCTTTGTGTGACGAACCTGATATTGCATCTGTTGTTGCTGAATTTCAAGTCGATGGAAAACATAATATCTTATTTTCACCACCCAACAATACACATTAATTATGACCATAAGAGGTCGGTCAACAATAACTTTTAACTATAGAAGCCAATATAGGCATATAGCAGCTAACTTTATACATAAACGGAGTAAGTAATAGTATAACATATTATGTATATTGAAGTTGTTTGTAATGAATGATTGCAGATATTTTAATAGTTTAGAACCTTTGATGTTATGGACTTATGGTGATGTTTCACAAATCAAAAGCTAGCAACTAGTAATGAATAAGAAATGAAGTTGCAGACAAACTCTATAATACAAGTCATTACATGCTACTTGGTGGTAAAGTCATAATCACTCATCTTCAAAGATCTTTTTTTCATTACCCTTCATAAGTACTTAACTTACTCTGCAGGCATACAACCTGAAAATATGAAAATGAGCTATAAGGTAATAACAACGAATGTGAAAAAATTGCTTGAAATATACGAGATTCAAGTTCAATCCCCACTCACTACACTTTAGTGGCTTACCTTTCAAAAAAAAAAAAAAAAAAAAAAAACAAAAAGCGATTCATGTCAGGGATATAATGATTGCATAGATTCACAATTATGGAAATTTGGTCCATCATTAACAATGTTATGTTGTCAAAACAAGTTCGCCTCTTTATATAAGGATATGCTACAAATTAAGGCATAGGAGAGGCATTTTGGCAAGGTAAGATACGATTAGTTATGAGAGTGCAAGATATATGTGGATGATTATCGTGTAATTATTTATGAAAAGGCTTCTGACTCAGCGATATCAAGAAAACTCATCAACCTTGAGGTTGTGAGTGCGAGTCTCGTCATAAATAAAAAAGGGTGTGTATTTGTTGTTTCAAAAAAAAATAATTTAACTTTTAAATATATCTTCTTCTTCTATACTTTAATTAACGTTTTTTCATACTTATAAAATAATGCAAATAATTATGTCAATTCCTATAATTTCTGATACATTTTATAAATAGTATATGTGAGGGAAGGATGTGCCTGCGCATTGAGACGAGGCGATTGGCAATCACTTGTATTGTATTATATACACAAAGATATTATGATACATAGTTATATTGTTGTAGTTTATTTTTTTTAAACGACGGTTATGAGTCACTAACCGGGGGTCGAATGTGATGTTGACACCCACTCCACTCACCTGATCATTTACTTGTTACGAATAATTAAAATCCTACCGTCCCTCAAGAGGAGACGACGAATCAATACATGTATCACGTTTGGTAAAACCCCCTCGGGTGAGGCCCGAATACAAGATGTCCATAACCTCCGAGGCCCATGAAATGGGCAGGTAACAACAAGAGAAATTTTGCAGCGAGTGGGAGTCAAACCTCTGACCTCCCATATGGGAAGACAAATCACTACCACTACGTCAACTCCTTGTTACATTGTTGTAGTATTTACAAATAATTTTTGGTACAGCATGATATTTTTCCACCTTGGTATCATTTGGTCATTTTACATCATATTTTGGTTTCTTCAAGAGGTTTCCTGCAATGAGTTAGTTATGACATATTTGTATGAAAATGATAGGGAAAGTTCTTACTTTTGTGTTTGATGCTAGTCCCTTTTTCCTTAGTTGTTTCAGTAGATGATGGTTAGTGATTGAGAATGTTAGTAATATTCGATACAGTATGGTAGTTGCTAAGTGCTATGTGTATCTTACGTCAAAATTTCATAGAGAAGCAAAATTTGAGTAGAAAAGTAAATGCAAAATTCTATAAACTCGTCAGATCAGAAACCTATTGCTTAAGCATCCTAAATCAAGTAACTATGGTTAGTTAGTGCTCTAGAAACAAAAATTGAACCAACATTGGAACTAATAAAATGAGAAGAGCCAAATAAAAAAAAAAGATAGAATGAATAACTAATTTATAATTTATAAACCAATACATCACTATTGTTGCTATTTGAGTTTCTCTCTAACGCGTGTGTAGGTGACATATGATCGCGAAGGTAGTAAAATCCCTGTGGGTGATGTCGATACTGCCGTTAAAAAATACATATAGAAGCAGCAGAGTAGGAAAGAAGATACAAGATACAAGATACTATAAAATGATCAATAAATAGCAAGTTTAAAGCAACATCGGCAACGCTTAATGATAAAAACATATATCATTAAAAAGCTGGAAAAAAGAAATAGAAAATATAGCACAATGAATTACCAATCTGTACCAATACACGGAAAAAAAAAACATAGCATTTATAGGTTGAGTAGCAAACTAACAACTAGATTATAATATTCGATGTTTTAACAATGTTAAAAAAATAAAAGCAAAGGTATGGAGGTATCTATATTAGGAAAATAGTGCAAAAATTAAAACCAAAGACCACAAAGGAATCCATCCATGTAAGAATAAGAGTAGCAACATAAATGAGAAAACCGCACACCATCAAACAAACCAAAAGCGTGATACAAACACAAATCAACTGACGCTTACCTTCAGGAGCAATGCAGCCAAGCATGTCGTGCAACGCCAAATGTCGTGTTCCTACAAATAGGATCATAAACCACAAACGAAGAACTTTTAAAACCTTAACCAAACAAAGCAATCTTATATAATTTAAATGTAAAAGAACCAGAACATGTGACACGTAGTCTACTTTCTGACTCTGAAGACCCCATAATAGATTACTGAGCAAATTCCTCATAAACAACAGGACTAAGATCTGCAAAGACATTGATGCAAATAAGATCTGCAAAGACATTGATGCACAAGTCCTGAGCACGCCTTTCATTTGCATACTGTAGTACATTCCTTTTACCACTTTGCAACTGAGACATGTAACTCAGCACAAAGCCAACGTCAACAATCCCAACCCCATCACCAGACGAAGATCCAATATCAAAAAGCATGTCTCGCTTTGTTTATGTAGCATAATGTCACTTTATATATATATATATATATATATATATATATATATATATATATATATATATATATATATATATATATATATATATATATAGGGGCAGGATCAATGGGGAAGTAACCAATCGGGGGAAGCGGGGGAAGCAAAAAAAAAAAAAATTTCGTTTTTTTAAAATTTTTTTTTCCGGCATCAAAGTCATACAAAAATATGAAGATTTAGAAGAGACACTTCGTGATGAATGTTATTATTTAGGCGAGAAAACGATCGACAAAAATAACATTCAAGATAATATTGTTCGTGAAGAATATGAACATTTTTTTTCATGTTTTGTGAAATAAAATTTAGCCCGATTTAGAGTTTAGGGTTTAGGGTTTGGTGTTTTGGGTTTATTCCATAAACCCAAAACACCAAACCCTAAACCCTAAACCCTAAACTCTAAACCGTTCGTATTAAAAACTCAATCTAAATCCTAAATCTAAACCCTAAACCCTAAATTTCTAAACCCTAAAATCTAAACCCTATAAACCCTAATATATAAACCCTAATATCTAAACCCCAATAGCTAAAACCTTAACATAAGCTCGAAAAACACGATAATTGTTATATATTACTTCTTCGAGCGTTTTCCCGCCAAAATAAAAACATTTATCACAAAATGTCTCTACTAAATGTTCATATTTTCATCCCATCTATAATGTTCGTGAACAAAGTTTTTTCAAAAACGAAAAAAAAAAAAAATCCTACCACTATATATATATATATATATATATATATATATATATATATATATATATATATATATATATATATATATAGCCGTGCATAATGCACCGCCCATGAGGTAACAATACAACAAATTTGACTAAATAATGTTGCTATTAAAACAAACTTCATGAATTCTTTTACATTTAGACCATCTAACATAATTTATAGCAGTTTGTTGTAGCTCATACGCTACTTCCAAAGCAGGATAGACCCTTTACATCAGTGAGATTAGCATGAAGATCGAAAATACTGCATAGATTATTAGCACAACCAGTTCATATGCCAAGATAGCTTGGATGAGACTCTCTTCAGAAAGAAGATCTTCTCAATAACGTGCCCTACACATATGATCAAAAGGCGTGGTGTATTAATGGCTGAAGGTGGATTGACACAGTTTTGGTAAGTAGCAGCTTAAAAAACGTGACTATGTCCAAGTCGAGGAAGGTTTGGTCTTTTTTGAGACTAACCTACAATAACAACAGATTATGACCCGTTACTTACCCACCTAACCTACCCATCTTGTCAGCTCTACAAATATTTGGTTCTTTCATTTTTATTTAGAGAAATGTGAGTACAAACAAAGAACTTTATACATATCATCTTAATGAAATACCAAGGTCATCCCACTGTCTAATCTTGTCTAATGTAGTGAACACTAATGACAATGCTTCGAATAGTAACAAAATTTTATCAAAACTGATTTAACTGAAATTGCTAATATGAAAGTAAAAAGTGCGATATACATTACGAAGATTGGAACTACACCTACTCAGATAGAGGACCCAAGTACGGTTTACTAGACATCTCATGTTGATCGCGCATAAAAATTTCTCTCAATCTCTACAATGTAAGGACATACGAATTCCGAAATTCCATTTCTTCATCCTTAAAGATATAAAGCCCCATTGAAATGGGGAGCTCCTATATGTGGTAATAACACTATCCTTTGCAGGAGTGGCAGTAATTTGAAACATGGTTACCTCTCCTTTATCTCTTCATCATCTCCATATTTCTTATTCAAGGCATATCGTCAACCACAGAAGATTTGATCTTTGAAACAAGCAACACAAAATATCAACTGATAAGTATATTCCATAAACTTAACTATCATCATGTTCATTGTCATAATTTCTCACCAATTACTAAACTATTCTTGAAAATGTTACGAATCGGTCCAAATCATAGAAGGCCTTATTAAACTGATATTCTTGAAAATTTTATCAAGCTCCTCATAAAATCATATATTGAAATTTTAAAATTGCTTAAATAGATTCAAATTCTTGAAGAGTAATTGTGTAGCAATCTGCATGCTATACGTGCCTACATAATAGTGCATGCTTTACTTGCCTACATAATAGTACAGTTATAAAAAAAATGAGTAATGTAAATCTTACCTAAATACCACTCCGATAATACGATTCAATTCGAATCACAACACCTTAAAACAAAATTTGAAAATCAAGTCAAACGTATGGCTTGCAAGTGAAAAGAAATTGGAAGTTAAAGGAAAATAAGCCACCAACATAGGCGACACAAATCACTAACGTTCATAAGGGCATCATTGTAGTTACCCGAACTTTTCCATGTTTATATATATTAATTGAGATTGATATTTACATGATTAAATGTTTCCAACATGTTAAGCAATCAAACTTGTTAAGACTTGAATAATTGAAATATGTTTCATATAGACAATTGACCACCCAAGTTGACCGGTGATTCACGAACGTTAAAACTTGTAAAAACTATATGATGACATATATATGGATATATATATAGTTAACATGATACTATGATAAGTAAACATATCATTAAGTAAACAATGAACTACATATGTAAAAACAAGACTACTAACTTAATGATTTTTAAACGAGACATATATGTAACGATTATCGTTGTAAAGACATTTAATGTATATATATCATATTAAGAGATATTCATACATGATAATATCATGATAATATAATAATTTAAAATCTCATTTGATATTATAAACATTGGGTTAACAACATTTAACAAGATCGTTAACCTAAAGGTTTCAGAACAACATTTACATGTAACGACTAACGATGACTTAACGACTCAGTTAAAATGTATATACATGTAGTGTTTTAATATGTATTTATACACTTTTTAAAGACTTCAATACACTTATCAAAATACTTCTACTTAACAAAAATGCTTACAATTACATCCTCGTTCAGTTTCATCAACAATTCTACTCGTATGCACCCGTATTCGTACTCGTACAATACACAGCTTTTAGATGTATGTACTATTGGTATATACACTCCAATTATCAGCTCTTAGCAGCCCATGTGAGTCACCTAACACATGTGGGAACCATCATTTGGCAACTAGCATGAAATATCTCATAAAATTACAAAAATATGAGTAATCATTCATGACTTATTTACATGAAAACAAAATTACATATCCTTTATATCTAATCCATACACCAACGACCAAAAACACCTACAAACACTTTCATTCTTCAATTTTCTTCATCTAATTGATCTCTCTCAAGTTCAATCTTCAAGTTCTAAGTGTTCTTCATATATTCTACAAGTTCTAGTTACATAAAATCAAGAATACTTTCAAGTTTGCTAGCTCACTTCCAATCTTGTAAGGTGATCATCCAACCTCAAGAAATCTTTGTTTCTTACAGTAGGTTATCATTCTAATACAAGATAATAATCATATTCAAACTTTGGTTCAATTTCTATAACTATAACAATCTTATTTCAAGTGATGATCTTACTTGAACTTGTTTTCGTGTCATGATTCTGCTTCAAGAACTTCGAGCCATCCAAGGATCCGTTGAAGCTAGATCCATTTTTCTCTTTTCCAGTAGGTTTATCCAAGGAACTTAAGGTAGTAATGATGTTCATAACATCATTCGATTCATACATATAAAGCTATCTTATTCGAAGGTTTAAACTTGTAATCACTAGAACATAGTTTAGTTAATTCTAAACTTGTTCGCAAACAAAAGTTAATCCTTCTAACTTGACTTTTAAAATCAACTAAACACATGTTATATATCTATATGATATGCTAACTTAATGATTTAAAACCTGGAGACACGAAAAACACCGTAAAACCGGATTTACGCCGTCGTAGTAACACCGCGGGCTGTTTTGGGTTAGTTAATTAAAAACTATGATAAACTTTGATTTAAAAGTTGTTATTCTGAGAAAATGATTTTTATTATGAACATGAAACTATATCCAAAAATTATGGTTAAACTCAAAGTGGAAGTATGTTTTCTAAAATGGTCATCTAGACGTCGTTCTTTCGACTGAAATGACTACCTTTACAAAAATGACTTGTAACTTATTTTTCCGACTATAAACCTATACTTTTTCTGTTTAGATTCATAAAATAGAGTTCAATATGAAACCATAGCAATTTGATTCACTCAAAACGAATTTAAAATGAAGAAGTTATGGGTAAAACAAGATTGGATAATTTTTCTCATTTTAGCTACGTGAAAATTTGTAACAAATCTATTCCAACCATAACTTAATCAACTTGTATTGTATATTATGTAATCTTGAGATACCATAGACACGTATACAATGTTTCGACCTATCATGTCGACACATCTATATATATTTCGGAACAACCATAGACACTCTATATGTGAATGTTGGAGTTAGCTATACAGGGCTGAGGTTGATTCCAAAATATATATAGTTTGAGTTGTGATCAATACTGAGATACGTATACACTGGGTCGTGGATTGATTCAAGATAATATTTATCGATTTATTTCTGTACATCTAACTGTGGACAACTAGTTGTAGGTTACTAACGAGGACAGCAGACTTGATAAACTTAAAACATCAAAATATATTAAAAGTGTTGTAAATATATTTTGAACATACTTTGATATATATGTATATATTGTTATAGGTTCGTGAATCAACCAGTGGCCAAGTCTTACTTCCCGACGAAGTAAAAATCTGTGAAAGTGAGTTATAGTCCCACTTTTAAAATCTAATATTTTTGGGATGAGAATACATGCAGGTTTTATAAATGATTTACAAAATAGACACAAGTACGTGAAACTACATTCTATGGTTGAATTATCGAAATCGAATATGCCCCTTTTTATTAAGTCTGGTAATCTAAGAATTAGGGAACAGACACCCTAATTGACGCGAATCCTAAAGATAGATCTATTGGGCCTAACAAACCCCATCCAAAGTACCGGATGCTTTAGTACTTCAAAATTTATATCATATCCGAAGGGTGTCCCGGAATGATGGGGATATTATTATATATGCATCTTGTTAATGTCGGTTACCAGGTGTTCACCATATGAATGATTTTTATCTCTATGTATGGGATGTGTATTGAAATATGAAATCTTGTGGTCTATTGTTACAATTTGATATATATAGGTTAAACCTATAACTCACCAACATTTTTGTTGACGTTTTAAGCATGTTTATTCTCAGGTGATTATTAAGAGCTTCCGCTGTCGCATACTTAAATAAGGACGAGATTTGGAGTCCATTCTTGTATGATATTGTGTAAAAACTGCATTCAAGAAACTTATTTTGTTGTAACATATTTGTATTGTAAACCATTATGTAATGGTCGTGTGTAAACAGGATATTTTAGATTATCATTATTTGATAATCTACGTAAAGCTTTTTAAACCTTTATTGATGAAATAAAGGTTATGGTTTGTTTTAAAATGAATGCAGTCTTTGAAAAACGTCTCATATAGAGGTCAAAACCTCGCAACGAAATCAATTAATATGGAACGTTTTTAATAAATAAGAACGGGACATTTCAGTTGGTATCCGAGCGTTGGTCTTAGAGAACCAGAATTTTGCATTAGTGTGTCTTATCGAGTTTGTTAGGATGCATTAGTGAGTCTGGACTTCGACCGTGTTTACTTGAAAAATGATTGCTTAACAAATTTTGTTGGAAACTATATATTTTTAACATGTGAATATTATGTGATATATTAATCTCTTAACGCGTTTGATATTATGTGATAGATGTCTACCTCTAGAACAAGTCCCATTGACTCACCTAATAATAATGAAGAGTCAAATGTAAATTGGAATGATTCGTGGACTGATTCACAAGTTCCCGAAGAGGAACCGGAAGAAGAGTCGGAACCAGAAGAAGAATCGGAACCGGAAGAAGAATCGGAACCGGATGAGGAAATAGAACCGGTGGGGGAAATAATAAAACGGTTAAGTAAAAGAAAATCCTCAACCAACCGACCAAGGTTAATTATGGTCAATGGTGTTTCCGCCAAGGAAGCAAAATATTGGGAGGATTACCAATTCTCCGATGAATCGGATTCCGACGAGAATTCCGATGATGTTATAGAAATTACCCCAACTGAATTTAAAAAGGCAAAAGAAAATAATAAGGGAAAGGGCATAAAAATAGAGAAATCTAATTCCAACCCCGATGAACTTTATATGTATCGTCAACCCCCGAAGTCCTTAAGTTGTAACAATGACCCGGGAACCTCTAAACCACCAGGTTTTTCTAAACCAATGTGGATAACGACGGCTCGTATTAGGGGAACATCATATATCCCTAGAAACTTGGCAAAACGAACCAAAACCGAAGAAGAAGAAACAAGCGAGTCGGAATAAGATAGCTGTATTCGTGTGGTGTAATATATGTAATATAGTGTGCTTATGCTTTATGATATATGTAAAAATTGCTTGTATTAATAAGTATTTTTTTTATGAATCTAACTCTTGTCTATTTTACAGTATAAAAACACAAAATGGATAGACAACCCAATATTTTAAGAGACCTACCCGGAGACATGATTGATGAAATCTTGTCTAGAGTCGGTCAGAATTCTTCGGCACAACTATTTAAGGCGAGATCAGTTTGTAAGACATTCGAAGAACGTTCCAAGAATGCCTTGGTTTATAAAAGGCTTTCGTTCGAAAGATGGGGGATATCACATTGGGAAATCCATAAGTTACGATGTGTTTACTTTGACGCATATATTGCGGGGAACCCAAATGCTATTTTACGCAATGGGTTAAGAAATTATTTTGACTCAATATATCCGAATATTGGACTTCGTGATTTAGAAAAAGAGGCTAACATGCAACATAAAGAAGCATGTTATGCTTACGGATTAGTAATGTTCGCTTCTCACCAAAGTGAGAACAAGAACATCGGCCTACAACTATTAAACAAAACGTTCCCACAAGTGACGGAGTCGGTAATTGGGGTAAGAAATGAGGTTTTTAGATTGTTACGGGACTGTTGGACATTACGTAACCCTCGTCCCTTTGACGACGTTACAACACGCTGTCTTATCAACGGCCATAACGGTTATGTTCCACAAGACCAAGGATGGGAAGTAGTCCTAGTAAAACCAGAATGCATGACTTGTTTCTGGACGTATGAATTACGTGTCTTTATTGCCTTTGCTGAACGACTTGTGTACTAGCTAGAATTATCTTCACAACTATCTTGTATCAAAGTTATTGTGTGCTATATTTCATGCTTTATGTAAAATAAGCGGTATTGTAAGTTTGTAGAATATTGAATAAAAGTTTGAACGCGAAATATTATTATAATCAGTTTTTCATATAGAATTGTAGTAGTTGAATTGTATATTAGCTACTAAGTATGAACTTAACGGGTAGGTACTACCCGAATTTAAACTTATAAAACGCTAATATGAAGAAAAAGCTTTTATAAATGAGTTCATATTATGCTACGAAATACTATTAACTACTCTTAATATTCTGTATGATTAACTTGTTCCATTTGACTATTTTGAAGGAAATGGCACCGACTACTCGACACACCGTGAATATGAATGAAGAGGAATTCCGTACTTTTCTAGCTTCAAACATAGCCGCAGTACAGGCTGCGCTACATACCAATAATAACCTTGGATCTAGCAGTACAGGAAATCGTGTAGGATGCACCTACAAAGAATTCACTGCCTGCAAACCTTTAGAATTTGATGGAACCGAAGGACCGATCGGATTGAAACGGTGGACCGAGAAGGTCGAATCGGTGTTTGCCATAAGTAAGTGTACTGAAGAGGACAAAGTGAAGTACGCTACGCATACCTTCACAGGTTCTGCGTTAACATGGTGGAATACCTATCTAGAGCAAGTGGGACAAGACGATGCGTACGCACTACCGTGGTCAGCATTCAAGCACTTGATGAACGAGAAGTACCGTCCCAGAACCGAGGTCAATAAGCTCAAGACAGAACTTAGAGGGTTACGAACCCAAGGATTTGATATTACCACGTACGAAAGACGATTCACAGAATTGTGCCTATTGTGTCTGGGAGCATTCGAAGATGAGGAAGAGAAGATCGACGCGTTTGTGAAAGGATTACCGGAAAGAATCCAAGAAGATATAAGTTCACACGAGCCCGCCTCCATACAACAGGCATGTAGAATGGCTCACAAACTAGTGAACCAGATTGAAGAAAGAATTAAAGAACAGACTGCTTAAGAGGCCAATGTGAAGCAAGTCAAAAGAAAGTGGGAGGAAAACGGTGATAAGAATCACCAATACAACAACAACAGCAATTACAACAATAATCGCAACAATTATCCCAACAATCGCAACATCAATCGCAACTACAACAAACGGCCCAACAACAACAACAACAACAACAACAACTACAACAATCATCCAAACAACAATAATAACCGCAACAACAACAACAATCAGAAGCAGCTATGCCAAAGGTGTGAAAAGTATCACTCGGGGTTCTGCACCAAATTTTGCAACAAGTGTAAAAGAAATGGTCATAGCGCGGCGAAGTGTGAGGTCTACGGACCAGGGGTTAATAGAACGAAAGGAACAAATGGTGTCGGAACGAGTAATGGCAGAGCAAGTAGTGTCGGAGAAAGTTATGTCAATGTAGTTTGTTATAAATGTGGAAAACTGGGCCACATTATTAGAAATTGCCCGAACCAGGAGAACACAAATGGACAAGGCCGCGGAAGAGTTTTCAATATTAATGCGGCAGAGGCACAGGAAGACCCGGAGCTTGTTACGGGTACGTTTCTTATTGACAATAAATCTGCTTACGTTTTATTTGATTCGGGTGCGGATAGAAGCTATATGAGTAGAGATTTTTGTGCTAAATTAAGTTGTCCATTGACGCCTTTGGATAGTAAATTTTTACTCGAATTAGTAAATGGTAAATTAATTTCAGCAGATAATATATGTCGGAATCGAGAAATTAAACTGGTTAGCGAAACATTTAAGATTGACTTGATACCAGTAGAGTTAGGGAGTTTTGATGTGATAATCGGTATGGACTGGTTGAAAGAAGTGAAAGCAGAGATCGTTTGTTACAAAAATGCAATTCGCATTATACGAGAAAAAGGAAAACCCTTAATGGTGTACGGAGAAAAGGGCAACACGAAGCTACATCTTATTAGTAATTTGAAGGCACAAAAACTAATAAGAAAAGGTTGCTATGCTGTTCTAGCACACGTCGAGAAAGTACAAACTGAAGAAAAGAGCATCAATGATGTTCCCGTCGCAAAAGAATTTCCCGATGTATTTCCGAAAGAATTACCGGGATTACCCCCACATCGATCCGTTGAATTTCAAATAGATCTTGTACCAGGAGCTGCACCAATAGCTCGTGCTCCTTACAGACTTGCACCCAGCGAGATGAAAGAACTGCAAAGCCAATTACAAGAACTTTTAGAGCGTGGTTTCATTCGACCAAGCACATCACCGTGGGGAGCTCCTGTTTTGTTTGTCAAGAAGAAAGATGGTACATTCAGGTTGTGTATCGACTACCGAGAGTTGAACAAACTTACCATCAAGAACCGCTACCCATTACCGAGAATCGACGACTTATTTGATCAACTACAAGGCTCGTCTATTTATTCAAAGATTGACTTACGTTCCGGGTATCATCAAATGCGGGTGAAAGAAGATGATATTCCAAAGACTGCTTTCAGAATACGTTACGGTCATTACGAGTTTATGGTCATACCGTTTGGTTTAACTAATGCACCAGCTGTGTTCATGGACCTTATGAACCGAGTGTGTGGACCATACCTTGACAAGTTTGTCATTGTTTTCATTGATGACATACTTATTTACTCAAAGAATGACCAAGAACACAGTGAACATTTGAGAAAGGTGTTAGAAGTATTGAGGAAGGAAGAATTGTACGCTAAGTTTTCAAAGTGTGCATTTTGGTTGGAAGAAGTTCAATTCCTCGGTCACATAGTGAACAAAGAAGGTATTAAGGTGGATCCGGCAAAGATAGAAACTGTTGAAAAGTGGGAAACCCCGAAAACTCCGAAACACATACGCCAGTTTTTAGGACTAGCTGGTTACTACAGAAGGTTCATCCAAGACTTTTCCAGAATAGCAAAACCCTTGACTGCATTAACGCATAAAGGGAAGAAATTTGAATGGAATGATGAACAAGAGAAAGCGTTTCAGTTATTGAAGAAAAAGCTAACTACGGCACCTATATTGTCATTGCCTGAAGGGAATGATGATTTTGTGATTTATTGTGACGCATCAAAGCAAGGTCTCGGTTGTGTATTAATGCAACGAACGAAGGTGATTGCTTATGCGTCTAGACAATTGAAGATTCACGAACAAAATTATACGACGCATGATTTGGAATTAGGCGCGGTTGTTTTTGCATTAAAGACTTGGAGGCACTACTTATATGGGGTCAAAAGTATTATATATACCGACTACAAAAGTCTTCAACACATATTTAATCAGAAACAACTAAATATGAGGCAGCGTAGGTGGATTGAATTATTGAATGATTACGACTTTGAGATTCGTTACCACCCGGGGAAGGCAAATGTGGTAGCCGATGCCTTGAGCAGGAAGGACAGAGAACCCATTCGAGTAAAATCTATGAATATAATGATTCATAATAACCTTACTACTCAAATAAAGGAGGCGCAACAAGGAGTTTTAAAAGAGGGAAATTTAAAGGATAAAATGCCCAAAGGATCGGAGAAGCATCTTAATATTCGGGAAGACGGAACCCGGTATAGGGCTGAAAGGATTTGGGTACCAAAATTTGGAGATATGAGAGAAATGGTACTTAGAGAAGCTCATAAAACCAGATACTCAATACATCCTGGAACGGGGAAGATGTACAAGGATCTCAAGAAACATTTTTGGTGGCCGGGTATGAAAGCCGATGTTGCTAAACACGTAGGGGAATGTTTGACGTGTTCGAAGGTCAAAGCGGAGCATCAGAAACCATCAGGTCTACTGCAACAACCCGAAATCCCGGAATGGAAATGGGAAAACATTACCATGGATTTCATCACTAAATTGCCAAGGACTGCAAGTGGTTTTGATACTATTTGGGTAATAGTTGATCATCTCACCAAATCAGCACACTTCTTGCCAATAAGAGAAGATGACAAGATGGAGAAGTTAGCACAACTGTATTTGAAGGAAGTCATCTCCAGACATGGAATACCAATCTCTATTATCTTTGATAGGGATGGCAGATTTATTTCAAGATTCTGGCAGACATTACAGCAAGCATTAGGAACTCGTCTAGACATGAGTACTGCCTATCATCCACAAACTGATGGGCAGAGCGAAAGGACGATACAAACGCTTGAAGACATGATACGAGCATGTGTTATTGATTTCGGAAACAGTTGGGATCGACATCTACCGTTAGCAGAATTTTCCTACAACAACAGCTACCATTCAAGCATTGAGATGGCGCCGTTTGAAGCACTTTATGGTAGAAAGTGCAGGTCTCCGATTTGTTGGAGTGAAGTGGGGGATAGACAGATTACGGGTCCGGAGATTATACAAGAAACTACCGAGAAGATCATCCAAATTCAACAACGGTTGAAAACCGCCCAAAGTCGACAAAAGAGCTACGCTGACATTAAAAGAAAAGATATAGAATTTGAAATTGGAGAGATGTTCATGCTTAAAGTTGCACCTTGGAAAGGCGTTGTTCGATTTGGTAAACGAGGGAAATTAAATCCAAGGTATATTGGACCATTCAAGATTATTGATCGTGTCGGACCAGTAGTTTACCGACTTGAGTTACCTCAACAACTCGCGGCTGTACATAACACTTTCCACGTCTCGAATTTGAAGAAATGTTTTGCTAAAGAAGATCTCACTATTCCGTTAGATGAAATCCAAATCAACGAAAAACTTCAATTCATCGAAGAACCCGTCGAAATAATGGATCGTGAGGTTAAAAGACTTAAGCAAAACAAGATACCAATTGTTAAGGTTCGATGAAATGCTCGTAGAGGACCCGAGTTCACCTGGGAGCGTGAAGATCAGATGAAGAAGAAATACCCGCATCTATTTCTAGAAGATTCGTCAACACCTTCAACTGTTTAAAATTTCGGGACGAAATTTATTTAACGGGTAGGTACTGTAGTGACCCAAACTTTTCCATGTTTATATATATTAATTGAGATTGATATTTACATGATTAAATGTTTCCAACATGTTAAGCAATCAAACTTGTTAAGACTTGAATAATTGAAATATGTTTCATATAGACAATTGACCACCCAAGTTGACCGGTGATTCACGAACGTTAAAACTTGTAAAAACTATATGATGACATATATATGGATATATATAGTTAACATGATACTATGATAAGTAAACATATCATTAAGTATATTAACAATGAACTACATATGTAAAAACAAGACTACTAACTTAATGATTTTTAAACGAGACATATATGTAACGATTATCGTTGTAAAGACATTTAATGTATATATATCATATTAAGAGATATTCATACATGATAATATCATGATAATATAATAATTTAAAATCTCATTTGATATTATAAACATTGGGTTAACAACATTTAACAAGATCGTTATCCTAAAGGTTTCAGAACAACACTTACATGTAACGACTAACGATGACTTAACGACTCAGTTAAAATGTATATACATGTAGTGTTTTAATATGTATTTATACACTTTTGAAAGACTTCAATACACTTATCAAAATACTTCTACTTAACAAAAATTCTTACAATTACATCCTCGTTCAGTTTCATCAACAATTCTACTCGTATGCACCCGTATTCGTACTCGTACAATACACAGCTTTTAGATGTATGTACTATTGGTATATACACTCCAATTATCAGCTCTTAGCAGCCCATGTGAGTCACCTAACACATGTGGGAACCATCATTTGGCAACTAGCATGAAATATCTCATAAAATTACAAAAATATGAGTAATCATTCATGACTTATTTACATGAAAACAAAATTACATATCCTTTATATCTAATCCATACACCAACGACCAAAAACACCTACAAACACTTTCATTCTTCAATTTTCTTCATCTAATTGATCTCTCTCAAGTTCAATCTTCAAGTTCTAAGTGTTCTTCATATATTCTACAAGTTCTAGTTACATAAAATCAAGAATACTTTCAAGTTTGCTAGCTCACTTCCAATCTTGTAAGGTGATCATCCAACCTCAAGAAATCTTTGTTTCTTACAGTAGGTTATCATTCTAATACAAGGTAATAATCATATTCAAACTTTGGTTCAATTTCTATAACTATAACAATCTTATTTCAAGTGATGATCTTACTTGAACTTGTTTTCGTGTCATGATTCTGCTTCAAGAACTTCGAGCCATCCAAGGATCCGTTGAAGCTAGATCCATTTTTCTCTTTTCCAGTAGGTTTATCCAAGGAACTTAAGGTAGTAATGATGTTCATAACATCATTCGATTCATACATATAAAGCTATCTTATTCAAAGGTTTAAACTTGTAATCACTAGAACATAGTTTAGTTAATTCTAAACTTGTTCGCAAACAAAAGTTAATCCTTCTAACTTGACTTTTAAAATCAACTAAACACATGTTATATATCTATATGATATGCTAACTTAATGATTTAAAACCTGGAGACACGAAAAACACCGTAAAACCGGATTTACGCCGTCGTAGTAACACCGCGGGCTGTTTTGGGTTAGTTAACTAAAAACTATGATAAACTTTGATTTAAAAGTTGTTATTCTGAGAAAATGATTTTTATTATGAACATGAAACTATATCCAAAAATTATGGTTAAACTCAAAGTGGAAGTATGTTTTCTAAAATGGTCATCTAGACGTCGTTCTTTCGACTGAAATGACTACCTTTACAAAAACGACTTGTAACTTATTTTTCCGACTATAAACCTATACTTTTTCTGTTTAGATTCATAAAATAGAGTTCAATATGAAACCATAGCAATTTGATTCACTCAAAACGGATTTAAAATGAAGAAGTTATGGGTAAAACAAGATTGGATAATTTTTCTCATTTTAGCTACGTGAAAATTTGTAACAAATCTATTCCAACCATTACTTAATCAACTTGTATTGTATATTATGTAATCTTTAGATACCATAGACACGTATACAATGTTTCGACCTATCATGTCGACACATCTATATATATTTCGGAACAACCATAGACACTCTATATGTGAATGTTGGAGTTAGCTATACAGGGTTGAGGTTGATTCCAAAATATATATAGTTTGAGTTGTGATCAATACTAAGATACGTATACACTGGGTCGTGGATTGATTCAAGATAATATTTATCGATTTATTTCTGTACATCTAACTGTGGACAACTAGTTGTAGGTTACTAATGAGGACAGCTGACTTAATAAACTTAAAACATCAAAATATATTAAAAGTGTTGTAAATATATTTTGAACATACTTTGATATATATGTATATATTGTTATAGGTTCGTGAATCAACCAGTGGCCAAGTCTTACTTCCCGACGAAGTAAAAATCTGTGAAAGTGAGTTATAGTCCCACTTTTAAAATCTAATATTTTTGGGATGAGAATACATGCAGGTTTTATAAATGATTTACAAAATAGACACAAGTACGTGAAACTACATTCTATGGTTGAATTATCGAAATCGAATATGCCCCTTTTTATTAAGTCTGGTAATCTAAGAATTAGGGAACAGACACCCTAATTGACGCGAATCCTAAAGATAGATCTATTGGGCCTAACAAACCCCATCCAAAGTACCGGATGCTTTAGTACTTCGAAATTTATATCATATCCGAAGGGTGTCCCGGAATGATGGGGATATTCTTATATATGCATCTTGTTAATGTCGGTTACCAGGTGTTCACCATATGAATGATTTTTATCTCTATGTATGGGATGTGTATTGAAATATGAAATCTTGTGGTCTATTGTTACAATTTGATATATATAGGTTAAACCTATAACTCACCAACATTTTTGTTGACGTTTTAAGCATGTTTATTCTCAGGTGATTATTAAGAGCTTCCGCTGTCGCATACTTAAATAAGGACGAGATTTGGAGTCCATGCTTGTATGATATTGTGTAAAAACTGCATTCAAGAAACTTATTTTGTTGTAACATATTTGTATTGTAAACCATTATGTAATGGTCGTGTGTAAACAGGATATTTTAGATTATCATTATTTGATAATCTACGTAAAGCTTTTTAAACCTTTATTGATGAAATAAAGGTTATGGTTTGTTTTAAAATGAATGCAGTCTTTGAAAAACGTCTCATATAGAGGTCAAAACCTCGCAACGAAATCAATTAATATGGAACGTTTTTAATCAATAAGAACGGGACATTTCAATCATTGTTAAAATATTGGTACAAACTCATTAGTACTAAAATGTTAGTGCAAAGTCCTACTATGAGCTGTTAAAGTTGCTTTCCTTAATTGGTGTCTTTTCTTATTCAATTGCTTTATTGGTGGCCGATTTTTGGCCATGTTTTATGGCTTTATTTGTAGTGTGTGTTAGGTATAATCCATCCATGATTGATACATGGATTTATTTGTAGTGTGTGTTAGGTATAATCCATCCATGATTGATGGCTTTGTTGGTGTGATTTGTTTATGATTTTGTTCTTGTATTTAAGAAGGTTAATTGTAACCATTTGAATTAATCCAATATTCACAATCAGTTTGCACGAATATTTGCTCATATTTTGTTATTTACTTAACTTTCATTAATAGCAAGTCTATTAATTATCATATGGTATCTAGAGCTTGGTTTTAAAATTAAACTTTGTGTGCAAATACTTAAAGTTACAAAGCTATATTCTTGCTATCAAAAATGGAAGTTTCAAATGTAAACAACGGTGGTATGATCAACGGCATGGAAAGACCTGTAGGTAACAACTACAAGTATTGGAAGATGTGTATGGAAGCTTATCTCCAAGGTCAAGACCTATGGGAACTTGTGACTGGAAGTGATGCCATAATTCCCGTAGAAACTCTTGAGCAAGGCGAGTCACGAAGAAAATGGAAGATCAAGTGTGGGAAGGCTCTCTTTACGTTGAGGACATCAATTAGCAAAGAGTTCATAGAACACGTTCGTGATCTTAACTCGCCAAAGGAGGTTTGGGATACTCTTGAGAAACTCTTTACCAAAAAGAATACCGCACGATTGCAATTCTTGGAAAATGAGTTAGCAATCTCAAGACAAGAAGGTATGTCAGTTTCTGAATATTTTTTACGGGTCAAAACTCTTTGTTCTGAAATTTCAGAGATTGATACAAACGAGAAAATCAGTTAATCTCGGTTGCGAAGATATTTAATTCGCGGTTTGAAGAAAGAGTATGTTCCGTTCATAACCTCTATTCAGGGGTGGGCTACTCAACCTTCAGTTGAAGAATTAGAGAATTTACTCTCTAATCAAGAAGCTTTGGCCAAGTAAATGGCTAAAGGATTTGAAAATGATGCGGTATTGTTTTCAAAAAGGAAGAACTTCAAGAAAAGTTCTTCTAGCAAAGAAAAAGAAGAAGAGCAAACTAGTTACAAAAGTAACTATGAGAAGAAACCTCCCACATGTTACAAGTGCGGGAAGGTTGATCACATCAAGAGATATTGTCGTTCTAAAGTCACAAAAGCAAACGTGGCTTGTTCAAGCAACGATGATGATGAAGTCAAATGGGAGCAATGTTTTACCGTTGATACAATTGTTAAGAAGAATCAATGGATTATTGATTCAGGTTGCTCTCATCATGTGACCGGTGATGGAACTCTTCTTCATGACGTTAGAGATCACAATCAAAATCGAGTTGTAATCACGGCCGACAACTCAACTCATCCGGTTAAAAAGGAAGGTAATGCTATTATTGATGTTAATAATAATACTTTTACTTTGAAAGATGTTTATCTTGTTCCTAAATTGACCAAGAATCCAGTTTCGGTAACTCAAATTACCGAATCTGGAAAATATGTTCTTTTTGGTCTAATGGATGTGAAAGTCCTTGAGAATGTCAAGGAGATTATGGGTGATGTTATTTTCGAAAAGAAAGGTTCTTTGTTTGTGTTGTCCGCAGGTGAGGCTTATGTGAAGAAAACAAGTCAAACCGACAACGGAGCTATTTGGCATGCTAGACTAGGCCATGTGGGATATCAAATGTTGCAAAAGATATTCTCACATAAGCTAGTTGATGGAATTCCTCAATTAAAGAATATTCGTGAGGAAGTAATATGCTAAGGATGTCAATATGGAAAGTCACACCGACTCCCATATAACAAGTCAACAAATTGAAAAAAGGTTTACTTGACTTGATTCATACGGACTTGATGGGGCCAACAAAAACACCAAGTTATAGCGGTCATTGCTATGTCATGGTGTTAATTGATGACTATTCTCGGTTTACTTGGGTGAAATTCCTAAAGGAGAAAAGTGAATCCTTATCAAAGTTCATAGAGTTCAAAGAAGCGGTAGAATCAGAATTTGGGAGAAAGGTAAAAGCTCTTAGGAGTGATAATGGTGGAGAATTCATGTCAAATGATTTCTTTACTTATTGTAAAACAAATGGTATTTCTCGCCAAATGACTTGTCTGGATACTCCACAACAAAATGGGGTTTCAGAAAGAAAGATTGCTTACCTTGTTTCAATATGCTTATCTTGGTTACATGACAAAGGGTTGCCTAGGGAACTATGGGCGGAAGCACTTCAATGTGCTTGTCATATGTCTAATCGGTTACCTTCTTGGTCAGGTACACAAAAATCATCTTTTGAGCTAGCTTATGGTCAAAAGCCAAATGTAAGCTATTTTAGGGTGTTTGGTTTTATTTGTTATGTTCATGTTTCAAAAGCTAACCGAACCAAACTTGACCCAAAAGCTCGGAAGTGTATTTTTGTTGGTTATGATTCTCACAGGAAAGGTTGGAGGTGTATGGATCAAGAAACAAAGAAGTTTACCACTTCAAGAGATGTGGTATTTGATGAAGTGTCTTCTCAATTTTCTGAATCAAGCAAAAATGGAGAAGAAAATAGAGATTACAAATTTATGTTTCCTAGCTTCGACAGTCAAGAAGAAAGTGAGAATGATGGTGTTTCTCAAACTCAAGAAGAGACACCTAGTGAAGAAGTACCAACTCAAGTTAGAAAGTCAACAAGAGAAAAGAGACAACCAAGGCATCTAAGTGACTATGAGGTGAACACAGTCACAACTGAAGAACCAACATGTTATGAAGAAGCTAAAGATTCTCCGAATTGGAGAAAAGCAATGCAAGAGGATATTGATGCATTAGAAAAGAATGAAACTTGGGAGCTTGTCAAAAAACCGGAAGCATGTAAACCGGTTACTTGCAAATGGGTGTACCGTTTGAAGAAGAACTCAGATGGAACCATTAATAGGTTCAAGTCTCGGTTGGTGGCTCGTGGCTTTTGTCAAAGTTATGGGCTTGATTATGAGGAAACTTTTAGCCCCGTGGCTAAAATGGTAACGGTGAGAACAATAATCTCACTAGCGGCTTACAAAGGGTGGAAATTATGGCAACTTGATGTTAAGAATGCTTTTCTATATGGAGAGCTTGATCATGAGGTGTTCATGGAACAACCTATTGGGTTCATTTCAAATCAATTTCCAGAACATATGTGCCGGTTGAAGAAAGCTCTTATGGCTTGAAACAAGCTCCGAGAGCTTGGTATGGTAAGGTTGCACAATACCTTATCTTTTGTGGTTTTAAGATTTCTGATGCGGATTCTAGTTTGTTTGTAAAGAAAGAATTAGGTTTCCATGTTTTGGTGCTATTATATGTTGATGACATGATTATCACCGGAGGAAACGAGTCAGAAATCTCTCGTTTAAGTGATGATCTTTCGGTTCGTTTTGAAATGAAGAATCTGGGAGAGATTGGATGTTTTCTTGGCTTGGAAGTTGATAAATTAGAAAACGGGTACTTTATCTCTCAAAGGGGTTATGCAAGAAGTCTCTTGGAACGTTTCAATATGGGGGAGTCAAAGCCTATGACTACTCCAATGGAACCAAACCTCAAAATTAAGAAAGATCAAGGAAAAGAGCTCAAGGATGTGAAGTTGTTCCAACAAATGGTTGGAAGTTTGATCTATCTAACCATCACAAGGCCGAAAATTTCTTACTCGGTTGGCATTGTTTCTCAATTTATGCAATGTCCAACTAATGTTCATCTTGATGCAGCAAAAAGGATCCTTCGTTATGTGAAAGGATCAATGGGTCACAGTTTGTGGTACAAGAAGTGTGACGATGTTTTGTTAAATGGTTTCGTGGATGCAGATTGGATGGGAGACGCAAATGATCGCCATTCAACTTCAGGTTACTGTTTTAACATGGGTTCCGCGATTATTTCATGGTGTAGCAAGAAGCAAGATGTTGTTGCTTTGTCTAGCACGGAAGCGGAATACATAGCTGCAATAATGGCGGCTCAAGAATGTACTTGGTTAAGAAGATTGATTAGTGACATACTTGAAAAGGTAGATTATGTTGTCAGATTGAAATGTGACAACGAAAGTGCATTCAAGCTTGCTTCGAATCCTGTGTTTCATGCCCGTACTAAGCATATAGAAATGAGATATCATTTTATTCGTGAAAAGGTTCTTAGCGGGGAGATCGAGCTAGCAAACGTAAGGACAAATGCTCAAGTATCCGACATCTTTACTAAAGCTCTAATGAAAACCAAGTTCATGGAATTTCGAGAAGCGTTGGGGATTATTGATCGTGAGTTTGCACCAAGGGGGAGTGTTAAAATATTGGTACAAACTCATTAGTACTAAAATGTTAGTGCAAAGTCCTACTATGAGCTGTTAAAGTTGCTTTCCTTAATTGGTGGCTTTTCTTATTCAATTGCTTTTTTGGTGGCCGATTTTTGGCCATGTTTTATGGCTTTATTTGTAGTGTGTGTTAGGTATAATCCATCCATGATTGATACATGGCTTTATTTGTAGTGTGTGTTAGGTATAATCCATTCATGATTGATGGCTTTGTTGGTGTGATTTGTTTATGATTTTGTTCTTGTATTTAAAAAGGTTAATTGTAACCATTTGAATTAATCCAATATACACAATCAGTTTGCACGAATATTTGCTCATATTTTGTTATTTACTTAACTTTCATTAATAGCAAGTCTATTAATTATCATAATCATCAGATACATAAACTAAATATAAGTTCTAAACACAACCCAAGTCAAGCCAAGTAAAGCCACTCGGAAGTAAATGGATCAAGATTACCACCTTTAACTTTGACCATGTCGAAGACATTTTATGACAATCTAGCATTGGACTATATAAGTTGGAACAACCCCAAATAATGGCAGATGTAAGAATATTTTTGGGTTTTTTCACTTTATTAAATTCATGAAGATATTACCTGTGAAGAGCTTTTAAGCAATACGCACACTTCTTCTCTGTGATACCCAAAATACGTCTGATTTTTTAAGACTATACAGCCCAGGATCAATTATTACAGGCTTGGCTCTTTGGTACCTACAGCATACCAAGAAAGAGGATATAATAATATAAATGTGCATTCAAAATATGAAATATTTTGATCTTTATTTGCTAATATGTAGAGTACTTTATTATTCATCTAATGATCAGAATATGCACATACTCTTTCCCGCCAATTCGGTCAAGCAACTCCTTATCAGAACTCTCATTTTCTAGCAAATGGTGCATTGCTTCCCACCATTCTTTCATAAGCGTCAATGGACAGAAAATGAGAGTGTTGTTTTTGTCCCACGAAATGAAATGAAGATCATGATTTATATATAAGCTTGACAACATATAAGCTTGAGATTTCAATATATAAGTTTGAGATTTCACCATTCAGATAAATACAATTTTGTATTAACAACGACAAACAACACAACATCCCTTTTTGACAACATTTTAAACCCCTTTTAGACTTGACAAACCCAAAGATGTCATATACCATTTTGAAGCCCACTGGGTCTACTTTCTATCACAATTATTAGATTTTATCAAAACCTAACCATTTTCAACTTATTAGCCCGCAAATTATGCTTGAGAATAATTTTGACACTTTTTTCCTCACATGACACCAAAGTTGATCGATGACCCAAATCATTATCCAATGTAACACGAGTGACCCAAAATCACTCCACGGCTCCAAAAACATATTTTAAACGTGTTGGTAATTCAAAAACTCGAAGTTACCCAAATGAGTCAAATTATTTTTTAATTACATACGAATGAGTTAAAATGGCTACTTTAACCAAAATACACTCAAAACTCATTTGTTAAAAATCAAAATTTGACAAGACTTTAATTTTGACACGACGTTATAAACATCTACAAATTAACATATACCCAATTTGACACCTTATGCCCCAAATGAGTCAGGAGTGCAAATAGACGACTAAAACACTTTTAACGTTATAACGCAAAAACAACCGTCATTTACTGCCTTAAACCATTGAAAAGTACATTCTGTCACCTTTTAGTAGAAAACTTATTTGTGAAAAGTAGAATTGTGGTAAAAAAAAGTTACGGTTGTAAGAAAAATGTGAAAAGAATATCAGCAGACATGACGGTAGAGAAATAATGTTCTTTTCGATGCCTTTCAACTCTGCAATGACAAACATGAGAAATTGTCAATTTAACTTGACTTCTTTCTTAAAAAATGAAGTGATAGCCATTAATATTGAAGTACCTTAAAGTGTTTGATCCAAATTCTGTCAAAAGTGTTTGATCGCTTAAAGTACAATCATCAGCCTGCATTAAATAAAAATCAGTTAAAAGTATTACAACAGCAACAACAATGTCATCAGAAAGTTCAAAGAAAGTGAAAACATTGAAGGTTAGATAGTGGGTTAAACAATTTCATATCAAAACCTGTACAATTAGGTCGTTATGCAACAGTGTTTATCCATTTTTAGAAGGAAACGGATCAATACTGTGCAAAATAATATTATTTAGGACAATAAATTAACATCCATAATAAATTAACATCCAACCTGTTCAGCCCATTAGACTAACTTATTTTTCAAATATATCATTTGACTTGCAACATTTGACCCGTTTGAGTAAAAACATCAGAAGTGAACATATAATTTCTAATAAAAGTTTTACCTTTAACATACCTGCTTTGATGCTAAAAGATCAAAATCATTGAGGCTGCAGCTTTGTAAAAAATTGAATGAAATCAGGGTAGAAATCAAGTACTCTGTATCAAATATATCTAAATGACATTGAAATCAAGGGTACCATGAGTTGACCTATGAAATCAAGGCACACGATGAACACCAACACTCTGAACAACATCTATGCACATGGGGAATAAAAAATTGAAAGGACCCGTTCATATACATTATAAACGATTCACAATAGTTGATTTCATTGCGAGGTATTTGACCTCTATATGATATATTTTACAAACATTGCATTCATTTTTAAAAGACAAACTTTCTTTACATCGAAAGTTGACGGCATGCATACCATTTCATAATATACCCAACTATAATTGACTTAATAATAATCTTGATGAACTCAACGACTCGAATGCAACGTCTTTTGAAATATGTCATGAATGACTTCAAGTAATATCTCTAAAATTAGCAAATGCACAGCGGAAGATTTCTTTCATACCTGAGAATAAACATGCATAAAAGTGTCAACCAAAAGGTTGGTGAATTCATAGGTTTATCATAACAATCATTTCAATATTTTAATAGACCACAAGATTTCAGATATTTAATTGTACACGTAACCCGAGTACAAAATAGTACGCATAATCTGCGAATTAAAAATCACTCATATGGTGAACACCTGGTAACTGACATTAACAAATGCATCTAGAATATCCTCAAATATACAGGTACACTCATCTGTATATAAAAATTGAAGTACTAAAGCATCCATAACCTGGATGGGGTTTGTTAGGCCCATAGATCTATCTTTAGGATTCGCATCAATTTGGGGGTCTGTTCCCAAATTCTTAGACTACCAAGCTAAAAAGGGTGATATCTGGTATAATAATCCAACCATAGAATGTAGTTTCAAGTATTGTGTCTATTTCGTAAAACAGTTATAAAAGCAGCGCATGTATTCTCAGTCCCAAAATATATATTGCAAAAGCATTTAAAAAGGGAGCAAATGAAACTCACGATACAATATTTGGTAGTAAAAATATTCATACGACGATACTGAACAATTAAGTGTTAGCCTCGGATTCACGAACCTATATCATTCATATATATATATATATATATATAAACATATACTTGTAATCGAATAAATATATATATTATTATTAGTAATATAATTTTTATCTTAACAGCTTACGTATTTCTTTATTTAATTAAATATATTAATTTTATATTTATTTTGAATAAATATTAATATAGTTAAGTTAAATAAATTTTTATATGAAGATCATTTGTTTGTGAAATTAATAATTATGATAATACTAGTATTTGTATTAATATTGATACTATACATTAATAATGATAAAAGTGATAGTTTTAATAAAATGATAACTTTGAAAATTTTTAGTTATAATGACACTTCTAATAGAAATGATAATAATGATAATAATGATAATAATAACGATATTAATAATAATAATATTTTTAATAATAATAATAATAATGATAATAACAGTCTTATTACAAATGATAATATTAATAATAATACTTCTTAATGATATTGCTAGTAAGGATAATACTATTAGTAATAACACTAATAATAATAATAATAATCCTAATTGTAATTATAATACTTATTTTAGAAATAACGATAATGATAATACTCTTAATTTGATTAATGATAATGATACTTCTAAATATTAGGAGTAATACCAATTATCATAATTATATTAACAACAACAACAACTAATAATAATAATAATAATAATAATAATAATAATAATAATAATATTAATAATAATAATAATAATAATAATAATAATAATAATAATAATAATAATAATAATAACATAACAATGGTGATAATAATAATATTGGTTATGTTAATGATAATAATACTTATAATATTAATATTAGTGATAATAATAATTTACCCAATAATAAGAACATAATTAATAATAATAATATAACAATAATAATTGAAATTATACCTCAAAAGAAAAAGCTTCTTAAAAAAAACGGCACCAGCAGGGCTTGAACCCACGACCTCTCGTTAACGCAACATACACAAACCAGCTGAGCTATAGCCTATTATCTGATTATATCTATAACCTAATTATATTTATCCGTTTTATTTTCTGTCTCCTTTTTTTTCTTCTTCTTCACCATTAAAAGCGACCAGAGCTCAATCAATAATCAACCAGTTAGTTCAAGTCTTGGAGTATGATGTGAAATCAAAATACAATCAACCAATGTGATTGAATTGCATTAACAGAGAAAAAATAAATTAATTAATTAAAACCGCTAAACATTCGATAATGAACTCAGATGATGATTTTAAAATCTAAAAACTTTTAGGCCATGATTTCATCATGAGACTTGTCATAAATTACTCTTAGAAACTTTTCAAATCAACAATTGTGCCAAAAACATCAATACAAATTTGAATTTTAACCAGGAAACTTTGGTTGACTTTTTGAAATAAAAACTTTGACTCAAGAATTGGAATTCGATAGAAGGAATTTGAAGTTGGGATTTTACAGGAAGTTTGTTTGAAGGGTTCCTAATATGACTGCATTAATAGATTTTGAGTTTTGATTCGTATTCTAGCTTTTGACAAAATGAACCAAGAACAGAGGTAGAACTGCAGTTTGTTTATTATTTTTCTGTTTAAGTTTTCATACAGCAGTAATTAATAATTGATAATTGATAATGGGAATGATGAATTGAATGATTCGTTAACAGATAGCTGATTGATTTATAATGTAGGTGTGTGGGTCGTCCTTCAAGCACAGACAGGTATAAGAAATAAATATAAATAAACAAAAGCTGATTTTTGATGGATACAGATTCGAATGAAATTGTTTGGTAGTGTTAATTGAGGTCGACCAGATTCAATTACGAGCAGGAATTGAAGAAAAAAAGTTTAAATTAGATAGTGATAAGTAACAGACTCAGTATGTGTTTTTATATATATTACAATTAATAAACATAATTAATAATAATAATAATAATAATAATAATAATAATAATAATACTTTTAATAATAATAATAATAATAATAATAATAATAATAAGTTTGTATTATAACAATAATAACATTAATTATAATAATTGTAATAATTTTTAATAATAGTGATAATACTAATAATATTAATAATAATATTAGTAATTTTATTAATGATAATAATAACTAATAATAATAATATTAATAATACTGATAATAATGATTATTAATGATAATAATTATTGATAATATTGTTAATAATGATATTAGTATTAATAATAATATTAATATAACAAATTAATATAAATATATGACTATTTTACACAAAATAAAATATTATAATTTCTACATACATATATATCAACTTACCATTGTCTATATATAATTATTCGTTATTAACTTCGTTAAATAAAATGAGTATTTCAATATACTGTATTCAAAATATATACTCTAAAATACTATATATATTTATTACTTACAAGTTTTTATTTATTTTTTTTAATCATATAAGTTTGAATTTAACTTGCTTAACGTACTAATTGACATGTCTAAATATCAATCGAATCAATAAGTGAGTGTTACTATCGTTTACTTAATAAATTTGAAATCATATATATCTAATGTACATAAACACGTTTTAATATACGTTGCAAGCTATTTATATATCTAACAACTAATATTCTAACTCACGTTATTTAAACAAAGACATTAATAATCGAGTTCTATTATATTGAAAAACGTTTTCGTACATTTGAAACTAAATCAATTGATTATTATAAATTTTAGTCTTCCCCTAACTTTTATCTAATTTTTGTCATTTGACACATTGTTCACATCTGTAGATCACTTTACCAATTATTCCGAATACCGTTAAAAAGGAACGATTTCTCAAATTAACGTGGACTCACAATAGAGACCTGTAATTACAATTCAATGTATCTGATAATTCAATCATTTGATATTATCTTCTAATTCCATCGATAACATATTGGAGCAATTACATTCATGTAAAGTATTATACATTTAATACTTTGTTGACATTTTCAGGTTTATAATATATATATATATATATATATATATATATATATATATATATATATATATATATATATATATATAAGGGTTCGTGAATTGTCGGAAGTAGTCAAAGGTTAACAGAATATATTAAAACAGTTCAAAAATTTTGAGATTCAACATTACAGAATTTGCTTATCGTATCGAAATCATTTAATGATTAAGTTTAAATTTGGTCGGAAATTTCCGGGTCGTCACAAAAACAGCCATAAAAAGCATACTAAATAAAGAAGTACGTAAAAAGATAAAAAAAATAGTATCATCTGTTAAAACATCAACATCGCCGGCTAATTGCCAGGAGACACATGTAGAAGCTATATAATTGCATGAATACAACCAATACAAACATCATTTGCAGACACCACAGACTTCGAAAGACCATAAAATTAATTATTCATAGTGTGATAACGATTGTAAACAATTTCAAAAAAACATCCAGAAATTTGATACCTGTTGTGATAACCTTCATCAAATGGTTGTCTGACAATTGAAGATGACATGATCTAGTTATACATATGAACTAACGATCACCACATTAATAATAAAATTAATACTGCTAAAAATTTAATAGCATAATTAGACTATCAGGAACTAATAATCAAAATAATAAGAATATCAAGAACTAATACACGATTAAATATGAACGGTTTTTAGAAAACACTTACATGTAATCGCATATAGACTCGGTTGGCCTGTCGATCGAAATATAGAACCCTAATTATGAATAAAGAAAATCGTGTACCTTAAATTACTTTCTGAAATTGATTCCTTCGCTTGGCCCAATTGAATGGTTAGCTAAATTAGTCGATAGAATTGTAGAACCCTAATTAAGATTACATGGATGTTAGCGATTGACCAGTTTTTTAGAAAGTAGATCAGACCATTTCATTTTCAGGGATGTACCTTAAATTACTTTATAGTTGTTTGATGATATCTAATCATCGATTCTTGCTGAAAAAAAATAAATAGAATAACAAAATACTGAAATTAATAAGAGGATTAGTGAAATACGAATAATTACCTGGAGATTATTGAAGAACAATTAGGATGAACATTGGGAAAAAGGTCGTATATGTTGACAGAAGATGAGGAAGAGAGAGATTGGAAAATACAACTGAGTTTATAGATCTACAATTTGAAATCTTTTATTTCAATTTTCAAATTTTTAAAACCTACACACACACACATTGAAATTTCTTGGTAGATGTGTGTACTTGATCACATGGTGTGTCATAAAAAGTAAGTCTTGGTATCTTCCCCGTACACTTAGGTAATTTTAATAATTAAATAAAAGCCAATAAAATTTGAAATTTGAATCTGATCAGATTTTTTAATGCCACATGGGATGGTGATGTGGTGTATGTATTGTATGTATAAGTTTGGTGTGAGGTAAAAAAATAGCAATAAATAGTGTATATGTATAGGTTTTTTGTGAGACAAACCTCTCTCCTACATGGACTGAAAATTAAGGGCTGAAGGACATGTGGACAAAAGCTTACCTATTTATATATATATGTGTACTTGATCACATGGTGTGTCATAAAAAATAAGTCTTGGTATCTTCCCCGTACACTTAGATAATTTTAATAATTAAATAAAAGCCAATAAAATTTGAAATTTGAATCTGATCAGATTTTTTAATGCCACATGAGATGGTGATGTGGTGTATGTATAGGTTTGGTGTGAGGTAAAAAAATAGCAACAAATAGTGTATATGTATAGGTTTTTTGTGAGACAAACCTCTCTCCTACATGGACCGAAAATTAAGGGCTGAAGGACATGTGGACAAAAGCTTACCTATATATATATATATATATATATATATATATATATATATATATATATATATATATATATATATATATATATATATATATATATATATATATATATATATATATATATATATATATATGAACGGTTATTCAATTAAAAAAAGCAAGTTTTACAATTTTATATGGTATCAGAGCAAATTTTAGAATCTTAAATGGTATCAGAGCAAGGAATCTTAAATGGTATCACAACAAGTTTTACAATCTTAAATGATATAAGAGCAAGTTGTATGTCTTAGTGTTGGTTTTGTTCCTTTTGTATGTTTGTATGTTATTTCTTTGTTTGTGTAGATATATAGTTACATGTCATTTTGGTCATAAAAAATAATTAAATATTAAAAAATAGGTGTCTCATTTTAAAGATGATGTCAAGTAGAAAGATGAAAAATTTATTAGTTTTGAGAAAAAGATTTAATGTTTGTGTACATATCAAATCGTCATAAAGTAAAAATTATCAAAAATCATCAAAAAGATATTTAAACACAAGAAAAAACACTAATAAATGAAACTATTACAACCAAATGAAAACATATTTGAATAAAAACTAAAACATGTATTACAATGAAATCAAAACCATTAGTTTTATACATCTGTCCACAACTCCACTAGTATATATTTAGTACTAACTAGGAATATATATGATTGTGTTACAAGCAATAACATTTAACAATTAAAGTATACGATTATAGCACTACGTCTTGCAATTTTTCGATCACGTATGTCACATTTCCAAGCTCATTAGGAATAGAATTATTTATGAGACTGCGAATGGCGTTGTTGTACACAGTATGAGGGTTGGACTCGTATGCGTCACGAGTAAAGAAGCTTAAGAGATACAATTCAACATTTTTCTTTTCTTGGTCTAATAAAAAAATATAATAAAATTTAACAAATGAGTAAGTAATTAAAAAATACAATGAAATTTAACAAATGATTAAGTAATTATAAGTTACTACATATAGTATGATTTTCTTAATTTGTAATTGATCATTAACACTTGCTAAATAAAAAAATTGATTATGCGTAAGAAGTGAGTGTTTAATATGATACAATACTTACATAACGATATGGTCGTTTAATTTGTGAAATGTCGTAACCCACAAATTTTTACTTCCATACTCAAGCTGTGGAGCAAGATCTTATCTAGAGTTATATTTCCATGGCACAAACCAGTATAATGTAATGATGTCAATCCTTTTATGAATCCTCTAGAGTTAGAAAAATGAAGATTTTAATTTATTTAATTATTGAAATATAATTAATATTAATATTAATATTTAATTTAATATTATTAATTAAACATGTATATCTCATTGCTTGTTTCCATTGCCTCCGTGTGGTTACTAGGCCCCCCGCCATCCTCCTAAAAAGACCACTTAAAGTACAATCACATGCCACCATCCAATCACCTTGGTAGTCTCTGCCTTCAATTATGGTTCCCGATTCCGCTTCTTTGAAATTTACAAAATTCACCATTGAGTCCGTTAACATTATGTTATCATAGTAGGTTGAATACCTTTCACCTTTTCGAACCATTTTTATTATGACTTCTTGTTTTTCAAACCATCCGTGATAAACATCTTCGTTCTGTCTTTGACCAAGAATATTTTTCTGTCAGTGAAAAAAATTCTTTCTTGGGCCAAGCATCTGTTTAGTTTATTAATACCTTCATAACCGGTAAAATAAACATAATTATGCCAAAAATTTATGTACTCATCCATGATAAGGAGTTGATGTACAGTAACTTCATAGAGATTTTCATTGTGTACTCCCACGAAGTTGGCTTTTTAAGTCCTAAAATTTAGTACGAAGGTGCTACCATTAAGACTATAACTATACTTTGTTATCCGAAGACGATTTTCTACATGTAGGCCTAGATTCATAATGCTAGAAAAATATATATGTCTAGGTTCGTCCCGGTTAATATCGGCAATCCCCTATAAATCAATCCTCAGGCTATCGATATCAACTGCAAAGTGCTTAAAGAAATCGTCAACACCTAAAATGTTAATTAAGAGTAAAAATCCTAGTGAATAAGAGGGTGAAGTGATAAGAATGTGAAATGAAATTTTATGTGCAATCTTTAATACATCAATAGCATTCAAGGTCTTTACTTGCAATAATAAGAGGGTGAAGTGTTATACGAATGTTAGTCTTATTATGTTTTATCAAGGGGTGAAGTGTTGGAAGGCCGAACTTGTATCTTAGTAAATACCCAATATTCAGTTTCTAAGCTCGACTATGTACTTCAAGAATAGCATCATAACAGCATAATTCGGAGTATATTATATTACTATATGTTTTACTAGTAAAAAGTACATGAGTTTCACCATCGTGATTATCGTAAACTTCAAAATTTATGTTTGTGTCATCCGTTAGGACCAACCTTGGAGATTCATTGCCTTCATCCCGATGGTTGTAATTACTACCTTGATCATCCGGTAATATAGTCTCAAGAAAACACGTTGGAAATCCGTTGTTGTCTTGGACTAAAGAAGCGGTACCTCGTGGTGATACCACCAAAGTAAACAATGTTATGCATACATTTTCTTAACAAAAATGTGTTATAAATATCTACACTTTCTAATATATTATGTTACATTAATTATATTAATTAAACAAATTCTGATTCTCGGCTAGTTTTTTCTCCTTCAGTATTTTTCTTCAACCTAAATTTTGGCTTTTCTTGAATGGATTCCTAAACATATTTATCATAAAAATAAAGAGAGTAAGAGGAGTTGGAGAATAAGATTATGATGAGAGGATGAATAAGATTATAATGAGAGGATGAGTGAATATGTGCTCTTTCGAAGTAGAATTTACTAGTATTTATAATCTGTATTATAACAACAAGGGGTATCTATGTTATCTCTATATAGGCACGTGTCACCAATAAATGATACTCCGTAGATAAAAAGTTAGAATTAAAAAGTACTCCCTAAATAGTTGGCATAATCATGAGTTTCTTTTTAAGCCACTTGACTAGTCATTCACTCATTTGTTAATAATCAACTCAAACTCTTGTGGACCATCTTTAACAAGGTACATTTGTGATTTATATTTTTATATTGTTAAATTATTATTAGAATATTACTTGTATCAATAATTCAGTATTTACTATTCAGTGGTATTGTGATATGTGTCATGAGTGTAAGCACTAAACAATTAAATATTTTGCCATTATGCCATCTTCGATTATGTTAAATTATTGATAGTCAATATTCTTAGAGTTTATAACTATACAGTTAGAGGCTTTTAAATGTTTAATGGTATATGTTATTGCATATTCATAAGTGAATTTTGACATCTTGTTATCTTGTTGAGTTGTTGGTAATATGCACATGATTTTTAAATTAAAATTGTGAATTTTCTAATTGTCTAATTTTTTGTGTAAAGACCCGTCCTAATCTATAAGGACGAATACAATAACATATGGATACATTGCGAGGTATTTGACCTCTATATGATACATTTTACAAACATTGCATTCATTTTTAAAGACAAACTTTCATTACATCGAAAGTTGACAGGCATGCTTACCCTTTCATAATATATCCAAACTATAAATGACTTAATAGTAATCTTGTTGAACTCAATGACTTGCATGCAACGTCTTTTGAAATATGCCATGAATGACACCAAGTAATATCTTTAAAATGAGCAAATGCACAGCGGAAGATTTCTTTCAAACCTGAGAATAAACATGCTTTCAAGTGTCAACCAAAAGGTTGGTGAGTTCATTAGTTTATCATAAACATTCATTTCCATCATTTTAATAGACCACAAGATTTCATATATTTAATTATACACGTAACCCGAGTACAAAATAACACGCGTAACCCGCGAATTAAAAATCATTCATATGGTGAACGCTTGATAACCGACTTAACTTTAATGCATAGAATATCCCCAAACAGAACCACTCGTCTGTATAATAATAATAATCTTGAAGTACTAAAACATCTGTACCCCGGATGGGACTTGTCGAGGTCCATAGATCTATCTTTAGGATTCGCGTCAATTAGGGGTTATACCCGTTTCCTAATTATTAGGTTACCAAGCTAAAAAGGGGTGATATTCAATATTCATAATCCAGCCATAGAATGTAGTTTTTGATCACTTGTGTCTATTTCGTAAAACATTAGTAAAATCAGCGCATGTATTCTCAGTCCCAAAAATATATATAAAAATGGAGTAATGAAACTCACTATATTGTAATTCGTAGTAATTATGCATATGATGGCATTGAACAAGTGTAAGGTTGGCCTCGGATTCACGAACCTATATCATTTGTATATATATTAATACACATAATCGTAATCGAATAAGTTTATATATATATATATATATATATATATATATATATATATATATATATATATATATATATATATATATATATATATATATATATATATATATATATATATATATATATATATATATATATATATATATATATATATATATATATATATATATATATATATATATATATATATATATATATATATATATATATCTTATTAATTATATTATTTTATATTTATATTTCATATATTCATTTTATATAAAAATATTTTGTTAGGTTATATGTGTTAAACATTATAATTTATATATTTCATTTGTTTATCAAAACAGTAGTTCTAATTATACTAAGTTAATATTAGTAATGATAGATATAATGATAATAACATTAATAATATACTTATGTATAAAATGTTAATAATACTAATATTTATGGAAGTACCAATAATTTGTATCATTTTTATAATAATATAAATAATACTAATCATAATCATAATATTGATCAAAATACTAAAATGGTAAGATTTGTAGTATTAGTATGACTTATATAATAATACTAATGATAGTATTAAGAATAATATTACTTAATAATAATACTAATAATGATAATGATAATAATATTAATAATAATGATAATAATAATAGTAGTCATAATTGTAATTTTTAATTGTTTTAGTAGTAATATTAATTTACATCATAACATTAATAATTATTAATAATGATAATAATAATCAATAACAATAATAATAATAATAATAATAATAATAATAATAATAATAATAATAATAATAATAACAATAACAATAATAATAATAATAATAACAATAATAATAATAATAATAATAATAATAATAATAATAATAATAATAATAATAATAATAATAATAATAATAATAATAATAATAATACTACCTTAAAGCTTTTCCCAAAAACAATGCCTCGGACAAGACTTTAAACTGAGACCTCTCGCTCACACACCCACTAACACCCCAAACCATCCAGGCTAAACAGTTTTCGTGATGTAATATACAACTTAAATTCATCTAAACCGAAATTTTGATTCTGTGAGTCTGCCATCGGCCCAACAAAAATTTCGGCCCAACTGCCCAATTCATACTCGGCCCAACTAGCAAATAACTCTCGGCCCAATTATCATAGTAAATCCACAGCCAAAGATACAATCCCAAGTAGGTTCTGTTTATTTAAAAAAATAAAATTTGCCATGACCTGGTTTCGAACTCACAACCTCTCGCTCAACACACACACACACACACACTGCTAAACCATTCTTCTACTTGTTCATTTCTGATTAAATTCCCATTTTAATTCATTATACTCATATTTACTAGTTCTTCTTCTTCATAACATCATAACACAATTATCACTATCATCATAACACTAGATCATCATCATTCTTCTTCATCATCATCTTCACTAATCATAATCCTAATTATCTAACTTCTTCAAGAATCATTACGCATCATCATCTTACTCCCCATTATTTCTCCTAACCGTCAACACATCTCATCATTCATACTAACGTATTACATACTCTCTTTAACTTCTTGATCCAGCAGAAACCATACGAAAGATCTTGGCCCAGTAATGCAACCAAGTTTTGGGCTAACTAAGAATAGAACATAGCAGTCTAACATCGCAGTCCACTAACGATTAATCAAGCCCAAAAGGAGGAATAATCCAGCCTTTTAACCTATTAGTTTAAAAGAAAATAAACGTCAGTGTTGATAATGATTAAAACAGAAAAGGTTTGGCCATTATCCTTTATTCTCCATTATCATACAAATCATATCATCATACCTACTTGTTTATTAATACAACCACTAATCCATCATTGTCAAATTCTTTTTCATCAACCCTTTTATTTATCGATCATCATCATTCTTATATTAACCAACATCATCATTGTTATTTGCTCGCTGTACAGAATTAAAGAATAAGACTGCAGCTGCAGTAGGAAAAAGAAAAGAAAGAAAAGAATAGCTGCAGTAGTAACAGTAAACAGTGGTGACTATTCACGATGGTTAATGGTGGTTTCATGTTTGTGATGTAAACAAAAGACATATATCAGCCTATAGAGTGCTGTACGAATAGAAACAAATGGACTATAGTAGTAGCAATGATGGTACATGATTAGGCTGTGTTCGAAGAAAGGAAGAAAGAAAAAAATATATATAACACAGGTGACTCACGATAGAATGTAGGGTGGTGATATTGGGTTGTTCATGATAGTGGTTGATGGTTGTGAATGTTGGGTTTGAAACAGAAATGCAGTAAAAAATAGTGACATTGCAGCAGGTTTTCGAGGGTGTTTGATTTGTAAATAACAGAAAAACAGAAACGAAAATAAACAACCTATACCTCTTCGTTTAGCAGCGTTAATCCGTGCAGTTTTCGAAGTCAGGTTCACACGTATCACTGAATCATGATGAAGCACTAATAGCGAGCGTGAGTAGCATGATGGGGTGTTGTTGATGGTCTTGAGGTTGTTGGAAGTGGTGGTTGTCGGATGATGGAATATGATGGTGATAGTTTGGGTGACTCCCGGTTGATGAAGGGTGTGGTGGTGATAAAAGCCTAAGATGATGACGGTTTGTAAGGATGGTGAGGGTGTGGTTTAGTCGTGTGTTTCAGGAGATAAAGGTAGTGGTTTCGTTGATGTTCTTGATCAAAATTACAAGTTGTCATCGATGGTTAAAGCAGGTGATTCATGGTGATTCTTGGTCTCGAAGTTCGAACAACAAATGGGAAGTACCTTGCAATGAATAAATAGTTGCAGTGGTAGTTGCGAAACTGCGATAGTAATTTTAATAAGTTATTGATGGTGTATTGATGAAGGTGGTAGTTTGTTGTGTCAATTTACAAGGAAAGAAGAAACAGAAAAAAAAAATAAGCAAGTGGTATCTTGGTGGTTTGGGTGATGATCACAAGAGGGATGAATGTAATGGTACATGTTAGTGTTAGTTATAAATATAGATAAATATATAATAGAATATAAGTTGATGTTGATTGAATGAAATTTGATTCATGCATAATACGCGTTTAATAAAGGAGCCAGCTGTCTACAAGATATTTTCTACCATTTTAGCACGTAGCATAAATCGTGGTCCATTGCTAAATAGTTAACATATAAAAGTCTTCCTAAAACTCCCAAATTTATTTATTACGTCCATTTATATATTATGATCATTAACTGTTTGAAACCTGATCAAAAAGGTTCGGCTAATATTTATTTGTAGTTCAAAGTAATATGTACGGAGTACTTAAATTTAAACTAAAAAGATAAAAATATTTTTGTCAAACCTATAATTTTCGTAATCGATTTACAGACTAACTTTTATTTTAAATCTTCATAAACTTGTATTAGATCTATATGAACACTACAGAAGTGTCAACCGAGTATTACAACTAATTAATAAATGTATTCAATAAACTTTTATATCTAAATATAGATTCGTTTTAAATAATAAATTTTATTATATCTTATATTATTTTATTTTACAAAATTAATTCTAATAACCAAATAATATAATATTTCAAATTATGTTTCCAGTTACCATTCACATATATACACACACATATCTATTAACAATTAATTGTTCGTGAATCATCGAACTAGTCGAGGTCAAATGAATTCATGTAAACTGATAGTGCTCCAAATGAACATATATTTAGTAGCAATATCCTCCCAATATGTAAATTATTTAGTTGTAATTGTCCAATTATAAGTTGTAATCGTTTATATTAAATAAGTGTGAAGACAAAAGGCAAAAATGACGATTTGAAGACGCAAATGACCAAAAAGCTCAAATGTACAAGATACAATCTAAGTGGTTCAATTTATTGATGAGAAACGTCTAAAAATGACAAAAGTACAAGTTGCGGAACGCAAAGTACAATATATTAAATTATACGAAAGGACGTTCAAAAATCCGAAATCGGGACCTGAGCCAACTATCAACGCCCGACGCAACGGACCAAAAATTACAAGTCTACTATGCACAAGAATATAATATAATATTTAAATAATTATATAAATTATTTATATATTTTATATTATATTAAATAGTGTCGGCAGACTAAAAAACAAATGAATGTGAGCTGGTGCCAGACACCATGCGATCGCATGGCCAGAAGGCACATATCCCATGCGATCGCATGGCCCGAAAAAGTTGGTCAGGTCCTATAAATAACCTGCTTATTCGACGAGTTTTAAACATAATAATAATAATACTCCTCTAATAATATATATATATATATATATATATATATATATATATATATATACATATATATATTATAGTATAGTATAGTATAGGGTAGTTTTATATTAGATTAGTTTGGGTTATGTAAAGGTTATTTTACGGGTTTTAAAGTCGAAGCTCTGTCCGTGTAACACTACGCGATAAATAATCAATGTAAGCTATGTTCTACTTTTTAAATTGATGTCTCGTACTTAAGTTATTATTATGCTTATTTAAGACGAAGTAATCATGATGTTGGGCTAAAAATATTAAAATTGGGTAATTGGATTTTGTACCATAATTGGGGTTTGGACAAAAGAACGACACTTGTGGAAATTAGACTATGGGCTATTAATGGGCTTTATATTTGTTTAACTAAATGATAGTTTGTTAATTTTAATATAAAGATTTACAATTGGACGTACCAATAAATAACCATATACACTCAAATCGGACACGATGGGCGGGATATTTATATGTATGAATAATCGTTCATTTAACCGGACACGGGAATGAATTAATAGTCACTAGAATTATTAAAACAGGGGTGAAATTATGTACAAGGACACTTGGCATAATTGATAATAAAGTATTAAAACCTTGGGTTACACTCAGTCGATATCCTGGTGTAATTATTAAACAAAGTATTAAGACCTTGTTACAGTTTAAGTCCCCAATTAGTTGGAATATTTGACTTCGGGTATAAGGATAATTTGACGAGGACACTCGCACTTTATATTTATGACTGATGGACTGTTATGGACAAAAACCAGACGGACATATTGAATAATCCAGGACAAAGAACAATTAACCCATGGGAATAAAATAAAATCAACACGTCAAACATCATGATTACGGAAGTTTAAATAAGCATAATTCCTTTATTTTCATATTTAATTGCACTTCTAATTATCACATTTTTAATTATCGCAATTTTATTTCATCGCACTTTTATTTATTGCAATTTCATTATCGTTATTTATTTTACGCTTTAAATTAAGTCTTTTATTTATTTAATATTTTACATTAGGTTTTAACTGCGACTAAAGTTTTAAAATCGACAAATCGGTCATTAAACGGTAAACCCCCTTTTATATATTATTATATATAATTATAAATATTTTGTACAAATATAGTTAATTAAAATATAGTGTACAATAAGCCCGCTCCCTGTGGAACGAACCGGACTTACTAAAAACTATAATAATCTACGATTAGGTACACTGCCTATAGTGTTGTAGCAAGGTTTAGGTATATCCCATCTGTAAATAAATAATAAATATCTTGTATAAAATTGTAACGTATTTAATAGTTTTTCCTAGTAAAATATAAGCTATTTCATATACACCTCGCATAACATCAAGTTTTTGGCGCCGCTGCCGGGGACCGGCGAAACGCTATATTTTTAAAATATATTTGTATAAATATATTTGCATATTATTTTTTAGAAAAACAATATAAAATTCTTAAAAAAAAAACTGGAACCCAGACCCATGCAATCGCATGAGCCGGTGTTGTAAAACCATGCGATCGCATGGCCTGACCTGACACGCCCTACTGAACCTGCCGACAACATTAATTACGGATTATTATTAATTATTATTAATATTAAACCCTAATTAGGGTTAGTTATTATATTAATTAATTTTAGATATTAATTAATTTGTATATTTAGTTTATTTAGTTTTAATAAATTATAAAATTAATACTTTTATAAAATAAATAATATAAAAATAATATTTTTATAAAAATTGTACTTTTTACAACTTTAAGATTATTTTTATATTTTGTAACTTTTTATTTGTTTTAGCGTAATATTTGTATTTTATCGCTCGTACTTAGTTTTAAACTTAGTTTTTGCCATAGTTATTTTTATTTCTAGATTTTTAGGCTTTGCCGTAAAATCCCTTAAGTGCTTTTTCTTTAAACTAAGATTTAGGTGCTTTAGAGTTTTGCGACGCCGTTTTTTAGTACCTTTTTAAATTATTGCCATTTTGGGATATAGTATTTCTTTTAAGCTTTTATATTTTTTGACGCAACTTTTAATTCTTAGTTTTTAGTTCCTTTTAAGTTTCGACGCGTTACTTTCTTATTTTTGTTTTCCGCCATTTATTTTTCGACGTTTTCCGACGCACTTCTTTTTCTTTCTTATTTCTCGACGATCTAGTTTTTAGGACATAGAATTTTCTATTCCTTCTCTAAAATTTCAAAAAAGAAAAATTATTTTAAGCGATTAAATTGATAGACATCCAAATTTTCTGCTTCGTAGTAATAGTTGGATTTGTTAGTGGCTGAGTTGTGAGCTTCCGATTTAAAGGGTTCTGGCTCCCTGCTGCATCTATTGGCTATTCGAAACGTGGGCAAAAGCAGAAAAGTTTATTAATTTGATAACTTATATAATTTTTATTTTTATAACTAATAGGATAATTAAGTAAATGCACTACATTGTAGCTAAAATTTGGTAATAAGCGCAATATGGAAAATCTCAAGAATATTTTGGAAACTCTTTATGACATCCGAAATCAATTTAATCAATACTCTCAAACGGATGTTGATGACAATTCGTTCGGTCAATCTTGGATCACGAATGATGAAACAATAACTGGTTGTGAAATCTGTGGAGATTATCACTCAACATGGGAATGTTATTATTACGTTCCTATGGAAAATTACGCACCCACGGAACCTGAATGGAACGATTATGAAGAATACAATTCAAATTGGGATTATTCCCAAGAATAAATCCAAACTCAACAACCAGAAGGCGAGGAAAATTATGTGCCTGAAAATTCTTTAGATTATATGAAAATCAAACTCGAAGAACTTGATGCTCAAAATGAACAAATGAGAGAGTTTGTAAATCGGCAAGCTGAAACTCTATCAGATTACGCACCTGTTGATCTGAGGAGTCATGTACAAGAAAATCTCATATCATCGAATTTTGATGAATTCGAGAGCTCCGAAATCACCAATTATCCCGATGATACTTTTTATTCAGTTTTACCAATTTCACAACATATCGACACATTAGCCTCTACCGACAAAATCATCGATCCATCAATGAATGAAGAAGAAGTAAGGGTGACAAATTGGTACTCTTGGGAAAACGATAACGTTGAAAATTTTACCCCCGAGACCAAAATGGTGAGACCAATAAGTACCATTAATGAAGAAGAATTTGCTTCGATTCCGAAATTCACCATTCCACAACCTTCTAACCCAATATTCTCAATAGACGAGTCATCTACCAAAGATGAACTACAAGCAGTAATAGATATTGACACCTTGAATTTCACCCAATTGGGTAATAGAGGTGAAAACTTTAATCCCGAGAATAAACGAATGGAAATGTTAGGAATTGTCCACCCTATAGAAATATGTATGTCGGTGTATATCGATCCATTTGACCAAGAACCAGAAAAGAGACGTATCCATTTACTAAAAGCTACACTTAAAAAAGAATTAAGTAGTGACGATCGGGTGGTTCTAAACTTTAAACCCATTGATATATTATACACCACCCGAGATGTAAATAACTGGCTCACTATTCTAATTCGTGAAACTTATTCTACCGACTTCACATATCGTCAGCTAAGTGTGGGGAAGTCTAACCCCACTTAACATTAAATTAGGGGTTCGGGTTAGTGCATAACTCGTTAATAAACATGCATAATAAGTAAGGGTAAAAGACGCATTTTCAAATATTAAAAACAGCTCAGAAAATCAGCCGTTTTTGAAGAAAAAAAAACATGTGTGATAAAACAAGAAGGGATGAACGATGAGGCGCGCCATCTATCATTCGACGAGTTTTGTAATTACAAAACTGGGTATCTTTAACTACTTTTCTGCACTAATCACCCTAATGAATTTATAATTAGAGTCTGGTTTCATGCAAATGAGGGCATTGCATGATCTCAAGTGTGGGGAAGGGTTATAAATTCTCTCAGGTTTACACTTGGTTTAATGGCCAAATTTTGTGAAAATTTGAAAAATTTTCAACTAAATGAATTCAAAATCATGTTTATACATATTTATGAACGATGAAAACTAGGTGTTAATACCGAAATTATCGTTACCTCGGAAAGGACATAAAATTGAGAAACACCCTAAAACACTTGAATTCATTTAAAATGGAATAAAGCAGAATAAAAAGGCAAAGAAAGAAACTAAGTGTGGGGAGAATGTACCAAGTTATTCAATTAAAAAAAACTATTTATCACATGTTTCTGTAAAGTTATTGCAGGTGCTTTTGTTTTGGACTAAATTGACTGTTTTACCCACAATATTATAATAAAGATAAAAGAAAAGATGGATCTACATGATGAATCAATTCCATCATTAAATGGAAGTAAAGTCTTCCGAAAAAGACACGCGCTTCTTGATTTAGTCAAGAAGTTGTCGTCCAGACCAGCTGTAGGTTGACGAAAAATCTAGAAAAGTCATCTCTAAAATTAGCAGGAAATCCACGGACCTCAGCATCAAACAGGGTCGCCAAGTGGTCAAACTTATCCTAACCATGAGAGGATCTGTCTCGTAAAATAGGGAGGGCGCCGTGCAAATTAGCTTGATAAGACTAATGAATCCGATCCCTAGAAAGGATAATCTCCTTAAAGATTAAAAATCAGCTTTTAAGACTGATATTACTCAATCCTAGAGATTGACCTTAAAGATTGAGAATTACAAACTCATGAAATTCGATGATATCTAAACTCGAGCTTGAACGAGAAAATATTTTGATCAAATTAAAACCGATTTGTTTTCTGAAAACCCATTTTTAATGCGTTCATTACCATTGAACGTAAAATCCTAGGAATTCACCTAGAATTCATTAGGTCACCTGAACCAATTTGGGTGTCAACCGTAAGAACGGTGGTTGCATAGCATGGTCGAAGATAGGACCTTGTGCCAGACCAAAAAAAATTATAGGGTGTTCTTTACTATTGCTCCTACAAAGGATAGTAATTGCATCCGACACGTTTTAGACCATGAACAAATGCATGTCATTAGACATTGCCTTAACAGTTTCTTGTTCATCGCTTTCCTTTACAACCGGACGGTAGTTTGCCGAAAGGTAATATACGGGACAAGTATACTGGACGTGTTGCTTTCCCAATACAAGGTTAGCAAGTGGGTGACACAAAACCATAAGTTTTGAGCTAAAATTTTCAAATCTGAAACCCACAAAACCCACAAAAATATTTTGCAAACACCGGTGAAGGGGTATTCCGAAAAACTTATCTAGGGTAAAAGCTAGAATTAATTTTCAAAAGATCAAATGTTTTCATAAAGATCCAATTTCCTTAAGGATCTAAATTTTTATAGTCATGTGGGACTGTAAACCACATCGTTACTATCATTGTTTATACCGCCGTATCAAAATCACTAATGCATAAAGTGTGAAGAATAAAGAAGTGATTCGTGTGATTTAATTTCAAGTTCTGTATTGCTTGAGGACAAACAACGTTCAAGTGTGGGGATATTTGATAGTACTCCAAATGAACATATATTTAGTAGCAATATCCTCCCAATATGTAAATTATTTAGTTGTAATTGTCCTATTTTAAGTTGTAATCGTTTATATTAAATAAGTGCGAAGACAAAAGGCGAAAATGACGATTTGAAGACGCAAATGACCAAAAAGCTCAAATGTACAAGATACAATCCAAGTGGTTCAATTTATTGATGAGAAACGTCTAAAAATGACAAAAGTACAAGATATTAAATTATACGAAAGGACGTTCAAAAATCCGAAACCGAGACCTGAGCCAACTATCAACGCCCGATGCAACGGACCAAAAATTACAAGTCTACTATGCACAAGAATATAATATAATATTTAAATAATTATATAAATTATTTATATATTTTATATTATATTAAATAGTGTCGGCAGACTAAAAAACAAATGAATGTGAGCTGGTGCCAGACACCATGCGATCGCATGGCCAGAAGGCACATATCCCATGCGATCGCATGGCCCGAAAAAGTTGGTCAGGTCCTATAAATAGCCAGCTTATTCGACGAGTTTTAAGCATAATAATAATAATACTCCTCTAATAATATATATATATATATATATATATATATATATATATATATATATATATATATATATATATATATATATATATATATATATATATATATATATATATATATATATTATAGTATAGGGTAGTTTTATATTAGATTAGTTTGGGTTATGTAAAGGTTATTTTACGGGTTTTAAAGTCGAAGCTCTGCCCGTGTAACACTACGCGATAAATAATCAATGTAAGCTATGTTCTCCTTTTTAAATTGATGTCTCGTACTTAAGTTATTATTATGCTTATTTAAGACGAAGTAATCATGATGTTGGGCTAAAAATATTAAAATTGGGTAATTGGATTTTGTACCATAATTAGAGTTTGGACAAAAGAATGACACTTGTGGAAATTAGACTATGGGCTATTAATGGGCTTTATATTTGTTTAACTAAATGATAGTTTGTTAATTTTAATATAAAGATTTACAATTGGACGTACCTATAAATAACCATATACACTCAAATCGGACACGATGGGCGGGATATTTATATGTATGAATAATCGTTCATTTAACCGGACACGGGAATGAATTAATAGTCACTAGAATTATTAAAACAGGGGTGAAATTATGTACAAGGACACTTGGCATAATTGATAACAACGTATTAAAACCTTGGGTTACACTCAGTCGATATCCTGGTGTAATTATTAAACAAAGTATTAAGACCTTGTTACAGTTTAAGTCCCCAATTAGTTGGAATATTTGACTTCGGGTGTAAGGATAATTTGACGAGGACACTTGCACTTTATATTTATGACTGATGGACTGTTATGGACAAAAACTAGACGGACATATTGAATAATCCAGGACAAAGAACAATTAACCCATGGGAATAAAATAAAATTAACACGTCAAACATCATGATTACGGAAGTTTAAATAAGCATAATTCCTTTATTTTCATATTTAATTGCACTTCTAATTATCACATTTTTAATTATCGCAATTTTATTTCATCGCACTTTTATTTATTGCAATTTCATTATCGTTATTTATTTTACGCTTTAAATTAAGTCTTTTATTTATTTAATATTTTACATTAGGTTTTAACTGCGACTAAAGTTTTAAAATCGACAAACCGGTCATTAAACGGTAAACCCCCTTTTATATATTATTATATATAATTATAAATATTTTGTACAAATATAGTGTACAATAAGCCCGCTCCCTGTGGAACGAACCGGACTTACTAAAAACTATACTAATCTACGATTAGGTACACTGCTTATAGTGTTGTAGCAAGGTTTAGGTATATCCCATCTGTAAATAAATAATAAATATCTTGTATAAAATTGTAACGTATTTAATAATTTTTCCTAGTAAAATATAAGCTATTTCATATACACCTCGCATAACATCATAAACAGTTCAAAATTTTTGAGACTCAACCTAACAGACTTTGCTTATTGTGTCGAAATCATATAAAGATTAAGTTTAAATTTGGTTAGAAATTTTCGGATCGTCACATTTTACATTTAATAATAATGTATAGTTGGTTCTATCAATTTGTATCTTGAACATAACTAGTAGTGTGACTTCCTAAAATGTACAAACTATAAAGCTTGACTACAAACCTTTGAAGCACAAATTGATTACTATTCATGACTTTTTGCCTTTTAGATGAAAGTGAAATATATTCTTCCTACATACCAAACAAAAACCTTTAATAACTCCATTAAATAAAATATTTCTACCAAAACCTAAAGCCCTTAAATATATTTATTTAATATAAAATTGACCTAAAATTCCCAAAATAATAACATGAAAAAAGGAAAATATTATGGTAAATCAAACAAATAAGATTTAAGAATTAAAATAATAACATACATAAGCTACTTTTTACCATGCTTGAATTTACTACATTAAAGCAATAACATTATTAAACATTAATATCAAGAGGCATAATTATATGTATAAATTTAATCCAAATTTCCAGAGAAGTAACCAAAATAAAAAGAAGTCCAAGATTCAGGTTAAAGAAAGTAAAAAATCATGTAAATATCACTCACCACTATGACATACTACGATGCATCGTGGTCATGTTTCTTTGGTCGTTATGTTTAAGAAATAATGTGTTACACACCGTACATTATTAGCAACCGAGATATGAATATTTTCTATTTATTGCAATTATATAGTAAATTATGTATCTTTGGAATTGAATTTGTATTCCTATTATATTATCCGCATTAGTTACAATTAATGCATTACCTTTTGTATGTATACGACTGATTATTCAATTAGAAGACAAGCATATTTTACAGTTTTATTTGGTATCAGAGTAAAATTTAGAATTTTAAATGGTATCAGAGCAAGTTTTAGATTCTTAAATGATATCAAAACAAGTTTTACAATCTTAAATTATATCAGAGCAAGTTGTATATCTTAGTGTTAGTTTCGTTCTTTTTATATGTATGTATGTTGTTTTCGTTTGTATTGATATATAGTATCTTGTCATTCTAGCCACAACTGCACTAGTATTTATTTAGTAATAATATCTTCGTCCTGTGTGTCAAATAAGAACATTTAGTAACTCCATTAAATGGAAAACTTTTATTAAAACTCAAAAAATCTTTATTATATTTTTAACATAAAATTGACCTAAAGCTTACAAAATAGCAAAGTAAAAATGGACAAGATTAGGGTAAATTCAACAAAAAAATATTCTAGAATCAAAATGATAATATACATAAGCTAGTTTTCACCATGGTTAGATGTACTGCATTAGAGCAAAAAATTCTTTAAACATTAATGTCAAGACGCTTGATTATATGTATACATTTGACCCAAAATTTTTCAGAATAGTAACCAAAACAAAAAGAAGTCCAAGATTTAGGTTAAACAAAGTAAAATCACTCACAATTATGACGTACTACTGTTCATCGTAGACATGTTTTTTCGATTGTTATTCTTAAGAAACAGTATATTGTACACTGTACATTATTAGCGACCGAGATATAAATATATCGAAAATATATTCTATTTATTGCAACTATTCAATGAAACATGTATATTTGGAATATGATGTGTATTGGTATTATATTATCCAAGTTAGTTAGAGATAGGGCATTAATTTTTGTATATATACGGTTGATTATTCAGTGAGAAGGCAATCAAGTTTTACAATCTTATATAGTATCAGAGCAAGTTTTAAAATCTTATATGGTATCATAGCAAGTTTTACAAACTTAAATGTCAGAGAAAGTTTTAAAATCTTATATGGTATCTCACCAACTCTAGTGATCCGATTATTCTATCTATCACATCCTTTTGTTTTTCTACTGTAAACAACAACGGCATCTGAAACTTCTAAACTTGTTGCTCAACCAATTAAACATATCATTCACTCGGTTTCCATCAAGTTAGAGATGAAAACAAGCTCATATTCACCATGGTGTGAACTTTTCAAGATACATTATCGTGCTCATGACCTCATCGATCATCTTTCTTTTGAACAACTACCTGCAACCTCATACGAGAGTATTGAACCCACTATTACTCAATATGTATGAAAAGATGCCATTTTTATTCAATGGATGTACGTGAGTATCTCCAAAGATCTTCTACTAACTATTTTAGAATTCGATACTACGATTATGAGAGTTTTTTGACATTCCCGTGCTCTTGCCCAAAAGAATGTTTTTTGAATACCAAATTGAATAACTTCCTAAATGTTTCTACATATTGCTAAGTATTGAAGACACTTGTAGATCAAATAGCGAATGTGGGTTCCAAAAGTTTAACCTCATCAATAATTTTACAGCTAGTCATTCGATTGAATGAAAGTTACAGAGTTATTGCCTCACAAACTAAAGCCTTTCCTACCTTTTATGATGCGCAGAATAAACTCGTTATTTCCAGAAAAGTAACCTAAACAAAAAGAAGTCCAAGATTCAAGTTAAACAAAGTAAAAATCACTCACCACTATTACATACTACTGTGCATCGTGGTCATGTTTTTTTTGTCCCTATTCTTAAGAAATAGTGTGTTGCACACCGTAGATTATTAGCAACCGAGATATGAATATATCGGATGTATATTCTATTTATTACAATTATTTAGTAAATCATGTATATTTGGAATTAAACTTGTATTCCTATTATATTATCCAATTTAATTACAAATAAGGCATTACCGTTTGTATGTATACGACCGATTATTCAATTAGAATACAAGCAAGTTTTACGATTTTATATGATATTAGAGCAAGTTTTAGAATCTCAAATGGTATTGGAGAAAGTTTTAGAATCTTAAATGGTATCAGAACACATTTTACAATCTTAAATGATATCAGAGCAAGTTGTATGTCTTAGTGTTGGTTCCTTTTTTTTTTATGTCAGTATGTGTTTGTCACTTGAGATTTTATCTCTTAATTAAGTTTAGTTTTGAATGATCAAAATGTGTAGTTTGTACGATTGGATTATTAGAGATCAACAAAACCGGTTATTAATTATTAAGGCGCCAAATTAAATTGCTAACCGGTCAAATTATCAATATAAAGACTAGTCAAGTAGACATGTATCATGTATTATGTAGACATGTTAAAAAACATGTCTACTTAAGCTTTTCTACACATCTAAATGTGATTATCTAGTAGTAGTGGTTTTTATGTATAGATGGTTTATTTTTTGGATATAAAAAGGGTTGAAGAAATAGTCGATGATATCAACTCATTGCTCAATATCAAAGTTATGTAAATAATTCATATGTTTGGTTTGGTGCAGCTCTTTTTAGTATTTTGGGATTGAGTTTTCAGCTTACTTTCTTTAACGTTATCGGGATTAGGGTTTAATTATAAACAGATTGATGAGATTTGTACGTCTTATCATGGAAAATTGAAGGTATTTTGATTTAAGTATCGATTGATTTATGGTTCATGCTGATATAGTAATGTTGAATTTGAACATTTGTTTCGTGGCAACAATCTTAGCAAAGTATCAATATTAAACCTTTGTAAGGTAAGTATTCTTCTATTATTTTGAAACTGCATCTAAAGCTAAGGATAGTGAATATAAGTCATAAACAAACATTAGCATTCATCTGTTGATGCACTAAAAGTTTTGACAAAGTATTTGAAAGAGTTTGTGCAAGTGATTATGCACCAACACTTTTTGATATACATCAGTCAAAGTAAGTCAAAAGCAGTTCAATCAAACATACTTAAAACATCAATCAAAACGAACACTTTTGGCACTTTTTGGTCAACATCAATCAAACTAAGTCAAAATTAGTTCAATCAAACATACTTAAAACATCAGTCAAAACTAAAATATTTTACACTTTTGACACTTTTAACATATGTCAAATATAGTCAAAATATGCACACATAATAGGTAAACATAAGTCAAACATAGCCAAAATATTATCTTTTGACATTTTTTACACTTTTGAATTTGTACTACATTAACTGTGTAGTGACCCGAACTTTTCCATGTTTATTTATATTAATTGAATTTGATAATTACATGATTAAGTGTTTCCAACATGTTAAGCAATCAAACTTGTTAAGACTTGATTAATTGAAATAGGTTTTATATAGACAATTGACCACCCAAGTTAACCGGTGATTCACGAACGTTAAAACTTGTAAAAACTATATGATGACATATATATGGTTACATATATAGTTAACATGATATTATGATAAGTAAGTATCTCATTAGGTATTTTAACAATGAGTTATATACATAAAATTGAGTTTATTGAATTTAGAAACTCGAAACGATATATATAACGATTATCGTTATAACAACGTCTTACTAAATACATATGAATCATATTAAGATATTGATATACTATGTTTAAACATGACAAATGATAAGTAAACATGTCATTAAGTGTATTAACAATGAACTACATATGTAAAAACAAGACTACTAACTTAATGATTTCGGAACGAGACATATACGTAACGATTATCGTTGTAACAACATTTAACTGTATATATATCATACTAAGATATATTAATATATCATAATATCATGATAATGTAATAATTTAACATCTCTTTAGATATAATAAACAATGGGTTAACAACATTTAACAAGATCGTTAACCTAAAGGTTTCAAAACAACATTTACATGTAACGACTAACGATGACTTAACGACTCAGTTAAAATGTATATACATGTAGTGTTTTAATATGTATTCATACACTTTTGAAAGACTTTAAGACACTTATCAAAATACTTCTACTTAACTAAAATGCTTACAATTATCAACAATTCTACTCGTATGCACCCGTATTCGTTCTCGTACAATACACAACTTTTAGATGTATGTACTATTGGTATATACACTCTAATTATCAGCTCTTAGCAGCCCATGTGAGTCACCTAATATATGTGGGAACCATCATTTGGCAACTAGCATGAAATATCTCATAAAATTACAAAAATATTAGTAATCATTCATGACTTATTTACAAGTAAACAAAATTACACATCCTTTATATCTAATCCATATACCAACGACCAAAAACACCTACAAACACTTTCATTCTTCAATTTTGTTCATCTAATTGATCTCTCTCAAGTTCTATCTTCAAGTTCTAAGTGTTCTTCATAAATTCTATAAGTTCTAGTTTTATAAAATCAAGAATACTTTCAAGTTTGCTAGCTTACTTCCAATCTTGTAAAGTGATCATCCAACCTTAAGAAATCTTTTTTATATATAGTAAGATATCTTTCTAATACAAGGTAATACTCATATTCAAACTTTGATACAATTTCTATAACTATAGCAATCTTATTTCGAGTGGAAATCTTACTTAAACTTGTTTTTGTGTCATGATTCTGCTTCAAGAACTTTCAAGCCATCCAAGGATCCTTTGAAGCTAAATTTATTTTTTCTCATTTATAGTAGGTTTAACTACTAAAATTAAGATAGTAATGATGTTCATAACATCATTCGATTCATACATATAAAACTATCTTATTCGAAGATTTAAACTTGTAATCACTAGAACATAGTTTAGTTAATTCTAAACTTGTTCGCAAATAAAGTTAATCCTTCTAACTTGACTTTTAAAATCAACTAAAAACATGTTCTATATCTATATGATATACGCCGTCGTAGTAACACCGCGAGCTGTTTTGGGTTAGTTAATTAAAAACTATGATAAACTTTGATTTAAAAGTTGTTCTTCTGGAAAAATAATTTTTCTTATAAACATGAAACTATATCCAAAAATCAAGGTTAAACTCAAAGTGGAAGTATGTTTTCCAAAATGGTCATCTAGACGTCGTTATTGAAATGTCCCGTTCTTATTGATTAAAAACGTTCCATATTAATTGATTTTGTTACGAGGTTTTGACCTCTATATGAGACGTTTTTCAAAGACTGCATTCATTTTAAAATAAACCATAACCTTTATTTCATCAATAAAGGTTTAAAAAGCTTTACGTAGATTATCAAATAATGATAATCTAAAATATCCCGTTTACACACGACCATTACATAATGGTTTACAATACAAATATGTTACAACAAAATTAGTTTCTTGAATGCAGTTTTTACACAATATCATACAAGCATGGACTCCAAATCTCGTCCTTATTTAAGTATGCGACAGCGGAAGCTCTTAATAATCACCTGAGAATAAACATGCTTAAAACGTCAACAAAAATGTTGGTGAGTTATAGCTTTAACCTATATATATCAAATCGTAACAATAGACCACAAGATTTCATATTTCAATACACATCCCATACATAGAGATAAAAATCATTCATATGGTGAACACCTGGTAACCGACATTAACAAGATGCATATATAAGAATATCCCCATCATTCCGGGACACCCTTCGGATATGATATAAATTTCGAAGTACTAAAGCATCCGGTACTTTGGATGGGGTTTGTTAGGCCCAATAGATCTATCTTTAGGATTCGCGTCAATTAGGGTGTTTGTTCCCTAATTCTTAGATTACCAGACTTAATAAAAAGGGGCATATTCGATTTCGATAATTCAATCATAGAATGTAGTTTCACGTACTTGTGTCTATTTTGTAAATCATTTATAAAACCTGCATGTATTCTCATCCCAAAAATATTAGATTTTAAAAGTTGGACTATAACTCACTTTCACAGATTTTTACTTCGTCGGGAAGTAAGACTTGGCCACTGGTTGATTCACGAACCTATAATAATATATACATATATATCAAAGTATGTTCAAAATATATTTACAACACTTTTAATATATTTTGATGTTTTAAGTTTATTAAGTCAGTTGTCCTCGTTAGTAACCTACAACTAGTTGTCCACAGTTAGATGTACAGAAATAAATCGATAAATATTATCTTGAATCAATCCACGACCCAGTGTATACGTATCTCAGTATTGATCACAACTCAAACTATATATATTTTGGAATCAACCTCAACCCTGTATAGCTAACTCCAACATTCACATATAGAGTGTCTATGGTTGTTCCGAAATATATATAGATGTGTCGACATGATAGGTTGAAATATTGTATACGTGTCTATGGTATCTCAAGATTACATAATATACAATACAAGTTGATTAAGTTATGGTTGGAATAGATTTGTTACCAATTTTCACGTAGCTAAAATGAGAAAAATTATCCAATCTTGTTTTACCCATAACTTCTTCATTCTAAATCCGTTTTGAGTGAATCAAATTGCTATGGTTTCATATTGAACTCTATTTTATGAATCTAAACAGAAAACATATAGGTTTATAGTCGGAAAAATAAGTTACAAGTCGTTTTTGTAAAGGTAGTCATTTCAGTCGAAAGAACGACGTCTAGATGACCATTTTAGAAAACATACTTCCACTTTGAGTTTAACCATAATTTTTGGATATAGTTTCATGTTCATAATAAAAATAATTTTCTCAGAATAACAACTTTTAAATCAAAGTTTATCATAGTTTTTAATTAACTAACCCAAAACAGCCCGCGGTGTTACTACGACGGCGTAAATCCGGTTTTACGGTGTTTTTCGTGTTTCCAGGTTTTAAATCATTAAGTTAGCATATCATATAGATATAGAACATGTGTTTAGTTGATTTTAAAAGTCAAGTTAGAAGGATTAACTTTTGTTTGTGAACAAGTTTAGAATTAACTAAACTATGTTCTAGTGATTACAAGTTTAAACCTTCGAATAAGATAGCTTTATATGTATGAATCAAATGATGTTATGAACATCATTACTACCTTAAGTTCCTTGGATAAACCTACTGGAAAAGAGAAAAATGGATCTAGCTTCAATGGATCCTTGGATGGCTCGAAGTTCTTGAAGCAGAATCATGACACGAAAACAAATTCAAGTAAGATCATCACTTGAAATAAGATTGTTATAGTTATAGAAATCTAACCAAAGTTTGAATATGATTATTACCTTGTATTAGAATGATAACCTACTGTAAGAAACAAAGATTTCTTGAGGTTGGATGATCACCTTACAAGATTGGAAGTGAGCTAGCAAACTTGAAAGTATTCTTGATTTTATGTAACTAGAACTTGTAGAATATATGAAGAACACTTAGAACTTGAAGATAGAACTTGAGAGAGATCAATTAGATGAAGAAAATTGAAGAATGAAAGTGTTTGTAGGTGTTTTTGGTCGTTGGTGTATGGATTAGATATAAAGGATATGTAATTTAGTTTTCATGTAAATAAGTCATGATTGATTACTCATATTTTTGTAATTTTATGAGATATTTCATGCTAGTTGCCAAATGATGGTTCCCACATGTGTTAGGTGACTCACATGGGCTGCTAAGAGCTGATCATTGGAGTGTATATACCAATAGTACATACATCTAAAAGCTGTGTATTGTAAGAGTACGAATACGGGTGCATACGAGTAGAATTGTTGATGAAACTGAACGAGGATGTAATTGTAAACATTTTTGTTAAGTAGAAGTATTTTGATAAGTGTATTGAAGTCTTTCAAAAGTGTATAAATACATATTAAAACACTACATGTATATACATTTTAACTGAGTCGTTAAGTCATCGTTAATCGTTACATGTAAGTGTTGTTTTGAAACCTTTAGGTTAACGATCTTGTTAAATGTTGTTAACCCAATGTTTATAATATCAAATGAGATTTTAAATTATTATATTATCATGATATTATCATGTATGAATATCTCTTAATATGATATATATACATTAAATGTCTTTACAACGATAATCGTTACATATATGTCTCGTTTAAAAATCATTAAGTTAGTAGTCTTGTTTTTACATATGTAGTTCATTGTTAATATACTTAATGATATGTTTACTTATCATAATATCATGTTAACTATATATATATCCATATATATGTCATCATATAGTTTTTACAAATTTTAACGTTCGTGAATCACCGGTCAACTTAGGTGGTCAATTGTCTATATGAAACATATTTCAATTAATCAAGTCTTAACAAGTTTGATTGCTTAACATGTTGGAAACATTTAATCATGTAAATATCAATCTCAATTAATATATATAAACATGGAAAAGTTCGGGTCACTACAGTACCTACCCGTTAAATAAATTTCGTCCCGAAATTTTAAGCTGTTGAAGGTGTTGACTAATCTTCTGGAAATAGATGCGGGTATTTCTTCTTCATCTGATCTTCACACTCCCAGGTGAACTCGGGTCCTCTGCGAGCATTCCATCGAACCTTAACAATTGGTATCTTGTTTTGCTTAAGTCTTTTAACCTCACGATCCATTATTTCGACGGGTTCTTCGATGAATTGGAGTTTTTCGTTGATTTGGATTTCATCTAACGGAATAGTGAGATCTTCTTTAGCAAAAAATTTCTTCAAATTTGAGACGTGGAAAGTGTTATGTACAGCCGCTAGTTGTTGAGGTAACTCAAGTCGGTAAGCTACTGGTCCAACACGATCAATAATCTTGAATGGTCCAATATACCTTGGATTTAATTTCCCTTGTTTACCAAATCGAACAACGCCTTTCCAAGGTGCAACTTTAAGCATGACCATCTCTCTAATTTCAAATTCTATATATTTTCTTTTAATGTCAGCGTAGCTCTTTTGTCGACTTTGGGTGGTTTTCAACCGTTGTTGAATTTGGATGATCTTCTCGGTAGTTTCTTGTATAATCTCCGAACCCGTAATCTGTCTATCCCCCACTTCACTCCAACAAATCGGAGACCTGCACTTTCTACCATAAAGTGCTTCAAACGGCGCCATCTCAATGCTTGAATGGTAGCTGTTGTTGTAGGAAAATTCTGCTAACGGTAGATGTCGATCCCAACTGTTTCCGAAATCAATAACACATGCTCATAGCATGTCTTCAAGCGTTTGTATCGTCCTTTCGCTCTGCCCATCAGTTTGTGGATGATAGGCAGTACTCATGTCTAGACGAGTTCCTAATGCTTGCTGTAATGTCTGCCAGAATCTTGAAATAAATCTGCCATCCCTATCAGAGATAATAGAGATTGGTATTCCATGTCTGGAGACGACTTCCTTCAAATACAGTCGTGCTAACTTCTCCATCTTGTCATCTTCTCTTATTGGCAGGAAGTGTGTTGATTTGGTGAGACGATCAACTATTACCCAAATAGTATCAAAACCACTTCCAGTCCTTGGCAATTTAGTGATAAAATCCATGGTAATGTTTTCCCATTTCCATTCCGGGATTTCGGGTTGTTGAAGTAGACCTGATGGTTTCTGATGCTCAGCTTTGACCTTAAAACACGTCAAACATTCTCCTACATATTTAGCAACATCGGCTTTCATACCCGGCCACCAAAAATGTTTCTTGAGATCCTTGTACATCTTCCTCGTTCCAGGATGTATTGAGTATCTGGTTTTATGAGCTTCTCTAAGTACCATTTCTCTCATATCTCTAAATTTTGGTACCTAAATCCTTTCAGCCCTATACCGGGTTCCGCCTTCCCGAATATTAAGATGCTTCTCCGATCCTTTGGGTATTTCATCCTTTAAATTTCCCTCTTTTAAAACTCCTTGTTGCGCCTCCTTTATTTGCGTAGTAAGGTTATTATGAATCATTATATTCATAGATTTTACTCGAATGGGTTCTCTGTCCTTCCTGCTCAAGGCATCGGCTACCACATTTGCCTTCCTCGGGTGGTAACGAATCTCAAAGTCGTAATCATTCAATAATTCAATCCACCTACGCTGCCTCATATTCAGTTGTTTCTGATTAAATATGTGTTGAAGACTTTTGTGGTCGGTATATATAATACTTTTGACCCCATATAAGTAGTGCCTCCAAGTCTTTAATGCAAAAACAACCGCGCCTAATTCCAAATCATGCGTCGTATAATTTTGTTCGTGAATCTTCAATTGTCTAGACGCATAAGCAATCACCTTCGCTCGTTGCATTAATACACAACCGAGACCTTGCTTTGATGCGTCACAATAAATCACAAAATCATCATTCCCTTCAGGCAATGACAAAATAGGTGCCGTAGTTAGCTTTTTCTTCAATAACTGAAATGCTTTCTCTTGTTCATCATTCCATTCAAATTTCTTCCCTTTATGCGTTAATGCAGTCAAGGGTTTTGCTATTCTGGAAAAGTCTTGGATGAACCTTCTGTAGTAACCAGCTAGTCCTAAAAACTGGCGTATGTGTTTCGGAGTTTTTGGGGTTTCCCACTTTTCAACAGTTTCTATCTTTGCCGGATCCACCTTAATACCTTCTTTGTTCACTATGTGACCGAGAAATTGAACTTCTTCCAACCAAAATGCACGCTTTGAAAACTTAGCGTACAATTCTTCCTTCCTCAATACTTCTAACACCTTTCTCAAATGTTCACCGTGTTCTTGGTCATTCTTTGAGTAAATAAGTATGTCATCAATGAAAACAATGACAAACTTGTCAAGGTATGGTCCACACACTCGGTTCATAAGGTCCATGAACACAGCTGGTGCATTAGTTAAACCAAACGGCATGACCATAAACTCGTAATGACCGTAACGTGTTCTGAAAGCAGTCTTTGGAATATCATCTTCTTTCACCCGCATTTGATGATACCCAGAACGTAAGTCAATCTTTGAATAAACAGACGAGCCTTGTAGTTGATCAAATAAGTCGTCGATTCTCGGTAGTGGGTAGCGGTTCTTGATGGTAAGTTTATTCAACTCTCTGTAGTCGATACACAACCTGAATGTACCATCTTTCTTCTTGACAAACAAAACAGGAGCTCCACACGGTGATGTGCTTGGTCGAATGAAACCACGCTCTAAAAGTTCTTGTAATTGGCTTTGTAGTTCTTTTATCTCGCTGGGTGCGAGTCTGTAAGGAGCACGAGCTATTGGTGCAGCTCCTGGTACAAGATCTATTTGAAATTCAACGGATCGATGTGGGGGTAATCCCGGTAATTCTTTCGGAAATACATCGGGAAATTCTTTTGCAATGGGAACATCATTGATGCTCTTTTCTTCAGTTTGTACTTTCTCGACGTGTGCTAGAACAGCATAGCAACCTTTTCTTATTAGTTTTTGTGCCTTCAAATTACTAATAAGATGTAGCTTCGTGTTGCCCTTTTCTCCGTACACCATTAAGGGTTTTCCTTTTTCTCGTATAATGCGAATTGCATTTTTGTAACAAACGATCTCTGCTTTCACTTCTTTCAACCAGTCCATACCGATTATCACATCAAAACTCCCTAACTCTACTGGTATCAAGTCAATCTTAAATGTTTCGCTAACCAGTTTAATTTCTCGATTCCGACATATATTATCTGCTGAAATTAATTTACCATTTGCTAATATATATATATATATATATATATATATATATATATATATATATATATATATATATATATATATATATATCGAGTAAAAATTTACTATCCAAAGGCGTCAATGGGCAACTTAATTTAGCACAAAAATCTCTACTCATATAGCTTCTATCCGCACCCGAATCAAATAAAACGTAAGCAGATTTATTGTCAATAAGAAACGTACCCGTAACAAGCTCCGGGTCTTCCTGTGCCTCTGCCGCATTAATATTGAAAACTCTTCCGCGGCCTTGTCCATTCGTGTTCTCCTGGTTCGGGCAATTTCTAATAATGTGGCCCGGTTTTCCACATTTATAACAAACTACATTGGCATAGCTTGCTCCGACACTACTTGCTCTGCCATTACTCGTTCCGACACCATTTGTTCCTTTCGTTCTATTAACCCCTGGTCCATAGACCTCACACTTTGCCGTGCTATGACCATTTCTTTTACACTTGTTGCAAAATTTGGTGCAGAACCCCGAGTGATACTTTTCACACCTTTGGCATAGCTGCTTCTGATTGTTGTTGTTGTTGCGATTATTATTGTTGTTGGGATGATTGTTGTAGTTGCTGTTGTTGTTGTTGTTGTTGGGCCGTTTGTTGTAGTTGCGATTGATGTTGCGATTGTTGGGATAATTATTGCGATTATTGTTGTAATTGCTGTTGTTGTATTGGTGATTCTTATCACCATTTTCCTCCGACTTTCTTTTGACTTGCTTCACATTGGCCTCTTCAGCAGTCTGTTCTTTAATTCTTTCTTCAATCTGGTTCACTAGTTTGTGAGCCATTCTACATGCCTGTTGTATGGAGGCGGGCTCGTGTGAACTTATATCTTCTTGGATTCTTTCCGGTAATCCTTTCACAAATGCGTCGATCTTCTCTTCCTCATCTTCGAATGCTCCCGGACACAATAGGCACAATTCTGTGAATCGTCTTTCGTACGTGGTAATATCAAATCCTTGGGTTCGTAACCCTCTAAGTTCTGTCTTGAGCTTATTGACCTCGGTTCTGGGACGGTACTTCTCGTTCATCAAGTGCTTGAATGCTGACCACGGTAGTGCGTACGCATCGTCTTGTCCCACTTGCTCTAGATAGGTATTCCACCATGTTAATGCAGAACCTGTGAAGGAATGCGTAGCGTACTTCACTTTGTCCTCTTCAGTACACTTACTTATGGCAAACACCGATTCGACCTTCTCGGTCCACCGTTTCAATCCGATCGGTCCTTCGGTTCCATCAAATTCCAAAGGTTTGCAGGCAGTGAATTCTTTGTAGGTGCATCCTACACGATTTCCTGTACTGCTAGATCCAAGGTTATTGTTGGTATGTAGCGCAGCCTGTACTGCGGCTATGTTTGAAGCTAGAAAAGTACGGAATTCCTCTTCATTCATATTCACTGTGTGTCGAGTAGTCGGTGCCATTTCCTTCAAAATAGTCAAATGGAACAAGTTAATCATACAGAATATTAAGAGTAGTTAATAGTATTTCGTAGCATAATATGAACTCATTTATAAAAGCTTTTTCTTCATATTAGCGTTTTATAAGTTTATATTCGGGTAGTACCTACCCGTTAAGTTCATACTTGTAGCTAATATACAATTAAACTACTACAATTCTATATGAAAAACTGATTATAATAATATTTCGCGTTCAAACTTTTACACAATATTTTACAAACTTACAATACCGCTTATTTTACATATAGCATGAAATATAGCACACAATAAATTTGATACAAGATGGTTGTGAAGATAATTCTAGCTAGTACAAAAGTCGTTCAGCAAAGGCAATAAAGACACGTAATTCATACGTCCAGAAACAAGTCATGCATTCTGGTTTTACTAGGATTACTTCCCATCCTTGGTCTTGTGGAACATAACCGTTATGGCCGTTGGTAAGACAGCGTGTTGTAACGTCGTCAAAGGGACGAGGGTTACGTAATGTCCAACAGTCCCGTAACAATCTAAAAACCTCATTTCTTACCCCAATTACCGACTCCGTCACTTGTGGGAACGTTTTGTTTAATAGTTGTAGCCCGATGTTCTTGTTCTCACTTTGGTGAGAAGCGAACATTACTAATCCGTAAGCATAACATGCTTCTTTATGTTGCATGTTAGCCGCTTTTTCTAAATCATGAAGTTCAATATTCGGATATATTGAGTCAAAATAATTTCTTAACCCATTGTGTAAAATAGCATTTGGGTTCCCCGCAATATATGCGTCAAAGTAAACACATCGTAACTTATGGATTTCCCAATGTGATATCCCCCATCTTTCGAACGAAAGCCATTTATAAACCAAGGCATTCTTGGAACGTTCTTTGAATGTCTTACAAACTGATCTCGCCTTAAATAGTTGTGCCGAAGAATTCTGACCGACTCTAGACAAGATTTCATCAATCATGTCTCCGGGTAGGTCTCTTAAAATATTGGGTTGTCTATCCATTTTGTGTTTTTATACTGTAAAATAGACAAGAGTTAGATTCATAAAAAAAATACTTATTAATACAAGCAATTTTTACATATATCATAAAGCATAAGCACACTATATTACATATATTACACCACACGAATACAACTATCTTATTCCGACTCGCTTGTTTCTTCTTCTTCGGTTTTGGTTCGTTTTGCCTAATACGAGCCGTCATTTTCCACATTGGTTTAGAAAAACCTGGTGGTTTAGAGGTTCCCGGGTCATTGTTACAACTTAAGGACTTCGGGGGTTGACGATACATATAAAGTTCATCGGGGTTGGAATTAGATTTCTCTATTTTTATGCCCTTTCCCTTATTATTTTCTTTTGCCTTTTTAAATTCAGTTGGGGTAATTTCTATAACATCATCGGAATTCTCGTTGGAATCCGATTCATCGGAGAATTGGTAATCCTCCCAATATTTTGCTTCCTTGGCGGAAACACCATTGACCATAATTAACCTTGGTCGGTTGGTTGAGGATTTTCTTTTACTTAACCGTTTTATTATTTCCCCCACCGGTTCTATTTCTTCATCCGGTTCCGATTCTTCTTCCGGTTCCGATTCTTCTTCCGGTTCCGACTCTTCTTCCGGTTCCTCTTCGGGAACTTGTGAATCAGTCCACGAATCATTCCAATTTACATTTGACTCTTCATTATTATTAGGTGAGTCAATGGGACTTGTTCTAGAGGTAGACATCTATCACATAATATCAAACGCGTTAAGAGATTAATATATCACATAATATTCACATGTTAAAAATATATAGTTTCCAACAAAATTTGTTAAGCAATCATTTTTCAAGTAAGCACGGTCGAAGTGCAGACTCACTAATGCATCCTAATAAACTCGATAAGACACACTAATGCAAAATTCTGGTTCTCTAAGACCAACGCTCGGATACCAACTGAAATGTCCCGTTCTTATTGATTAAAAACGTTCCATATTAATTGATTTCGTTGTGAGGTTTTGACCTCTATATGAGACGTTTTTCAAAGACTGCATTCATTTTAAAACAAACCATAACCTTTATTTCATCAATAAAGGTTTAAAAAGCTTTACGTAGATTATCAAATAATGATAATCTAAAATATCCCGTTTACACAAGACCATTACATTATGGTTTACAATACAAATATGTTACAACAAAATAAGTTTCTTGAATGCAGTTTTTACACAATATCATACAAGCATGGACTCCAAATCTCGTCCTTATTTAAGTATGAAACATCGGAAGCTCTTAATAATCACCTGAGAATAAACATGCTTAAAACGTCAACAAAAATGTTGGTGAGTTATAGGTTTAACCTATATATATCAAATCGTAACAATAGACCACAAGATTTCATATTTCAATACACATCATATACATAGAGATAAAAATCATTCATATGGTGAATACCTGGTAACCGACATTAACAAGATGCATATATAAGAATATCCCCATCATTCCGGGACACCCTTCGGATATGATATAAATTTCGAAGTACTAAAGCATCCGGTACTTTGGATGGGGTTTGTTAGGCCCAATAGATCTATCTTTAGGATTCACGTCAATTAGGGTGTCTGTTCCCTAATTCTTAGATTACCAGACTTAATAAAAAGGGGCATATTCGATTTCGATAATTCAATCATAGAATGTAGTTTCACGTACTTGTGTCTATTTTGTAAATCATTTATAAAACCTGCATGTATTCTCATCCCAAAAATATTAGATTTTAAAAGTGGGACTATAACTCACTTTCACAGATTTTTACTTCGTCGGGAAGTAAGACTTGGCCACTGGTTGATTCACGAACCTATAACAATATATACATATATATCAAAGTATGTTCAAAATATATTTACAACACTTTTAATATATTTTGATGTTTTAAGTTTATTAAGTCAGCTGTCCTCGTTAGTAACCTACAACTAGTTGTCCACAGTTAGATGTACAGAAATAAATCGATAAATATTATCTTGAATCAATCCACGACCCAGTGTATACGTATCTCAGTATTGATCACAACTCAAACTATATATATTTTGGAATCAACCTCAACCCTGTATAGCTAACTCCAACATTCACATATAGAGTGTCTATGGTTGTTCCGAAATATATATAGATGTGTCGACATGATAGGTCGAAACATTGTATACGTGTCTATGGTATCTCAAGATTACATAATATACAATACAAGTTGATTAAGTTATGGTTGGAATAGATTTGTTACCAATTTTCACGTAGCTAAAATGAAAAAAATTATCCAATCTTGTTTTACCCATAACTTCTTCATTTTAAATCCGTTTTGAGTGAATCAAATTGCTATGGTTTCATATTGAACTCTATTTTATGAATCTAAACAGAAAAAGTATAGGTTTATAGTCGGAAAAATAAGTTACAAGTCGTTTTTGTAAAGGTAGTCATTTCAGTCCAAAGAACGACGTCTAGATGACCATTTTAGAAAACATACTTCCACTTTGAGTTTAACCATAATTTTTGGATATAGTTTCATGTTCATAATAAAAATAATTTTCTCAGAATAACAACTTTTAAATCAAAGTTTATCATAGTTTTTAATTAACTAACCCAAAACAGCCCGCGGTGTTACTACGACGGCGTAAATCCGGTTTTACAGTATTTTTCGTGTTTCCAGGTTTTAAATCATTAAGTTAGCATATCATATAGATATAGAACATGTGTTTAGTTGATTTTAAAATTCAAGTTAGAAGGATTAACTTTTATTTGCGAACAACTTTAGAATTAACTAAACTATGTTCTAGTGATTACAAGTTTAAACCTTCGAATAAGATAGCTTTATATGTATGAATCGAATGATGTTATGAACATCATTACTACCTTAAGTTCCTTGGATAAACCTAATAGAAAAGAGAAAAATGGATCTAGCTTCAACGGATCCTTGGATGGCTCGAAGTTCTTGAAGCAGAATCATGACACGAAAACAAGTTCAAGTAAGATCATCACTTGAAATAAGATTGTTATAGTTATAGAAATTGAACCAAAGTTTGAATATGATTATTACCTTGTATTAGAATGATAACCTACTGTAAGAAACAAAGATTTCTTGAGGTTGGATGATCACCTTACAAGATTGGAAGTGAGCTAGCAAACTTGAAAGTATTCTTGATTTTATGTAACTAGAACTTGTAGAATATATGAAGAACACTTAGAACTTGAAGATAGAACTTGAGAGAGATCAATTAGATGAAGAAAATTGAAGAATGAAAGTGTTTGTAGGTGTTTTTGGTCGTTGGTGTATGGATTAGATATAAAGGATATGTAATTTTGTTTTCATGTAAATAAGTCATGAATGATTACTCATATTTTTGTAATTTTATGAGATATTTCATGCTAGTTGCCAAATGATGGTTCCCACATGTGTCAGGTGACTCACATGGGCTGCTAAGAGCTGATCATTGGAGTGTATATACCAATAGTACATACATCTAAAAGCTGTGTATTGTACGAGTACGAATACGGGTGCATACGAGTAGAATTGTTGATGAAACTGAACGAGGATGTAATTGTAAGCATTTTTGTTAAGTAGAAGTATTTTTATAAGTGTATTGAAGTCTTTCAAAAGTGTATAAATACATATTAAAACACTACATGTATATACATTTTAACTGAGTCGTTAAGTCATCGTTAATCGTTACATGTAAGTGTTGTTTTGAAATCTTTAGGTTAACGATCTTGTTAAATGTTGTTAACCCAATGTTTATAATATCAAATGAGATTTTAAATTATTATATTATCATGATATTATCATGTATGAATATCTCTTAATATGATATATATACATTAAATGTCTTTACAACGATAATCGTTACATATATGTCTCGTTTAAAAATCATTAAGTTAGTAGTCTTGTTTTTACATATGTAGTTCATTGTTAATATACTTAATGATATGTTTACTTATCATAGTATCATGTTAACTATATATATATATCCATATATATGTCATCATATAGTTTTTACAAATTTTAACGTTCGTGAATCACCGGTCAACTTAGGTGGTCAATTGTCTATATGAAACATATTTCAATTAATCAAGTCTTAACAAGTTTGATTGCTTAACATGTTGGAAACATTTAATCATGTAAATATCAATCTCAATTAATATATATAAACATGGAAAAGTTCGGGTCACTACAGTTCTTTCGACTGAAATGACTACCTTTACAAAAATGACTTGTAACCAGTATTTCTGACTATAAACTTATACTTTTTCTGTTTAGATTCATAAACTTAGGTTCAATATGAAACCATAGCAACTTGAAACACTCAAAACGGATTTAAAACGAAGAAGTTATGGGTAAAACAAGATTTGATATTTTTGCTTGTTGTAGCTACGTGAAAATTGGTAACAAATCTATATTAATCATATCCTAGCTAATTTATATTGTATTATACATGTATTCTAATATATTATGTAATCTTGGGATGCCATAGATACGTATGCAAATGTTTTGACATATCATATCGACCCATCTATATATATTATTTGGAACAACCATAGACACTCTATATGCAGTAATGTTGGAGTTAGCTATACAGGGTTGAGGTTGATTCCAAATATATATATATATACTTTGAGTTGTGATCTAGCCTGAGACGTGTATACACTGGGTCGTGGATTGATTCAAGATAATATATATCAATTTATTTCTGTACATCTAACTATGGACAACTAGTTGTAGGTTACTAACGAGGACAGCTGACTTAATAAACTTAAAACATCAAAACGTATTAAAAATGTTGTAAATATATTTTGAACATACTTTGATATATATGTACATATTTGTTATAGGTTCGTGAATCGACCAGTGGCCAAGTCTTACTTCCCGACGAAGTAAAAATATGTGAAAGTGAGTTATAGTCCCACTTTTAAAATCTAATATTTTGGGATAAGAATACATGCAGTTTTATAAATATTTTACGAAATAGACACAAGTAATTGAAACTACATTATATGGGTGAATGGTCGAAGCCGAATATGCCCCTTTTGCTTGGTAACCTAAGAATTAGTAAACCGATATACTAATTGACGCGAATCCTAAAGATAGATCTATTGGGCCTAACGAACCCCATCCAAAGTACTGGATGCTTTAGTACTTCGAATTCATTTTTATCATGTCCGAAGGAGTTCCTGGAATGATAGGGGATATTCTTTTATGCATCTTGTTAATGTTGGTTATCAGGTGTTCACCATATGAATGAATTTTATCTCTATGTATGGGATGTATATTGAAATATGAAATCTTGTGGTTTATTATTATGATTTGATAATATATAGGTTAAACCTATAACTCACCAACATTTTTGTTGATGTTTTAAGCATGTTTATTCTCAGGTGATTATTAAGAGCTTCCGTTGTTGCATACTAAAACAAGGATAAGATTTGGAGTCCATGCTTGTATGATATTATGTAAAAAAACTGCATTCAAGAAACTTATTTTTGATGTAATATATTCTTATTGTAAACCATTATGTAATGGTCGAGTGTAAACGGTATATTTTAGATTATCATTACTTGATAATCTATGTAATGCTTTTTAAACCTTTATCGATAAAATAAAGGTTATGGTTGTTTTAAAAATGAATGCAGTCTTTGAAAAACATCTCATATAGAGGTCAAAATTTCGCGACGAAATCAATTAATATGAAACGTTTATAATCAATATGAACGGGACATTTCAGTTGGTATCCGAGCATTGATCTTAGAGAACCAGAAAATTGCATTAGTGTGTCTTATCGAGTTTGTTAGGATACATTAGCGAGTCTGGACTTCGACCGTGTTTTCTTAAAAAATGATTGCTTAATACTTTTGTTGGAAACTATATATTATTAACATGTAAATATTATGTGATATATTAACCTCTTAATGTGTTTGATATTGTGTGATAGATGTCTACCACAAGTATAAATCCCATCGATTCACCTAATAATATTGAAGAGTCGAATATATTTTGGGAAGATTCACAAATTCCCGAAGAAGAATTGGAAGAGGAGGAACCGGAAGAGGAGGAACCGGAAGAAGAGGAACCAGAAGAGGAGGAACCGAAAGAGGAGGAACCGGAAGAAGAAGAGGTTCCGGAGGAAGAAATATTGATACCTACAGTAATTCGATTAAATAAAAGAAAATCCTCAACCAACGGACCAAAGTTAATAATGGTCAATGGTGTTTCCGTCGAGGAAGCAAAATACTGGGAAGATTACCAATTTTCTGATGAATCAGATCCCGATGAGGATTCCGATGATGTTATAGAAATTACCTCGACCCAATTTAATAAAGCGAAAGAAAATAATAAGGGAAAAGGTATAAAAATAGAGAAACCCGATTCCAACCCCGATGAACTTTATATGTATCGGCAACATCCGTATTTCCTAAAATGTAACAATAACCCGGGAACCTCTAAACCACCAGGTTTTTCTAAACCATTGTAGAAAACAGCGGCTCGTATTAGAGGAACACCATATATCTCTAGAAAATTAGGAAAACGTACCAAGTCCGAAGAAGAAGAAGAAACCAGTGTTTCAGATTAGAGGGTTGTAATCATGTTGTGTATTATATGTATTGTAGTGTGCTTGTACTTTTATGTTCTATGTAAAAAATTGCTTGTATTGTTTGTTAATTATCTTTTACGAATCTAATCATTGTCTATTTTACAGTATAAACACAAAATGGACGTTAAGGGTAGACAACCGAATATTTTAGAAGATCTACCAGAGGATATTATTGAGGAAATCTTGTCTAGAGTCGGTCAGAATTCATCAGCACAATTAATTATGGCAAAATTAACTTGTCAAACATTTGAAAGACTTTCCAGAAATGCCTTAGTTTATAAAAGGCTTTCCTTTGATAGGTGGGGTATATCACATTGGGGAGACCGTAAGTTACGCCGTGTTTTCTTTAAAGCGTTAAATGAGGGGAACCCAAATACAATTTTACGCTACGGGTTAAGAACCTATTTTGACTCAACATATCCCAACATAGGATTTCGTGAATTAGAAAGAGCTTCTAATGTGCAACATAAAGAAGCATGTTATGCTTACGGGTTAGTGATGTTCGCTTCTTACCAAAGTGAGAAAAAGAACATCGGATTGCAACTTTTAAATAAAACCTTCCCACAAGTGACGGATTCAGTAGTTGGGGTGAGAAACAAGGTTTTTAGATTATTACGGGGCTGTAAGACATTACGAAACCCTCGTCCTTTTGACGACATTACAACATGCTGCCTAGCCAATGGTCATAACGGTTATTTTCCACAATACCAAGGATGGGAAATCGTCTTAGTAAAACCAGAATGCATGACTTGTTTCTGGACTTATGAATTATGTGTCTTTATTTCCTTTGCTGAACAACTTGCATATTAACTAGGTTTATCTTCAAAACTGTCCTGTATCAAAGTGTACTATATTTCATGTTATATGTAATATAGCGAAGTTGTAAGTTTGAAGAATATTTGTATGTGATATATTATTATAATCAGTTTTTCATATGGAATTGTAGTAGTTGAATTGTATATTAGCTACTAAGTATGAACTTAACGGGTAGGTAGTACCCGAATTTAAACATATAAAACGCTAATATGAAGAAAAAGCTTTTATAAATGAGTTCATATTATGCTACGAAATACTAATGACTACTCTTAATATTCTGTATGATTAACTCGATTCAGTTGGCTATTTTGAAGGAAATGGCACCGACTACTCGACACACCATGAATATGAGCTAAGAGGAATTTCGTACCTTTCTTGCTGCAAACAAAGCCGCAGTACAGGCTATGCTACATACCAACAATAACTCTAAATCTAGCAATGCAGCTAACGACGCAAGAAATCGTGTAGGATGCTCCTACAAAGAATTCACTGCCTGCAAACCTTTGGAATTTGATGGAACTGAAGGACCAATTGGATTGAAACGGTGGACCGAGAAAGTCGAATCGGTGTTTTCCATAAGTAAGTGTACTGAAGAGGACAAAGTTAAGTACGCTATGCATACCTTCACAGGTACTGTGTTAACGTGGTGGAACACCTATCTTGAACATGTAGGACAAAATGCTGCTTACGCACTACCGTGGTCGGCATTCAAGCAATTGATGAACGAGCAGTACCGTCATAGAAACAAAGTCAATAAACTCAAGATAGAACTTAGAGAGTTACGAACACAAGGGTTCGACGTTACCACATATGAATGATGATTCACAGAGTTGTGCCTATTGTGTCCAGGAGCAATCGAAGATGAAGAAGAGAGGATCGACGTGTTTGTAAAAGGGTTTCCAGTAAGGATTCAAGAAGATGTGAGTTCACACGAGCCCGCTTCCATACAAAAGGCAAGTCGAATGGCTCATAAACTCATAAATCTGATTGAGGGAAGAATTAAAGAGCAGGCGGCCGAAGAAGCCAACACGAAACAACTCAAGAGGAAGTGGGAGGAAAACGATGACACGAAATAACAACAATTACAACCACAATCGCAACAACTATCGCAACAACCGCAACAACAATCGCAACAATAACCGCAATCCTAACAATAACTACAACAAACATCCCAACAACAACAACAACAACTACAACAACCATTTTAACAACAATAACAACCCCAACAACAACCTCAATAACAACAACGACAACAAAAACCAAAAACAGCCATGTCATAGGTGTGAAGAAAATCATCAGGGGTTTTGCACGACATTTTGCAACAGGTGTAAACGAAATGGTCATAGCGCGAAAAAATGTGAGGTCTACGGACCAAAGTTTAATAGAACTAAAGGAACAAATAATGTCGGAACAAGTAATGCCGAAACGAATAGTGTCGGAGCAAGTAATACCAACGCTGTTTGTTATAAATGTGGAAAACCGGGCCACATTATTAGAAATTTCCCGAATCAGGGGAATACTAATGGGCAGGGCCGTGGAAGAGTTTTCAATATTAATGCGGCAGAAGCGAAGGAAGACCCGGAGCTTGTTACGGGTACGTTTCTTATTGACGATAAATATGCTTATGTTTTATTTGATTCGGGTGCGGATAGAAGCTATATGAGTAGAGAATTTTGTGCTAAATTAAGTTGCCTACTGACGCCTTTGGATAGTAAATTTTTACTCGAATTAGCAAACGGTAAATTAATTTCAGCAGATAATATATGTCGGGAGAGAGAAATTAAACTGGGGGATGAAACGTTTAAAATTGATTTAATACCAGTCGAGTTAGGGAGTTTTGACGTAATAATTGGCATGGACTGGTTGAAAAAGGTGAGAGCAGAGGTCGTTTGTTACAAAAATGCGATTCGCATTATGCGTGAAAAAGGAAAACCTTTAATGGTATACGGAGAAAAGAACAACGCGAAATTAAATCTTATTAGTAGTTTGAAGGCGCAAAAACTTATAAGAAAAGGTTGTTACGTCATTCTAGCACATATCGAGGAAGTTAAACCTAAAGAAAAGAACATCAGTGATGTTCCCGTTGCAAAAGAATTTCCCGATGTATTTCTGAAAGAATTACTGGGATTACCCCCACATCGGTCCGTTGAATTTCAAATAGACCTTGTACCAGGAGCTGCACCAATAGCTCGTGCTCTATACAGACTCGCACCCAGTGAAATGAAAGAATTACAAAGTCAGTTACAGGAACTTTTAGAGCGTGGTTTCATTCTACCAAGTACATCACCATGGGGAGCTCCTGTTCTGTTTGTCAAGAAGAAAGATGGTACATTCAGGTTGTGTATCGACTACCGAGAGTTAAACAAACTTACCATCAAGAACCGTTACCCATTACCGAGAATCGACGACTTATTTGATCAACTACAAGGCTCGTCGATTTATTCGAAGATCGATTTACGTTCTGGATATCACCAAATGCGGGTGAAAGAGGATGACATTCCGAAGACTGCTTTTAGGACGCGTTACGGTCATTACGAGTTTATGGTTATGCCGTTTGGATTGACTAACGCACCAGCTGTGTTCATGGATCTCATGAACCGAGTGTGTGGGCCATATCTTGACAAGTTTGTCATTGTTTTTATCGATGACATACTTATTTACTCGAAGAATGATCAAGAGCACGAAGAAATTTTGAGAAAAGTGCTAGAGTTGCTGAGAAAAGAAAAATTGTACGCTAAGTTTTCAAAGTGTGCATTTTGGTTGGAAAAAGTTCAATTCCTCGGTCATATAGTAAACAAAGAAGGTATTCAGGTGGATCCAGCAAAGATTGAAACTGTTGAAAAGTGGAAAACCCCTAAAACTCCGAAACACATACGCCAATTTTTAGGGCTAGCTGGTTATTACAGGAGATTCATTCAAGATTTTTCCAAAATAGCAAAACCCTTGACTGCATTAACGCATAAAGGGAGGAAATTTGAATGGAAGGATGAACAAGAAAAAGCGTTTCAATTGTTAAAGAAAAAGTTAACTACGGCACCTATATTGTCATTACCTGGAGGGAATGATGATTTTGTGATATATTGTGATGCCTCAAAGCAAGGTCTCGGTTGTGTATTAATGCAACGAACGAAAGTAATTGCTTATGCGTCTAGACAATTGAAGATTCACGAACATAATTATACGACGCATGATTTGGAATTAGGCGCAGTTGTTTTTGCATTAAAGACTTGGAGGCACTACTTATATGGGGTCAAAAGTATTATATATACCGACCACAAAAGTCTTCAACACATATTTAATCAGAAACAACTGAACATGAGGCAGCGCAGGTGGATTGAATTGTTGAATGATTACGACTTTGAGATTCGTTACCACCCAGGGAAGGCAAATGTGGTAGCCGACACCTTGAGCAGAAAGGACAGAGAACCCATTCGTGTAAAATCTATGAATATAATGATTCACACTAACCTTACTACTCAAATAAAGGAGGCGCAACAAGGAGTTTTAAAAGAGGGAAACTTAAAGGATGAAATACCTAAAGGATAGGAGAAGCATCTTAATATTCGGGAAGACGGAACCCGGTATAGGGCTGAAAAAATTTGGGTACCAAAATTTGGAGATATGAGAGAAATGGTACTTAGAGAAGCTCATAAAACCAGATACTCAATACATCCTGGAACGTGGAAGATGTACAAGGATCTCAAGAAACATTTTTGGTGGCCGGGTATGAAAGCCGATGTTGCTAAATACGTAGGAGAATGTTTGACGTGTTCTAAGGTCAAAGCAGAGCATCAGAAACCATCAGGTCTACTTCAACAACCCGAAATCCCGGAATGGAAATGGGAAAACATTACCATGGATTTCATCACTAAATTGCCAAGGACTGCAAGTGATTTTGATACTATTTGGGTAATAGTTGATCGTCTCACCAAATCAGCATACTTCCTGCCAATAAGAGAAGATGACAAGATGGAGGAGTTAACACGATTGTATTTGAAGGAAGTCGTCTCCAGACATGGAATACCAATCTCTATTATCTCTGATAGGGATGGCAGATTTATTTCAAAATTCTGGCAGACATTACAGCAAGCATTAGGAACTCGTCTAGACATGAGTACTGCTTATCATCCACAAACTGATTGGCAGAGTGAAAGGTCGATACAAACGCTTGAAGACATGCTACGAGCATGTGTTATTGATTTCGGAAAGAGTTGGGATCGACACCTTCCGTTAGCAGAATTTTCCTACAACAATAGCTACCATTCAAGCATTGAGATGGCGCCGTTTGAAGTACTCTATGGTAGAAAGTGCAGGTCTCCGATTTGTTGGAGTGAAGTGGGGGATAGACAGATTACGGGTCCGGAAATAATAAAAGAAACTACCGAGAAGATCATCCAAATTCAACAACGGTTGAAAACCGCCCAAAGTAGACAAAAGAGCTACGCTGACATTAAAAGAATAGATATAGAATTTAAAATTGGAGAGATGGTCATGCTTAAAGTTGCACCTTGGAAAGGCGTTGTTCGATTTGGTAAACGAGGGAAATTAAACCCAAGGTATATTGGACCATTCAAGGTTATTGATCGTGTCGGACCAGTAGCTTACCGACTTGAGTTACCTCAACAACTCGCGGCTATACATAACACTTTCCACGTCTCGAATTTGAAGAAATATTTTGCTAAAGAAGATCTCACTATTCCGTTAAACGAAATCCAAATTAACGAAAAACTTCAATTTATCGAAGAACCCGTCGAAATAATGGATCGTGAGGTTAAAAGACTTAAGCAAAACAAGATACCAATTGTTAAGGTTCGATGGAATGCTCGTAGAGGACCTGAGTTCACCTGGGAATGAGAAGATCAGATGAAGAAGAAATACCCACACTTATTTTCAGAAGATACGTCAACACCTCCAACTGCTTAAAATTTCGGGACAAAATTTATTTAACGGGTAGGTACTGTAGTGACCCGAACTTTTCCATGTTTATTTATATTAATTGAATTTGATAATTACATGATTAAGTGTTTACAACATGTTAAGCAATCAAACTTGTTAAGACTTGATTAATTGAAATAGGTTTTATATAGACAATTGACCACCCAAGTTGACCAGTGATTCACGAACGTTAAAACTTGTAAAAACTATATGATGACATATATATGGTTACGTATATAGTTAACATGATATTATGATAAGTAAGTATCTCATTAGGTATTTTAACAATGAGTTATGTACATAAAAGTGAGTTTATTGAATTATGAAACTCGAAACGATATATATAACGATTATCGTTATAACGACTTACTAAATACATATGAATCATATTAAGATATTGATACACTATGTTTAATCATGACAAATGATAAGTAAACATGTCATTAAGTGTATTAACAATGAACTACATTGAAATGTCCCGTTCATATTGATTATAAACGTTCCATATTAATTGATTTCGTCGCGAGGTTTTGACCTCTATATAAGACGTTTTTCAAAGACTGCATTCGATTTTAAAACAAACCATAACCTTTAAAATATTACGACGATTATCAAATAATGATAATCTAAAATATAGCATTTTTCACACAACCATTGCATAATGGTTTACAATAATATTACATATCAACATAAGTCTTCGAATGCAGTTTTTAAACAATATTATACAAGCATGGACTCCAAATCTTGTCCTTAATTTAGTATGCAACAGCGGAAGCTCTTAATAATCACCTGAGAATAAACATGCTTAAAACATCAACAAAATTGTTGGTGAGTTATAGGTTTAACCTACATATTATTAAATATAATAATAGACCACAAGATTTCATTTTTATAACACATCTCTTATCAGGCATTTCGCAAACTGCATAGAGATAAAAATCATTCATTTGTTGAACACCTGGTAACCGACGTTAACTTAATGCATAGAATATCCCTAAAACAGAACCTCTCGTATGTATAATAATCTCGAAGTACTAAACCATCCATAACCTGAATGGGGTTGTTAAGCCCAATAGATCTATCTTTAGGATTCGCGTCAATTAGGGGCCATTTCCCTAATTCTTAGGCTACCAGACTTGAAGGGCGATATTCGATTTAATAATCCAACCATAGAATGTAGTTTTGCGTACTTGTGTCTATTTTGTAAAACATTTATAAAGCTGCATGTATTCTCATCCCAAAATATTAGATTTTAAAAGTGGGACTATAACTCACTTTCACAGATTTTTACTTCGTCGGGAAGTAAGACTTGGCCACTGGTCAATTCACAAACCTATAACAAATATGTAAATATATATCAAAGTATGTTCAAAATATATTTACAACATTTTTTAATACGTTTTAATGTTTTAAATATTTTCAGTCAGCTGTCCTCGTTAGTAACCTACAACTAGTTGTCCATAGTTAGATGTACAAAAATAAATTGATATATATTATCTTGACCCAATCCATGACCCATTGTATACACGTCTCAGGCTAGATCACAACTCAAAGTATATATATTTTTGGAATCAACCTCAACCCTGTATAGCTAACTCCAACATTACTGCATATAGAGTGTCTATAGTTGTTGCGAATAATATATATAGATGGGTCGATATGATATGAAAAACATTTGTATACGTGTCTATGGTATCCCAAGATTACATAATATATTAGAATACATGTATAATACAATATAAGTTAGCTAGGATATGATTTGTATAGATTTGTTACCAATTTTCACGTAGCTACAACAAGTAAAAATATCCAATCTTGTTTTACCCATAACTTATTCGTTTTAAATCCATTTTGAGTGAATCCAATTGCTATGGTTTCATATTGAAATTACGTTTATGAATCTATACAGAAAAAAGTATTAGTTTATAGTCATAAATACAGGTTACAAGTCGTTTTTGTAAAGGTAGTCATTTCAGTCGAAAGAACGACGTCTAGATGACCATTTTGGAAAACATACTTCCATTTTGAGTTTAATCATGATTTTTAGATATAGTGTCATGTTCATAAGAAAAATAATTTTCCCAGAAGAACAATTTTTAAATCAAATTTTATCATAGTTTTTAATTAACTAACCCAAAACAGCCCGCGGTGTTACTACGACGGCGTATATCCAGTTTTACGGTGTTTTTCGTGTTTTCAGGTTTTAAATCATTAAGTTAGAATATCATATAGATATAGAACATGTGTTTAGTTTATTTTAAAAGTCAAGTTAGAAGGATTAACTTTTGTTTGCGAACAAGTTTAGAATTAACTAAACTATGTTCTAGTGATTACAAGTTTAAACCTTCGAATAAGGTAGTTTTATATATATGAATCGAATGATGTTACAAATATCATTAATACCTCAGGTTTTTTGGATAAAACCACTGGAAATGAGAAAAATATATCTAGTTTCAAAGGATCCTTGGATGGCTTGAAAGTTCTTGAAGCAGAATCATGACAAGAAAACAAGTTCAAGTAAGATTTCCACTCGAAATAAGATTGTTATAGTTATAGAAATTGAATCAAAGTTTGAATATGAGTATTACCTTGCATTAAAAAGATATCTTACTGTAAATAAGAAAGATTTCTTGAGGTTGGATGATCACTTTACAAGATTGGAAGTAAGCTAGCAAACTTGGAAGTATTCTTGATTTTATGAAACTAGAACTTATAGAATTTATGAAGAACACTTAGAACTTGAAGATAGAACTTGAGAGAGATCAATTTTATGAATAAAATTGATGAATGAAAGTGTTTTTAGGTGTTTTTGGTCGTTGGTATATGGATTAGATATAAAGGATGTGTAATTTTGTTTACATGTAAATAAGTCATGAATGATTACTCATATTTTTGTAATTTTATGAGATATTTCATGCTAGTTGCCAAATGATAGTTCCCACATGTGTTAGGTGACTCACATGGGCTGCTAAGAGCTGATCATTGGAGTGTATATACCAATAGTACATATATCTAAAAGCTGTGTATTGTACGAGTACGAATAAGGTGCATAAGAGTAGAATTGTTGATGAAACTGAACGAGGATGTAATTGTAAGAATTTTTGTTAAGTAGAAGTATTTTGATAAGTATCTTGAAGTCTTTAAAAAATGTATAAATATATATTAAAACACTACATGTATATACATTTTAACTGAGTCGTTAAGTCATCGTTAGTCGTTACATGTAAATGTTGTTTTGAAGCCTTTAGGTTAACGATCCTGTTAAGTGTTGTTAACCTATTGTTTATTATATCAAATGAGATGTTAAATTATTACATTATCATGATATTATGATATATTAATATATCTTAATATGATATATATACAATTAAATGTCGTTACAACGATAATCGTTACATATATGTCTCGTTTCGAAATCATTAAGTTATTAGTCTTGTTTTTACATATGTAGTTCATTGTTAATATACTTAATGATATGTTTACTTATCATAATACCATGTTAACTATATATATATCCATATATATGACATCATATAGTTTTTACAAGTTTTAACATTCGTGAATCACCGGTCAACTTGGGTAGTCAATTGTCTATATAAAACCTATTTCAATTAATCAAGTCTTAACAAGTTTGATTGCTTAACATGTTGGAAACACTTAATCATATAAATATCAATTTCATTTAATATATATATATATAAACATGGAAAAGTTCGGGTCACTATAGTACTTACCCGTTAAATAAATTTCGTCCCGAAATTTTAAGCAGTTGGAGGTGTTGACGTATCTTCTGGAAATAAGTGCGGGTATTTCTTCTTCATCTGATCTTCTCATTCCCAGGTGAACTCATGTCCTCTACGAGCATTCCATCGAACCTTAACAATTGGTATCTTGTTTTGCTTGAGCCTTTTAACCTCACGATCCATTATCTCGACGGGTTCTTTAATGAATTGTAGTTTTTCATTGACGTAAAAGGTATTATGTACATTGGCGAGTTATTGAGGTAATTCAAGTCGGTAGGCTACTGGTCCAACACGATCTAAAATCTTGAATGGTCCAATGTATCTTGGATTTAGTTTCCCCCGTTTACCAAATCGAACAACGCCTTTCCAAGGTGAAACCTTAAGCATGACCATCTCCCCAATTTCAAATTCTATATCTTTCTTTTTAAGGTCCGCGTAGCTCTTTTGTTGACTCTGAGCGCTTTTCAACCGTTGTTGAATTTGGATGATTTTCTCTGTAGTTTCTTAGATTATCTCCGGACCTGTAATCTGTCTATCTCCCAATTCATTCCAACAAATTGGAGATCTGCACTTTCTACCATAAAGTGCTTCGAAGGGTGCCATTTCGATACTCGATTGGTAACTGTTGTTGTAGGAAAATTCTGCTAATGGTAGATGTCGATCCCAACCGTTTCCAAAATCAATAACACATGCTCATAGCATGTCTTCAAGAGTCTGTATCGTCCTTTCGCTCTGCCCATCGGTTTGTGGATGATAGGCAGTACACATGTCTAGACGAGTTCCCAATGCTTGTTGTAATGTCTGCCAAAACCTTGAAATAAATCTGCCATCCCTATCAGAGATAATATAGATTGGTATTCCATGTCTAGAGACTATTTCCTTCAAATACAGTCGTGCTAACTTCTCCATCTTGTCATCTTCTCTTATTGGCAGGAAGTGTGTTGATTTGGTGAGACGATCAACTATTACCTAAATAGTATCAAAACCACTTGCAGTCCTTGGCAATTTAATGATGAAATCCATGGTAATGTTTTCCCATTTCCATTCCGGGATTTTGGGTTATTGAAGCAGACCTGATGGTTTCTGATGCTCAGCTTTGACCTTAGAACACGTCAAACATTCCCCTACGTATTTAGCAACATCGACTTTCATACCTGGCCACCAAAAATGTTTCTTGAGATCTTTGTACATCTTCCCCGTTCCAGGATGTATTGAGTATCTGGTTTTATGAGCTTCTCTAAGTACCATTTCTCTCATATCTCCAAATTTTGGTACCCAAATTCTTTCAGCCCTATACCGGGTTCCGTCTTCCCGAATATTAAGATGCTTCTCTGATCCTTTGGGTATTTCATCCTTTAAATTTCTCTCCTTTAAAACTCCTTGTTGCGCCTCCTTTATTTGAGTAGTAAGGTTATTGTGAATCATTATATTCATAGCTTTTACTCGAATGGGTTCTCTGTCCTTTCTACTCAAAGCGTCGGCTACCACATTTGCCTTCCCCGGGTGGTAACGAATCTCAAAGTCGTAATCATTCAACAATTCAATCCACCTGCGCTGCCTCATGTTCAGTTGTTTTTGATTAAATATATGTTGAAGACTTTTGTGGTCGGTATATATAATACTTTTGACCCCATATAAGTAGTGCCTCCAAGTCTTTAATGCAAAAACAACAGCGCCTAATTCCAAATCGTGTGTCGTATAATTTTGCTCGTTAATCTTCAATTGTCTAGACGCATATGTGATGACCCGGGAATTTCCGACCAAATTTAAACTTGAATCTTATTTGATTTCGATACGATAAGCAAAGTCTGTAATGTGAAGTCTCAAAATTTTTAAACTATGTTCATGTAATCATTTGAACTTTCGACCATTCCCGACGATTCACGAACAACTATTTGTAAATAGATAACATATATATTTAAATAGGTATTTATAATTTGAAGTATAATTTAGAATATTATATAATATGATTATTAGGATTTATATTGTAAAATAAATAAAATAAAATGCGATTAGTGGAAACTATATTTAAGAATATATAGATATATATAAATATGTATATAAATATTATTTGTAAATATATAAAGTTATACTAAATCTATTTGTTTAAAAATATATAATATATAATTATGTGATAAAACTTGTTATTTAAAACTGATTATTTATAGAGAGAGAGTAAATGGAAAATGAATGAGTTCGAGCTTAATTGGCAAACGTCAGTAACACTCGGTTGATGTTTTGTTAGTTTTAATATAGATATTGCAGATGCTCATGATGGATTGGAATAAAAGTTGGACTGTAAATTGATTACGAAGATTTTAGATTTGTCAAAAATATTTTTATCTTTTTAAGTTTAAATATTAGTACTCCGTACATATAAATCGGAATAGAAAATAAATAATTTTCGAACCTTTTTTATCAGGTTTCAAATAGTTAACGAGTGAAATAATTAAAAATATTTACTCTAAATGTTTGGGGATTTTTCGGAGAACTTTTATCCGTAGCCGTTTAGCAATGGACACGAAATAGTACTCCGCAAATTGAAAATATCTTAAGTGTCGGTAGATTAAACACTATAGAGGCTGCTAACTATTGTATCAATCATAAGATTAGTAATATTATTATTTAATATCTAATATTATAATTATTAATAGATTATATATATATATATATCGCTATATATGCATATACATATAAAACATTCACTAAACCATTTCAATCTTGATCCCTGCCTTCGTACTAGCTGTTGTCACCACCTTGCATCCCCGCCACCCACATAAAAACCACCTCCACCATCGTGCACTACTCACCACCTTCATCACTTCCATCTTCAACCACCAACCACCGTGAGCATCACAACCCATAACCATCACTCTGTTATTTTCTTATCACTTGTGAACTATCTCCGGTTCACTTCCATCATCCACCACCAACCTTCACCCTATCACCGCCTCCATCCGTCACTTCTTGTTTCGGTTTGAAGCTTCATCACAACCATCACTCACCACCTTTATCACGGTAAATTACCACCCATGCAATCACCACCAACGAAGCTGCTACAGCGAGTAATTTGCTTGCAATGATGATGTAACGAGATTGATGAAAATTATGATGGTGATATGATGCACGATTCAATGGTGATGATAGTTATATATATATTTTTTTACGACGAAAAATTATTTTATTTTTTTTTTATTTTTTTTATTTTTTTTTATGATTATGATAATCATGGTGGTTATGAAAGTGATAATGATTTAATGATGTTAGACAATATTAAGATTATAATTTTGTAGTATTGAGTATGTTTAAGTTCTAGGATAAAGATGGTGAATTTACATAATGATGAATAGTTCTGGGTTTTGTATTTTGAGGAATGAGATGAAACAGAAATAAGGGTTAAGTAAATTTAGGAACCAATTAAATCAGAAAAACAAAAGACAGATTAGTGGTTAAGGTGTTGTCAGGTAAACACGAGGTCCTGAGTTCGAATCTAGACCACTGCAGATTTTTTTTTAATTAACAATAGAAGCTGTTGGACTGTGTTAAAAGCTTGGGCCTATTATGTTTATTAATAAATTGAACTAGTCCATCTAGAGCGGGCTTCTTGATCAAGTGGGTTAATTAAAATGGTGATGGATCGGATTAGTATTGGGCCAATTAGATTTGAAGATGGACTTGATATTTGGGTCGGTTATGAATTAATAAAATTTAAGTTGTTGGGCCGAAATGAATATAAGGGGTTAATTAAATTCATAAGGGAAATAAAACAGAAACGTTAGAACGGAGGAGTGGCTGGATGCTTTGTCGGATTAGTGAGAGGTTGCGGGTTCGAGCCCAGGCAGGGGCGTTTAATTTTTCTAAAGACTTGCTACATTAAGGTAGTCTTTCAATTATTATTATTATTATTATTATTATTATTATTATTATTATTATTATTATTATTATTATTATTATTATTATTATTATTATTATTATTATTATTATCATCATCAATATTATAATTATTATTATCATAAATATTATTTTTAGTATTAACATTAATTACTATCAAGTATTATTAATAAGTATTATTAGTATTAAGGGTTATTATCAAAATTATAATCTTTATTGTAAAAATAATACAACGTTTTATTATTATTATTATTGTTAAAATTATCATCTTTACTAAAACTATATTTTATTAAAAATGACATTTTTAATTAAATTATCATTTTTATTATTATTCTGAACTGACATTATTGATATCATTATTAATAACATTATAAAGAGATTACAACTTATTAATTACTAGTATTAGTAACAAATTAGTACATAACAATGTATCTAAAACATATAAGTTATTAACATAACAAGTATATCACTAATAATATAATTTCGTTCGATTAAAATCATATGTGTTAATATATATAAATGATATAGGTTCGTGAATCCGAGGACAGCCCTGCGTTGTTCAGTCATTCAATATAATCATATGTATTTTTACTACAAAATACATTAGGTGAGTTTCATTATTCCCTTTTTATATATATTTTTGGGACTGAGAATACATGCGCAACTTTTATAACTGTTTTACGAAATAGACACAAGTAATTGAAATTACATTCTATGGTTGAATTATCGAAATCGAATATGCCCCTTTTTATTAAGTCTGGTAATCTAAGAATTAGGGAACAGACACCCTAATTGAAGCGAATCCTAAAGATAGATCTATTGGGCCTAACAAACTCCATCCAAAGTACCGGATGCTTTAGTACTTCGAAATTTATATCATGTCCGAAGGAGGATCCCGGAATGATAGGGGATATTCTTATATGTATCTAGTTAATGTCGATTACCAGGTGTTCACCATATGAATGATTATTTTTGTCTCTATGCATGGGACGTATATTTATGAGAAATGGAAATGAGATTCTTGTGGTCTATTAAAATGATGGAAATGATTATTTATGTTAATCTAATGAACTCACCAACCTTTTGGTTGACACTTGAAAGCATGTTTATTCTCAGGCATTAAAGAAATCTTCCGCTGTGCATTTGCTCATCTTAGAGATATTACTTGGAGTCATTATGACATATTTCAAAAGACGTTGCATTCGAGTCGTTGAGTTCATCAAGATTATTATTAAGTCAATTATAGTTAGATATATTATGAAATGGTATGCATGTCGTCAACTTTCGATGTAATGAAAGATTGTCTTTTCAAAAACGAATGCAATGTTTGTAAAACGTATCATATAGAGGTCAAGTACCTCGCGATGTAATCAACTGTCGTGAATTGTTTATAATCGATATGGATTTCGTCCAGATGGATTAGAACGGATCTCTACAGTTGGTATCAGAGCGGTAGTCTTAGTGAACCAGGTCTGCCTTAGTGTGTCTAACTGATAAGTCGTTAGGATACTTTAGTGAGTCTGGACTTCGACCGTGTCTGCATGTCAAAAGTTTTGCTTATCATTTCGTGTCGAAAATTACCCGCTTATCATTCCTAATCTAGACACATCTTGCTGCATTGATTGCATGAATAGTGTATATACAAATTCATACCTTAGCGTATCTGCTAATTCATATCTTAGCATATCTGTTACTGTAAACTTTGCCTAACATATTCCGTAGATTCCTCTGTAACTTATAGGATTTTAGTATTATATATGCATATGTAAATTATGTATAAAAGGATACTAATTTACATCCTTGATCTATTTCTTATCAAAAATCCTTCATCTGATCGTACGAGATGAATCCCTCAACTAAATCGAGTCCCTCAGATTCCGACAGCTATTCCGATAGTTATCCCGACAGTTATTTAGAATGGATAGTCATCTAAGCTCCGGAAGCAACGACACCAGAATGAATCAACCAAACATCCATCCCCAATTCATCTGATGGATTCATAGTCGACTTAATAAATGGAGACGCGCAGAAGGCGATCCCATCCACTAATTGATTTCACCTTTTGGTGAAGAAACTGAAGCACTTACCGGCGAACCTGTTTGTAACACCATTTCACCCTCATTTCCCAAATATCTCGCCACGACTATATCATAACTCAGATTCTAAACCTTATTCATCCACTCGTTCTGACCGACAATTATCCCAGAGTAATCGAAGAAGTTAACGAGCTTCGCGCTTGAGTAATCAATTTGGAGAACATGGTGCAAAACTTACCAGCTTCAACAAAATCGCCGACACTAACAGTACCATCAGTAACAACACCTGTATCATCAACAATCCTTGCCTCAATATCACATCTAGTACCTCGAGTACAATCATCGTTCTACGTATCGTTCTACATCAATTATCTTCGTTCTTCATGGAGATTATGTAATCTATAATGTTTTAGAGATTATATATTCTTGTTCTAACGGTAAATCAAATGAGTTTAATATCATATTGACTCATTAAATCCATGATTACATCTGAAGAAAATATATATGTATATATGTTTTCATAAAGATTGTAATTAAAATTTTTGTTGTACAAACTGTTAATGGTGAAAATATTTTAACGGGTAGGTAATACCCGAGGAATATTTAGATTTCGCATTAATAAGTTACGTTGTACATTTTTCGAATCTAATTCAACAGTCATTTACTATCCTACTTGCAACCACAGCTATACGAATCTGCTCATCACAGAATAACCATTTTCATTCAATTTCATATTTGGATTTTGACCTATCAGAATCCGACAAGTGGCATAATGAAGAAAACATTGGACAAAATAAAATTTGTTAGAAACAAATAAATTAACTATGAGAAATTTTGTTAAGAATCCACGCTAACAAAATCCGAGCTAACTGTTCCTAAATAACTGATTACATTTTGTTTATCGCAATTTATTTTATCGCAATTTAATTCTCGCAATTTTATTTATTGTTATTTAATTTCTGTTATTTGCTTTACGTACTTTATTTATCGTTATTTAATTTCTGTTATTTATTTTATGCACTTTAAATATCGGGACACGTATACAAGGTTTTGACATATCATATCGACGCATCGATATATATTATTTGGAAACACCATAGACACTCTATATGCAGTAATGATAGAGTTCTCTATACAGGATTGAGGTTGATTCTACAATAATATATATAGTTTGAGTTGTGATCGAGTCTGAGACGTATACGGGTCACGACACGTATTAATTAATTCGAATATTATATATTAAACTATATATGAATTATTGGACTGTCAACTGTGGACTATCGACTGTGGACTAATAACATTGGACAATTAAAATGAATAAAAATATTGATTATAACATATGAAACTAAAAAATTCTTCAAGTTGCCACTTGATTTTCATCTTAAACCTCATTTGTATCTTGACGATTACAATCTACATTCAAACCTTTCGTGATTCTTGAAAACATTTCAAATCGGGAGGATGAATCAACCGCACTTCATCTACGAAAGAAAAGATTTACGCATATAGTTATGCACCTGAAAACACTCGGAACCTGAGTAAATGTTTAACACGTATATGTGCTAGCTCCTTTGGCATTGTTATTACCGAAAATAACTTTACAATCCCTTTCCAAATTAGCCAATTTTGTGACAGCTTCAACAAATCAATTTCAATTTTTCATTCGAAAAACCTTATTATAACCTTGATTTATAAGTTTGCCTTTCGTCATCAATACCGAAGAATCGTTCATGTTCCATCACGTTATTAGTAAACTTACCAGCAACTTCATTATTCACTGGCTTAAGACTCTTCGAAGAACCATTATAATTGTTCATTAAAACCCTATCATATACTCATCCGCATCTTGTAACGAGAACTGCCATACCAATTATCGGGAATCAGCAATCAGTACCTTGAAAATGTACATCATATCTACATCAGCAGTTATATGTATAACATTTATCTTTTAAAATTATGGTCTTTTATTTCAAAAATTCTGAACAACACTCAGTCTACAAATCAATACTCTGAATGTTGAAAAAGCTGAATGAAGCAGCAGAAACTGTAGACAACCGTACACGACCTTAACTATCGAAAGTTTGATGATAAAGAATGGTGTAATGGAAACACTCAATAGAAAATTTAGTACCGAAAAGCGAATTATGCGAAACTATGAAGGAAGCCGTAGACAAATCACAAAGAATAAGTTTGACTTCAAAGAATCCAAATGATTCTGTTTCTGATGAAATTTTTAGCGAATACCTTGCTTCCGAATCTAAACCCTTACGAATAAATCTTCTTCATCATCCATCGATATTAGAAATTCCAAGATATCATCGTATCTTTCATTATGAATATCCTCCATATTTCTGAAGATATTTTCAGAACTATTCTTATCTGAAATCATAAATCTCTTCGTGCTATCAGTGTTACATCATATAGAAACTGTTAGAGTCTATATTCTGTAAACTTTCGAGCTTAAAATATGAATGTTATTGAAGTAATGTTGGGAACTGAAGCATGAGTTAGTATAATATAATGACACTTGATCAACGTGATTATATTACAGTAAGTCATGCTGAGTTTCTAATGAAACGTGATGATTCACAGACCATAACGTCATCATGTGTCATGTTACATAACTATTTCATTCTACATAACCTCCGAACATATCAAGAAGAATATATTCTTGATAGTTCTATCTTTTGTAATTTTGATAAATTTGAAAATCAAATCGTGCTATCACGTTCCACCATGCTTAGAACATTATAATCATTTGAAACTCTATATCTACAAATTCTGGATCATTGTTCGCTTGACTTAGAGTCGGGAAGAGAAAACAAGAACATAGAGCTCCGAAAAATAAAGGAAAACATAAAGCCGATCACAAACACATGAATTACAAACCGTGTATATCAATGTTTATCGCAATATAAAGACACGGGATAATTAAAAACATTATAACCCCGAGGGCGAAGTAGAAGAAAACAGATTCCTCCGATGGTAATTGGAAAAGGAGAATGATTGTTGCGATAGTGAGGATAAGGACAAGGATCAAAATTGGATTAAGCATTTTCGTAATCTTTTGAATTTGGGGATTTTATAGAAATGGTGAGAATAAGGGAACGGAAGAGCTTAATTTATAATGGAAATATCAGACAGAGTAATCGAGGCAGATCACCGTATTTAATTTTTGATATCTTAATTTTCCTTACTCGCCGAAGAATCAAATCCTGTAGATTTCGAAGATTTTCTTTAAATCCGTTGAATTCCGGAATTCAACCAAGACAACGTCAAAAGTTAAAACGAAACTTCATTTATTCATTTCACTCTTTTGTGATAGCTTCATTCGTGCTCTTCGAATAATCGAATTATTTTAAATGTATTATTCAATAATGATAAGACTCTAATTATCAGCTCATATTCGTCAGGAAAACATACTTATTGTTAGCCATGACGACCTCACTCAAATTTCTGGACAAAATTTCTTTAACGGGTAGGTACTGTGATGACCCGGGAATTTCCGACCAAATTTAAACTTGAATCTTATTTGATTTCGATACGATAAGCAAAGTCTGTAATGTGAAGTCTCAAAAATTTTAAACTATGTTCATGTAATCATTTGAACTTTCGACCATTCCCGACGATTCACGAACAACTATTTGTAAATAGATAACATATATATTTAAATAGGTATTTATAATTTGAAGTATAATTTAGAATATTATATAATATGATTATTAGGATTTATATTGTAAAATAAATAAAATAAAATGCGATTAGTAGAAACTATATTTAAGAATATATTGTAGTGACCCGAACTTTTTCATGTTTATATATATATTAAATGAAATTGTTATTTACATGATTAAGTGTTTCCAACATGTTAAGCAATCAAACTTGTTAAGACTTGATTAATTGAAATAGGTTTCATATAGACAATTTACCACCCAAGTTGATCGGTGATTCACGAACGTTAAAACTTGTAAAAACTTGTAAAAACTATACGATGACATATATATGGTTATATATATAGTTAACATGATTTTATTATAAGTATGTATCTCATTAGGTATTTTAACAATGAGTTATATACATAAAAATGAGACTATTAATTTAAGAAACTCGAAAACGATATATATAACGATTATCGTTATAACAACGTCTTACTAGGTACATATGAATCATATTAAGATATTGATACACTTGGTTAATTATGTTAAATGATAAGTAAATATATTATTAAGTGTATTAACAATGAAATACATATGTAAAAATAAGACTACTAACTTAATGATTTCGAAACGAGACATATATGTAACGATTATCGTTGTAACGACATTTAACTTATGTACATCATACTAAGATATATTATATATCATAATATAATGATAATATAACAATTTAACATCTCATTTGTTATAATAAACAATAGGTTAACAACATTCAACAAGATCGTTAACCTAAAGGTTTCAAAACAACATTTACATGTAACGACTAACGATGACTTAACGACTCAGTTAAAATGTATATACATGTAGTGTTTTAATATGTATTCATACACTTTTGAAAGACTTCAAGACACTTATAAAAATACTTCTACTTAACAAAAATGCTTACAATTACATCCTCGTTCAGTTTCATCAACAATTCTACTCGTACGCACCCGTATTCGTACTCGTACAATACACAGCTTTTAGATGTATGTACTATTAGTATATACACTCCAATGATCAGCTATTAGCAGCCCATGTGAGTCACCTAACACATGTGGGAACCATCATTTGGCAACTAGCATGAAATATCTCATAAAATTACAAAAATATGAGTAATCATTCATGACTTATTTACATGAAAACAAAATTACATATCCTTTATATCTAATCCATACACCAACGACCAAAAACACCTATAAACACTTTAATTCTTCAATTTACTTCATATAATTGATCTCTCTCAAGTTCTATCTTCAAGTTCTAAGTGTTCTTCATAAATTCCAAAAGTTCTAGTTTCATAAAATCAAGAATACTTCCAAGATTGCAAGTTTACTTCCAAGTTTTCTAAATCCATTCCAAGTAATCATCCAAGATCAAGAAACCTTTGTTACTTACAGTAGGTTATCTTTCTAATACAAGGTAATAATCATATTCAAACTTTAATTCAATTTCTATAACTATAACAATCTTATTTCGAGTGGAAATCTTACTTGAAATTGTTTTCGTGTCATGATTCTGCTTCAAGAACTTTCAAGCCATCCAAGGATCCTTTGAAGCTAGATCTATTTTTCTCATTTACAGTAGGTTTATCCAAGGAACTTAAGGTAGTAATGATGTTCATAAGATCATTCAATTCATACATATAAAGCTATCTTATTCGAAGGTTTAAACTTGTAATCACTAGAACATAGTTTAGTTAATTCTAAACTTGTTCGCAAATAAAAGTTAATCCTTCTAACTTGACTTTTAAAATCAACTAAACACATGTTCTATATTTATATGATATGTTAACTTAATGATTTAAAACCTGGAAACACGAAAAACACCGTAAAACCGGATTTACGCCGTCGTAGTAACACCGCGGGCTGTTTTGGGTTAGTTAATTAAAAACTATGATAAACTTTGATTTAAAAGTTGTTATTCTGAGAAAATGATTTTTATTATGAACATGAAACTATATCCAAAAATTATGGTTAAACTCAAAGTGGAAGTATGTTTTCTAAAATGGCCATCTAGACGTCGTTCTTTCGACTGAAATGACTACCTTTACAAAAATGACTTGTAACTTATTTTTACGACTATAAACCTATACTTTTTATGTTTTGATTCATAAAATAGAGTTCAATATGAAACCATAGCAATTTGATTCACTCAAAACGGATTTAAAATGAAGAAGTTATGGGTAAAACAAGATTGGATAATTTTTCTCATTTTAGCTATGTGAAAATTGGTAACAAATCTATTCCAACCATAACTTAATCAACTTGTATTGTATATTATGTAATCTTGAGATACCATAGACACGTATACAATGTTTCGACCTATCATGTCGACACATCTATATATATTTCGGAACTACCATAGACACTCTATATGTGAATGTTGGAGTTAGCTATACAGGGTTGAGGTTGATTCCAAAATATATATAGTTTGAGTTGTGATCAATACTGAGATACGTATACACTGGGTCGTGGATTGATTCAAGATAATATTTATCGATTTATTTCTGTACATCTAACTGTGGACAACTAGTTGTAGGTTACTAACGAGGACAGCTGACTTAATAAACTTAAAACATCAAAATATATTAAAAGTGTTGTAAATATATTTTGAACATACTTTGATATATATGTATATATTGTTATAGGTTCGTGAATCAACCAGTGGCCAAGTCTTACTTCCCGACGAAGTAAAAATCTGTGGAAGTGAGTTATAGTCCACTTTTAAAATCTAATATTTTTGGGATGAGAATACATGCAGGTTTTATAAATGATTTACAAAATAGACACAAGTACGTGAAACTACATTCTATGGTTGAATTATCGAAATCGAATATGCCCCTTTTTATTAAGTCTGGTAATCTAAGAATTAGGGAACATACACCCTAATTGACGCGAATCCTAAAGATAGATCTATTGGGCCTAACAAACCCCATTCAAAGTACCAGATACTTTAGTACTTCGAAATTTATATCATATCCGAAGGGTGTCCCGGAATGATGGGGATATTCTTATATATATGCATCTTGTTAATGTCGGTTACCAGGTGTTCACTAAATGAATGATTTTTATCTCTATGTATGGGATGTGTATTGAAATATGAAATCTTGTGGTCTATTGTTACGATTTGATGTATATAGGTTAAACCTATAACTCACCAACATTTTTGTTGACGTTTAAAGCATGTTTATTCTCAGGTGAATACTAAGAGCTTCCGCTGATGCATACTAAAATAAGGACAAGATTTGGAGTCCATGTTTGTATGATATTGTGTAAAAACTGCATTCAAGAAACTGATTTCGATGTAACATATTTGTAATGTAAACCATTATGTAATGGTCGTGTGTAAACAGGATATTTTAGATTATCATCATTTGATAATCTACGTAAAGCTTTTTAAACCTTTATTTATGAAATAAAGGTTATGGTTTGTTTTAAAAATGAATGCAGTCTTTGAAAAACGTCTCATATAGAGGTTAAAACCTCGCAACGAAATCAATTAATATGGAACGTTTTTAATCAATATGAACGGGACATTTCAGTTGGTATCCGAGCGTTGGTCTTAGAGAACCAGAAAATTTGCATTAGTGTGTCTTATCGAGTTTGTTAGGATGCATTAGTGAGTCTGGACTTCGACCGTATTTTCTTTAAAAATGATTGCTTAACATTTTTGTTGGAAACTATATATTATTAACATGTATATATTATGTGATATATTAATCTCTTAACATGTTTGATATTGTGTGATAGATGTCTACCCCTAGCACAAATCCCATTGACTCACCTAATAATAACGAAGAGTCGAATATATATTGGACTGATTCACAAGTTCCCGAAGAGGAACCGGAAGAAGAATCAGAACCGGAAGAAGAATCAGAACCGGAAGAGGAGGAACCGGAGGAGGAAATAGAACCGGTGGGGGAAATAATAAAACGGTTAAGTAACAGAAAATCCTCAACCAACCGACCAAGGTTAATTATGGTCAATGGTGTTTCCGCCAAGGAAGCAAAATATTGGGAGGATTATCAATTCTCCGATGAATCGGATTTCGACGAGAATTCCGATGATGTTATAGAAATTACCCCAACTGAATTTAAAAAGGCAAAAGAAAATAATAAGGGAAAGGGCATAAAAATAGATAAATCTAATTCCAACCCCGATGAACTTTATATGTATCGTCAACCCCCGAAGCCCTTAAGTTGTAACAATGACCCGGGAACCTCTAAACCACCTGGTTTTTCTAAACCAATGTGGAAAACGACGGCTCGTATTAGGGGAACATCATATATCCCTAGAAACTTGGCAAAACGAACCAAAATCGAAGAAGAAGAAACGAGCGAGTCGGAATAAGATAGTTGTATTCGTGTGGTGTAATATATGTAATATAGTGTGCTTATGCTTTATGATATATGTAAAAATTGCTTGTATTAATAAGTATTTTTTTTTTATGAATCTAACTCTTGTCTATTTTACAGTATAAAAACACAAAATGGATAGACAACCCAATATTTTAAGAGACCTACCCGGAGACATGATTGATGAAATCTTGTCTAGAGTCGGTCAGAATTCTTCGGCACAACTATTTACGGCGAAATCAGTTTGTAAGACATTCGAAGAACGTTCCAAGAATGTCTTCGTTTATAAGAGACTTTCGTTTGAAAGATGGGGGATATCACATTGGGAAACCCATATGTTACGATGTGTTTACTTTGATGCATATATTGCGGGGAACCCAAATGCTATTTTACGCAACAGGTTAAGAAATTATTTTGACTTAATGTATCCGAATATAGGACTTCATGATTTAGAAAAAGCGGCTAACATGCAACATAAAGAAGCATGCTATGCTTACGGGTTAGTAATGTTCGCTTCTCACCAAAGTGAGAACAAGAACATCGGGCTACAACTATTAAACAAAATGTTCCCACAAGTAACGGAGTCGGTAATTGGGGTAAGAAATGAGGTTTTTAGATTGTTACGGGACTGTTGGACATTACGTAACCCTCGTCCCTTTGACGACGTTACAACACGCTGTCTTATCAATGGCCATAACGGTTATGTTCCACAAGACCAAGGATGGGAAGTAGTCCTAGTAAAACCAGAATGCATGACTTGTTTCTGGACGTATGAATTACGTGTCTTTATTGCCTTTGCTGAACGACTTGTGTACTAGATAGAATTATCTTCACAACTATCTTGTATCAAAGTTATTGTGTGCTATGTTTCATGCTTTATGTAAAATAAATGGTATTGTAAATTTGTAAAATATTGTATAAAAGTTTGAACGCGAAATATTATTATAATCAGTTTTTCATATAGAATTGTAGTAGTTGAATTGTATATTAGCTACTAAGTATGAACTTAACGGGTAGGTACTACCCGAATTTAAACTTATAAAACGCTAATATGAAGAAAAAGCTTTTATAAATGAGTTCATATTATGCTACAAAATACTATTAACTACTCTTAATATTCTGTATGATTAACTTGTTTTATTTGACTATTTTGAAGGAAATGGCACCGACTACTCGACACACCGTGAATATGAATGAAGAGGAATTCCATACTTTTCTAGCTTCAAACATAGCCGCAGTTCAGGCTGCGCTACATACCAACAATAACCTTGGATCTAGCAGTACAGGAAATCGTGTAGGATGCACCTACAAAGAATTCACTGCCTGCAAACCTTTGGAATTTGATGGAACCGAAGGACCGATCGGATTGAAACGGTGGACCGAGAAGGTCGAATCGGTGTTTGCCATAAGTAAGTGTACTGAAGAGGACAAAGTGAAGTACGCTACGTATACCTTCACAGGTTATGCGTTAACATGGTGGAATACCTATCTAGAGCAAGTGGGACAAGATGATGCGTACGCACTACCGTGGTCAGCATTCAAGCACTTGATGAACGAGAAGTACCGTCCCAGAACCGAGGTCAATAAGCTCAAGACAGAACTTAGAGGGTTACGAACCCAAGGATTTGATATTACCACGTACAAAAGACAATTCACAGAATTGTGCCTATTGTGTCTGGGAGCGTTCGAAGATGAGGAAGAAAAGATCGACGCGTTTGTGAAAGGATTACCATAAAGAATCCAAGAAGATATAAGTTCACACGAGCCCGCCTCCATACAACAGGCATGTAGAATGGCTCACAAACTAGTGAACCAGATTGAGGAAAGAATTAAAGAACAGACGGCTGAAGAGGCCAATGTGAAGCAAGTCAAAAGAAAGTGGGAGGAAAACGGTGATAAGAATCACCAATACAACAACAACAGCTACCATTCAAGCATTGAGATGGCACCGTTTGAAGCACTTTATGGTAGAAAGTGCAGGTCTTCAATTTGTTGGAGTGAAGTGGGGGATAGACAGATTACGGGTCCGGAGATAATACAAGAAACTACCGAGAAAATCATCCAAATTCAACAAAAATTGAAAACCGCCCAGAGTCGACAAAAGAGCTACGCGGACAGTAAAAGAAAAGATATAGAGTTTGAAATTAGAGAAATGGTCATGCTTAAGGTTTCACCTTGGAAAGGCGTTGTTCGATTTGGTAAACGGGGGAAACTAAATCCAAGGTACATTGGACCATTCAAGATTATAGATCGTGTCGGACCAGTAGTTTACCAACTAGAGCTACCTCAACAACTCGCGGCTGTACATAACACTTTCCACGTCTCAAATTTGAAGAAATGTTTTGCTAAAGAAGATCTCAATATTCCGTTGGACGAAATCCAAATCAATGAAAAACTTCAATTCATGGAAGAACCCATCGAAATAATGGATCGTGAGGTTAAGAAACTTAAACAAAACAAGATACCGATTGTTAAGGTTCGATGGAATGCTCGTAGAGGACCCAAGTTCACCTGGGAGCGTGAAGATCAAATGAAGAAGAAATACCCGCATTTATTTCCAGAAGATACGTCAACACCTCCAACTGCTTAAAATTTCGGGACGAAATTTATTTAACGGGTAGGTACTGTAGTGACCCGAACTTTTCCATGTTTATATATATATTAAATGAAATTGTTATTTACATGATTAAGTGTTTCCAACATGCTAAGCAATCAAACTTGTTAAGACTTGATTAATTGAAATAGGTTTCATATAGACAATTTACCACCCAAGTTGACCGGTGATTCACGAACGTTTAAACTTGTAAAAACTATACGATGACATATATATGGTTATATATATAGTTAACATGATTTTATTATAAGTATGTATCTCATTAGGTATTTTAACAATGAGTTATATACATAAAAATGAGACTATTAATTTAAGAAACTCGAAAACGATATATATAACGATTATCGTTATAACAACGTCTTACTAGGTACATATGAATCATATTAAGATACTGATACACTTGGTTAATTATGTTAAATGATAAGTAAATATATTATTAAGTGTATTAACAATGAAATACATATGTAAAAATAAGACTACTAACTTAATGATTTCGAAACGAGACATATATGTAACGATTATCGTTGTAACGACATTTAACTGTATATACATCATACTAAGATATATTATATATCATAATATCATGATAATATGACAATTTAACATCTCATTTGTTATAATAAACAATGGGTTAACAACATTCAACAAGATCGTTAACCTAAAGGTTTCAAAACAACATTTACATGTAACGACTAACGATGACTTAACGACTCAGTTAAAATGTATATACATGTAGTGTTTTAATATGTATTCATACACTTTTGAAATACTTCAAGACACTTATCAAAATACTTCTACTTAACAAAAATGCTTACAATTACATCCTCGTTCAGTTTCATCAACAATTCTACTCGTACGCACCCGTATTCGTACTCGTACAATACACATCTTTTAGATGTATGTACTATTGGTATATACACTCCAACGATCAGCTCTTAGCAGCCCAAGTGAGTCATCTAACAAATGTGGTAACCATCATTTGGCAACTAGCATGAAATATCTCATAAAATTACAAAAATATGAGTAATCATTCATGACTTATTTACATGAAAACAAAATTACATATCCTTTATATCTAATCCATACACCAACGACCAAAACACCCACAAACACTTTCATTCTTCAATTTTCTTCATATAATTGATCTCTCTCAAGTTCTATCTTCAAGTTCTAAGTGTTCTTCATAAATTCCAAAAGTTCTAGTTTCATAAAATCAAGAATACTTCCAAGATTGCAAGTTTACTTCCAAGTTTTCTAAATCCATTCCAAGTAATCATCCAAGATCAAGAAACCTTTGTTACTTATAGTAGGTTATCTTTCTAATACAAGGTAATAATCATATTCAAACTTTAATTCAATTTCTATAACTATAACAATCTTATTTCGAGTGGAAATTTTACTTGAAATTGTTTTCGTGTCATGATTCTGCTTCAAGAACTTTCAAGCCATCCAAGGATCCTTTGAAGCTAGATCTATTTTTCTCATTTCCAGTAGGTTTATCCAAGAAACTTGAGGTAGTAATGATGTTCATAACATCATTCAATTCATACATATAAAGCTATCTTATTCGAAGGTTTAAACTTGTAATCACTAGAACATAGTTTAGTTAATTCTAAACTTGTTCGCAAATAAAAGTTAATCCTTCTAACTTGACTTTTAAAATCAACTAAACACATGTTCTATATCTATATGATATGCTAACTTAATGATTTAAAACCCGGAAACACGAAAAACACCGTAAAACCGGATTTACGCCGTCGTAGTAACACCGCGGGCTGTTTTGGGTTAGTTAATTAAAAACTATGAAAAACTTTGTTTTAAAAGTTGTTATTCTGAGAAAATGATTTTTATTATGAACATGAAACTATATCCAAAAATTATGGTTAAACTCAAAGTGGAAGTATGTTTTCTAAAATGGTCATCTAGACGTCGTTCTTTCGACTGAAATGACTACCTTTACAAAAACGACTTGTAACTTATTTTTTCGACTATAAACCTATACTTTTTTTGTTTAGATTCTTAAAATAGAGTTCAATATGAAACCATAGCAATTTGATTCACTCAAAACGGAATTAAAATGAAGAAGTTATGGGTAAAACAAGATTGGATAATTTTTCTCATTTTAGCTACGTGAAAATTGGTAACAAATCTATTCCAACCATAACTTAATCAACTTGTATTGTATATTATGTAATCTTGAGATACCATAGACACGTATACAATGTTTCGACTTATCATGTCGACACATCTATATATATTTCGGAACAGCCATAGACACTCTATATGTGAATGTTGGAGTTAGCTATACAGGGTTGAGGTTGATTCCAAAATATATATAGTTTGAGTTGTGATCAATACTGAGATACGTATACACTGGGTCGTGGATTAATTCAAGATAATATTTATCTATTTATTTCTGCACATCTAACTGTGGACAACTAGTTGTAGGTTACTAACGAGGACAGCTGACTTAATAAACTTAAAACATCAAAATATATTAAAAGTGTTGTAAATATATTTTGAACATACTTTGATATATATGTATATATTATTATAGGTTCGTGAATCAACCAGTGGCCAAGTCTTACTTCCCGACGAAGTAAAAATCTGTGAAAGTGAGTTATAATCCCACGTTTTTAATCAATATAAATCTAATTCCAAACCCTTAAGTTGTAACAATGACCCGGGAACCTCTAAACCACCTGGTTTTTCTAAACCAATGTGGAAAACGACGGCTCGTATTAGGGGAACATCATATATCCCTAGAAACTGGGCAAAACGAACCAAAATCGAAGAAGAAGAAACGAGCGAGTCGGAATAAGATAGTTGTATTCGTGTGGTGTAATATATGTAATATAGTGTGCTTATGCTTTATGATATATGTAAAAATTGCTTGTATTAATAAGTATTTTTTTTTATGAATCTAACTCTTGTCTATTTTACAGTATAAAAACACAAAATGGATAGACAACCCAATATTTTAAGAGACCTACCCGGAGACATGATTGATGAAATCTTGTCTAGAGTCGGTCAGAATTCTTCGGCACAACTATTTACGGTGAAATCAGTTTGTAAGACATTCGAAGAACGTTCCAAGAATGTCTTGGTTTATAAGAGACTTTCGTTTGAAAGATGGGGGAAATCACATTGGGAAACCCATATGTTACGATGTGTTTACTTTGATGCATATATTGCGGGGAACCCAAATGCTATTTTACGCAACGGGTTAAGAAATTATTTTGACTCAATGTATCTGAATATAGGACTTCATGATTTAGAAAAAGCGGCTAACATGCAACATAAAGAAGCATGCTATGCTTACGGGTTAGTAATGTTCGCTTCTCACCAAAGTGAGAACAAGAACATCGGGCTACAACTATTAAACAAAATGTTCCCACAAGTAACGGAGTCGGTAATTGGGGTAAGAAATGAGGTTTTTAGATTATTACGGGACTGTTGGACATTACGTAACCCTCGTCCCTTTGACGACGTTACAACACGCTGTCTTATCAATGGCCATAACGGTTATGTTCCACAAGACCAAGGATGGGAAGTAGTCCTAGTAAAACCAGAATGCATGACTTGTTTCTATATATATTTCGGAACAGCCATAGACACTCTATATGTGAATGTTGGAGTTAGCTATACAGGGTTGAGGTTGATTCCAAAATATATATAGTTTGAGTTGTGATCAATACTGAGATACGTATACACTGGGTCGTGGATTGATTCAAGATAATATTTATCGATTTATTTCTGTACATCTAACTGTGGACAACTAGTTGTAGGTTACTAACGAGGACAGCTGACTTAATAAACTTAAAACATCAAAATATATTAAAAGTGTTGTAAATATATTTTGAACATACTTTGATATATATGTATATATTATTATAGGTTCGTGAATCAACCAGTGGCCAAGTCTTACTTCCCGACGAAGTAAAAATCTGTGAAAGTGAGTTATAGTCCCACTTTAAAAATCTAATATTTTTGGGATGAGAATACATGCGCAACTTTTATAACTGTTTTACGAAATAGACACAAGTAATTGAAATTACATTCTATGGTTGAATTATCGAAATCGAATATGCCCCTTTTTATTAAGTCTGGTAATCTAAGAATTAGGGAACAGACACCCTAATTGACGCGAATCCTAAAGATAGATCTATTGGGCCTAACAAACGCCATCCAAAGTACCGGATGCTTTAGTACTTCGAAATTTATATCATATCCGAAGGGTGTCCCGGAATGATGGGGATATTCTTATATATATGCATCTTGTTAATGTCGGTTACCAGGTGTTCACCATATGAATGATTTTTATCTCTATGTATGGGATGTGTATTGAAATATGAAATCTTGTGGTCTATTGTTACGATTTGATTTATATAGGTTAAACCTATAACTCACCAACATTTTTGTTGACGTTTAAAGCATGTTTATTCTCAGGTGAATACTAAGAGCTTCCGCTGTTGCATACTAAAATAAGGACAAGATTTGGAGTCCATGTTTGTATGATATTGTGTAAAAACTGCATTCAATAAACTGATTTCGATGTAACATATTTGTATTGTAAACCATTATGTAATGGTCGTGTGTAAACAGGATATTTTAGATTATCATTATTTGATAATCTACGTAAAGCTTTTTAAACCTTTATTTATGAAATAAAGGTTATGGTTTGTTTTAAAAATGAATGCAGTCTTTGAAAAACGTCTCATATAGAGGTCAAAACCTCGCAACGAAATCAATTAATATGGAACATTTTTAATCAATAAGAACGGGACATTTCATATATAGATATATATAAATATTATTTGTAAATATATAAAGTTATATTAAATCTATTTGTTTAAAAATATATAATATATAATTATGTGATAAAACTTGTTATTTAAAACTGATTATTTATAGAGAGAGAGTAAATGAAAAATGAATGAGTTTGAGCTTAATTGGCAAACGTCAGTAACACTCAGTTGAAGTTTTGTTAGTTTTAATATAGATATTGCAGATGTTCATGATGGATTGAAATAAAAGTTGGACTGTAAATTGATTACGAAGATTTTAGATTTGTCAAAAATATTTTTATCTTTTTAAGTTTAAATATTAGTGCTCCGTACATATAAATCGGAACAGAAAATAAATAATTTTCGAACCTTTTTGATCAGGTTTCAAACAGTTAACTAGTGAAATAATTAAAAATATTTACTCTAAAAATTTGGGGATTTTTCGGAGAACTTTTATCCGTAGCCGTTTAGCAATAGACATGAAATAGTACTCCGCAAATTGAAAATATCTTAAGTGTCGGTAGATTAAACACTATAGAGGCTGCTAACTATTGTATCAATCATAAGATTAGTAATATTATTATTTAATATCTAATATTATAATTATTAATAGATTATATATATATATATATATATATATATATATATATATATATATATATATATATATATATATATATATATATATATATATATATATATATATATATATCGCTATATATGCATATACATAGAAAACATTCACTAAACCATTTCAATCTTGATCCCTGCCTTCGTACTAGCTGTTGTCACCACCTTGCATCCCCGCCACCCACATAAAAACCACCTCCACCATCGTGCACCACTCACCACCTTCATCACTTCCATCTTCAACCACCAACCACCGTGAGCATCACAACCCATAACCATCACTCTATTATTTTCTTATCACTTGTGAACTATCTCCGGTTCACTTCCATCATCTGCCACCAACCTTCACCCTACCACCGCCTCCATCCGTCACTTCTTGTTTCGGTTTGAAGCTTCATCACAACCATCACTCACCACCTTTATCACGGTAAATTACCACCCATGCAATCACCACCAACGAAGCTGCTACAGCGAGTAATTTTCTTGCAATGATGATGTAATGAGATTGATGAAAATTATGATGGTGATATGATGCACGATTCAATGGTGATGATAGTTATATATTTTTTTTTTACGACGAAAAATTATTTATTTTTTTTATTTTTTTATTTTTTTTATGATTATGATAATCATGGTGGTTAAGAAAGTGATAATGATTTAATGATGTTAGACAATATTAAGATTATAATTTTGTAGTATTGAGTATGTTTAAGTTCTAGGATAAAGATGGTGAATTTACATAATGATGAATAGTTCTGGGTTTTGTATTTTGAGGAAGGAGATGAAACAGAAATAAGGGTTAAGTAAATTTAGGAACCAATTAAATCAGAAAAACAAAAGACAGATCAGTGGTTAAGGTGTTGTCAGGTAAACACGAGGTCCTGAGTTCGAATCTAGACCACTGCAGATTTTTTTTAATTAACAATAGAAGCTGTTGGACTGTGTTAAAAGCTTGGGCCTGTTATGTTTATTAATAAATTGAACTAGTCCATCTAGAGCGAGCTTCTTGATCAAGTGGGTTAATTAAAATGGTGATGGATCGGATTAGTATTGGGCCAATTAGATTTGAAGATGGACTTGATATTTGGGTCGGTTATGAATTAATAAAATTTAAGTTGTTGGGCCGAAATGAATATAAGGGGTTAATTAAATTCATAAGGGAAATAAAACAGAAACGTTAGAACGGAGGAGTGGCTGGATGCTTTGTCGGATTAGTGAGAGGTTGCGAGTTCGAGCCCAGGCAGGGGCGTTTAATTTTTCTAAAGACTTGCTACATTATGGTAGTCTTTCAATTATTATTATTATTATTATTATTATTATTATTATTATTATTATTATTATTATTATTATTATTATTCTCATCAATATTATAATTATTATTATCATAAATATTATTTTTAGTATTAACATTAATTACTATCAAGTATTATTAATAAGTATTATTAGTATTAAGGGTTATTATCTAAATTATAATCTTTATTGTAAAAATAATACAACGTTTTATTATTATTATTATTGTTAAAATTATCATCTTTACTAAAACTATATTTTATTAAAAATGACATTTTTAATTAAATTATCATTTTTATTATTATTCTGAACTGACATTATTGATATCATTATTAATAACATTATAAAGAGATTACAACTTATTAATTACTAGTATTAGTAACAAATTAGTACATAACAATGTATCTAAAACATATAACATATAAGTTATTAACATAACAAGTATATCACTAATAATATAATTTCGTTCGATTAAAATCATATGTGTTAATATATATAAATGATATAGGTTCGTGAATCCGAGGTCAACCCTGCATTGTTCAGTCGTTCAATATAATCATATTTATTTTTACTACAAAATACATTAGGTGAGTTTCATTATTCCCTTTTTATATATATTTTTGGGACTGAGAATACATGCGCAACTTTTATAACTGTTTTACGAAATAGACACAAGTAATTGAAATTACATTCTATGGTTGAATTATCGAAATCGAATATGCCCCTTTTTATTAAGTCTGGTAATCTAAGAATTAGGGAACAGACACCCTAATTGACGCGAATCCTAAAGATAGATCTATTGGGCCTAACAAACCACATCCAAAGTACCGGATGCTTTAGTACTTCGAAATTTATATCATATCCGAAGGGTGTCCCGGAATGATGGGGATATTCTTATATATACGCATCTTGTTAATGTCGGTTACCAGGTGTTCACCATATGAATGATTTTTATCTCTATGTATGGGATGTGTATTGAAATATGAAATCTTGTGGTCTATTGTTACGATTTGATTTATATAGGTTAAACCTATAACTCACCAACATTTTTGTTGACGTTTAAAGCATGTTTATTCTCAGGTGAATACTAAGAGCTTCCGCTGTTGCATACTAAAATAAGGACAAGATTTGGAGTCCATGTTTGTATGATATTGTGTAAAAACTGCATTCAATAAACTGATTTCGATGTAACATATTTGTATTGTAAACCATTATGTAATGGTCGTGTGTAAACAGGATATTTTAGATTATCATCATTTGATAATCTACGTAAAGCTTTTTAAACCTTTATTTATGAAATAAAGGTTATGGTTTGTTTTAAAAATGAATGCAGTCTTTGAAAAACGTCTCATATAGAGGTCAAAACCTCGCAACGAAATCAATTAATATGGAACATTTTTAATCAATAAGAACGGGACATTTCATATATAGATATATATAAATATTATTTGTAAATATATAAAGTTATATTAAATCTATTTGTTTAAAAATATATAATATATAATTATGTGATAAAACTTGTTATTTAAAACTGATTATTTATAGAGAGAGAGTAAATGAAAAATGAATGAGTTTGAGCTTAATTGGCAAACGTCAGTAACACTCAGTTGATGTTTTGTTAGTTTTAATATAGATATTGGAGATGTTCATGATGGATTGAAATAAAAGTTGGACTGCAAATTGATTACGAAGATTTTAGATTTGTCAAAAATATTTTTATCTTTTTAAGTTTAAATATTAGTGCTCCGTACATATAAATCGGAACAGAAAATAAATAATTTTCGAACCTTTTTGATCAGGTTTCAAACAGTTAACGAGTGAAATAATTAAAAATATTTACTCTAAAAATTTGGGGATTTTTCGGAGAACTTTTATCCGTAGCCGTTTAGCAATAGACACGAAATAGTACTCCACAAATTGAAAATATCTTAAGTGTCGGTAGATTAAACACTATAGAGGCTGCTAACTATTGTATCAATCATAAGATTAGTAATATTATTATTTAATATCTAATATTATAATTATTAATAGATTATATATATATATATATATATCGCTATATATGCATATACATAGAAAACATTCACTAAACCATTTCAATCTTGATCCCTGCCTTCGTACTAGCTGTTGTCACCACCTTGTATCCCCGCCACCCACATAAAAACCACCTCCACCATCGTGCACCACTCACCACCTTCATCACTTCCATCTTCAACCACCAACCACCGTGAGCATCACAACCCATAACCATCACTCTGTTATTTTCTTATCACTTGTGAACTATCTCCGGTTCACTTCCATCATCCGCCACCAACCTTCACCCTACCACCGCCTCCATCCGTCACTTCTTGTTTCGGTTTGAAGCTTCATCACAACCATCACTCACCACCTTTATCACGGTAAATTACCACCCATGCAATCACCACCAACGAAGCTGCTACAGCGAGTAATTTTCTTGCAATGATGATGTAATGAGATTGATGAAAATTATGATGGTGATATGATGCACGATTCAATGGTGATGATAGTTATATATATTTTTTTTTACGACGAAAAATTATTTATTTTTTTTAATTTTTTTAATTTTTTTTATGATTATGATAATCATGGTGGTTAAGAAAGTGATAATGATTTAATGATGTTAGACAATATTAAGATTATAATTTTGTAGTATTGAGTATGTTTAAGTTCTAGGATAAAGATGGTGAATTTACATAATGATGAATAGTTCTGGGTTTTGTATTTTGAGGAAGGAGATGAAACAGAAATAAGGGTTAAGTAAATTTAGGAACCAATTAAATCAGAAAAACAAAAGACAGATCAGTGGTTAAGGTGTTGTCAGGTAAACACGAGGTCCTGAGTTCGAATCTAGACCGCTGCAGATTTTTTTTTAATAAACAATAGAAGCTGTTGGACTGTGTTAAAAGCTTGGGCCTGTTATGTTTATTAATAAATTGAACTAGTCCATCTAGAGCGAGCTTCTTGATCAAGTGGGTTAATTAAAATGGTGATGGATCGGATTAGTATTGGGCCAATTAGATTTGAAGATGGACTTGATATTTGGGTCGGTTATGAATTAATAAAATTTAAGTTGTTGGGCCGAAATGAATATAAGGGGTTAATTAAATTCATAAGGGAAATAAAACAGAAACGTTAGAACGGAGGAGTGGCTGGATGCTTTGTCGGATTAGTGAGAGGTTGCGAGTTCGAGCCCAGGCAGGGGCGTTTAATTTTTCTAAAGACTTGCTACATTATGGTAGTCTTTCAATTATTATTATTATTATTATTATTATTATTATTATTATTATTATTATTATTATTATTATTCTCATCAATATTATAATTATTATTATCATAAATATTATTTTTAGTATTAACATTAATTACTATCAAGTATTATTAATAAGTATTATTAGTATTAAGGGTTATTATCTAAATTATAATCTTTATTGTAAAAATAATACAACGTTTTATTATTATTATTATTGTTAAAATTATCATCTTTACTAAAACTATATTTTATTAAAAATGACATTTTTAATTAAATTATCATTTTTATTATTATTCTGAACTGACATTATTGATATCATTATTAATAACATTATAAAGAGATTACAACTTATTAATTACTAGTATTAGTAACAAATTAGTACATAACAATGTATCTAAAACATATAACATATAAGTTATTAACATAACAAGTATATCACTAATAATATAATTTCGTTCGATTAAAATCATATGTGTTAATATATATAAATGATATAGGTTCGTGAATCCGAGGTCAACCCTGCATTGTTCAGTCGTTCAATATAATCATATTTATTTTTACTACAAAATACATTAGGTGAGTTTCATTATTCCCTTTTTATATATATTTTTGGGACTGAGAATACATGCGCAACTTTTATAACTGTTTTACGAAATAGACACAAGTAATTGAAATTACATTCTATGGTTGAATTATCGAAATCGAATATGCCCCTTTTTATTAAGTCTGGTAATCTAAGAATTAGGGAACAGACACCCTAATTGACGTGAATCCTAAAGATAGATCTATTGGGCCTAACAAACCCCATCCAAAGTACCGAATGCTTTAGTACTTTGAAATTTATATCATGTCCGAAGGAGGATCCCGGAATGATAGGGGATATTCTTATATGTATCTAGTTAATGTCGATTACCAGGTGTTCACCATATGAATGATTATTTTTGTCTCTATGCATGGGACGTATATTTATGAGAAATGGAAATGAGATTCTTGTGGTCAATTAAAATGATGGAAATGATTATTTATGTTAAACTAATGAACTCACCAACCATTTGGTTGACACTTGAAAGCATGTTTATTCTCAGGTATTAAAGAAATCTTCCGCTGTGCATTTGCTCATCTTAGAGATATTACTTGGAGTCATTATGACATATTTCAAAAGACGTTGCATTCGAGTCGTTGAGTTCATCAAGATTATTATTAAGTCAATTATAGTTAGATATATTATGAAATGGTATGCATGTCGTCAACTTTCGATGTAATGAAAGATTGTCTTTTCAAAAACGAATGCAATGTTTGTAAAACGTATCATATAGAGGTCAAGTACCTCGCGATGTAATCAACTGTCGTGAATCGTTTATAAGCGATATGGATTTCGTTCGGATGGATTAGGACGGATCTCTACAGCATAAGCAATTACCTTCGTTCGTTGCATTAATACACAACCGAGGCCTTGCTTTGAGGCGTCACAATATATCAAAAAATCATCATTCCCTTCAGGAAATGACAATATAGGTGTCGTAGTTAACTTTTTCTTCAACAATTGAAACGCTTTTTCTTGTTCATCCTTCCATTCAAATTTCTTCCCTTTATTCGTTAATATAGTCAAGGGTTTTGCTATTTTGGAAAAATCTTGGATGAATCTTCTGTAGTAACTAGCCAGTCCTAAAAATTGGCATATTTGCTTTGGAGTTTTAGGGATTTCCAACTTTTCAACGGTCTCAATCTTTGCCGGATCCACCTGAATACCTTCTTTGTTCACTATGTGACCGATGAATTGAACTTCTTCCAACCAAAATGAACACTTTGAAAACTTAGCGTACAGTTTTTCTTTCCTCAACAACTCTAGCACTTTTCTCAAATGTTCTTCGTGCTCTTGATCATTCTTTGAGTAGATAAATATGTCTTCAATGAAAACAATGACAAACTTGTCGAGATATGGCCCACACACACGGTTCATGAGGTCCATGAACACAGCTGGTGCGTTAGTCAATCCAAACGGCATAACCATAAACTCGTAATGACCGTAACGCATTCTGAAAGCAGTCTTCGAAATATCGTCCTCCTTCACCCGCATTTGATGATACCCAGAACGTAAATCAATCTTCGAATAAACTGACGAGCCTTGTAATTGATCAAATAAGTCGTCGATTCTCGGTAGTGGGTAACGGTTCTTGATGGTAAGTTTGTTCAACTCTCAGTAGTCGATACACAACCTGAATGTACCATCCTTCTTTTTGACAAACAAAATAGGAGCTCCCCATGGTGATGTACTTGGTCGTATGAAACCACGCTCTAGAAGTTCTTGTAATTGGCTTTAAAGTTCCTTCATTTCACTGGGTGCGAGTCTGTATGGAGCACGAGCTATTGGTGCAGCTCCCGGTACAAGATCTATTTGAAATTCAACGGATCGGTGTGGGGCTATCCCAGTAATTCTTTCGGAAATACATCAGGAAATTCTTTTGCGACGGGAACATTCTTGATGCTCTTTTCTTCAGTTTGTACTTTCTCGACGTGTGCTAGAACAGCATAGCAACCCTTTCTTATTAAATTTTGTGCCTTCAAATTACTAATAAGATTTAGCTTCGCGTTGCTCTTTTCTCCGTACACCATTAAGGGTTTTCCTTCTTCTCGTACAATGCAAATTGCATTTTTGTAACATACGATCTCTGCTTTCACCTCTTTCAACCAGTCCATGTCGATTATCACATCAAAACTCCCTAACTCTACTGGTATCAAATCAATCTTAAATGTTTCGCTAACCAGTTTAATTTCTCGATTCCCTCATATATTATCTGCTGCAATTAATTTACCGTTTGCTAATTCTAGTATAAACTTATTATCCAAAGGCGTCAATGGACAACTTAATTTAGCACAGAAATCCTTACTCATATAGCTTCTATCCGCACCCGAATCAAATAAAACATAAGCAGATGTATTGTCAATAAGAAACGTACCCGTAACAAGCTTCGGGTCTTCCTGCGCTTCAACCGCATTAATGTTGAAGACTCTTCCTCGGCCTTGCCCATTATTATCCCCCTGATTTGGACACATATTTTTGTAATGGCCCTTCTTCCCGTATTCGAAACAGGTAATGTCTGCATAACTTGTTCCGACATTATTTGTTCCCTTAGCCATTGATCCGTAGATTTCGCACTTTTTCGCACCATGGACCTTTCTATTACACTTAGTACATACTGCTGTACAGAGCCCAGTTGGATGGTATCCTTCACATCTCTGGCAGAATTTCTGTCTCTTGTTGTTATTGTTGGGATTGTTGTTGTTGCGGTTGTTATTGTTATTGAAACGGTTGTTGTAGTTGTTGCTGGGGTGGTTGTTGTTGTTGCATTTGTTGTTGCGAAAATTGTTGCGATTGTAGTTATGATTGTTGGGTTGATTATTGAAATTGTGACCCTTGTCACTGGTTTCTTCCCATTTCCTCTTGACTTAATTCGTATTGGCTTCTTCGGTCGCCTGTTCTTTAATCCTTTCCTCAATTTGATTTATAAGTTTATGAGCCATTCGACTTGCCTTTTGTATGAAGGCGGGCTCGTGTGAACTTATATTCTCATGGATCCTTTCTGATAACCCTTTTACAAATGCGTCGATTTTCTCTTCATCATCTTCGAACGCTCCCGAACACAATAGGCACAACTCTGTGAATCGTCGTTCGTACGTGGTAATATCAAACCCTTGTGTTCGTAACCCTCTAAGCTCTACCTTGAGCTTAATGACCTCGTTTCTGGGATGGTACTGCTCGTTCATTAAGTGTTTGAATGCTGACCACGGTAGTGCGTAAGTAGCATCTTGTCCCACTTGTTCGAGATAGGTATTCCACCATGTTAACGCAGTACCTGTGAAGGTATGCGTGGCGTACTTTACCTTATCTTCATCAGCACATTTGCTTATAGCAAACACAGATTCGACCTTTTCGGTCCATCGTTTCTGTCTGACTGTGTAGCGACCCGACAAAATCGTCATTGATGGCGCCGCTAACTTAGGTCCCGTTACGTGGTCGTAGTCCCTATATGAGACTCGTTTGACCAAAATTATATCGCGTTCTTTTGAAACGTATCATGCTTGCAAAGTTTAGTTTACAAAACCGTTCGACAACAATTTTAAGTTTGCAAAAGTATAAATTATGAATGAGATAACATGCGACATAATTAGTTTAAATCACGGTTGCTATAAATAGCGTAAGTATGTAAACGATATGTTTGAATCCAAAGGTGCTATCACTAGCGTATGTATGTATGCATGCTTGACTCCAAGCAAGTATGAGTGTACGCGGAAGCATGTATCAAATAGCCAAGTATGAACCTGAGAAACATATAGAAAACTATCAACGAAAACGTTGGTGAAATCATAGGTGTTTTAGTAAACGTTGTATTTGAACCACAAGATTTAGTATAAGATGATTATCAAAATCATTTGCATTCCAAAGTTGTTGTTTGTATCCCGGGCACCCAATTATCAAACTTAACTGTTTTGCACCCTTTGCGTAGTGTTAGAACATACACTAGACCCGAAAATATATTTCATCCGCTAACGGTAGCGAACCGTCCGAATGAGGCTCGTCAAGCCCATGTGATCACATAATATAAGCTCACGTTTACACCCTGCAAGTGTAACTAATGATAATTGAATTGAGGCTTTTTGTTCAAACCCGTACGTGGAATGTTCGTTTTCGTACTTGTGTTCAAGTGTAAAAGTATGATACATATATGTTTCTCATCCCATAGTTTAAAGCATAAAAGTTGTTGAAAGATGGGACTATGATCTCACCTCGAGTGCACGAGTATAAAAGTACTTCACAAAGTAAACGTGTGCATGAAAGTTGCTTAGCCTTGACCTAAACAAGTAAGTTGTATCAATTAACCAGTTACGACACAAGGTCGGGCGAAATGTGTTCAATTAGTCCTATGGCTCGTTACGACTCGAATAGTATAGCATGTGAACCACGTTGTCAAGTTTCATACAAGAATCAAGTATAAAAGAAGATTAGAACGATTGCATAAACGTTTGGTTAAGTTTAACTAAATTCAAACTCGGTCAAGTCAAAGTCAACGAAAAATTCAACACGTTCGGGTCGGGTCCCGAACTATTTTCCTGAGGTTTTTATTCATATATAAGCATGTTAGAACAAGTTACATGTGAATCGGAGGTGCGTAGCATAGCAAACTTTTTTAGAATTTTGACCATGTAGGTCAGAACCCAAACACGGCAAATGCCGCTCCGCGACCAAGGAGGGCCGCGCCGCGACATTTAACGTGGTCTGGTGCCTGGTCAGTTTCAATTGTTCAAGTCAAAGTTAACTCTTCAATTTAGCACAATTCATAAACCGTAAACACTTACAACACGTATCTTATATCATTGGAAAGGTAATTTGACGAGGAACACAACTAAACACTTTTCATCAAGCAAAACATCAATTACAATAACCGAAATCTCGTCAAGTTATCAATAAAGGTTTATTTTAAAATTTTCAAGTTCATTAAATGCATTTTAAGTTTCGGGAATCCAATTCACACATATGATATGCCGTTTTGAAGGTAATGAAATATACATTACAACTAAACACTTACTAATAACATTTCATTTCATTCGAAACATCAAAAGCTCATTTTAGGTCTATCAAACCCTAACTAAAATCCGCAAAAATCAATATTCATGTTTTTGAAGTTTTATTAATCAACCTACGCATCAAAACGAAGCTAGTGATACTGGTAACACAATTAAAACATGAACTTTAACAATTTAACAACATTAACTCATCCAAAATCAAAGATTTAGCACACCCATTTCAAATGTTCAAACTAGTTACTCAAAACAACGAATCGAGTAAATAAAACATATATTCATGTTATACACGAGCCATAGACACTAACTAACACCATTTCAAGTCAAAAACACGAATTTAGAGAAATCTAAAGTTTTAGAAATGTTACCCAAATGAGATGAAATTGGTACCAAAATGTAGAGGATGAAGAGAGGATCACGAAAATGTAATTTGTTTTGATGTTTGCCTCTTGATCCGGATTTAGATGATGATTTTTGTGAGTTGGGTGTTTAAGTTCAAAAATGGAAGATGAGAAAGGAGAGAAAGAGATGAGGAGGTGAGTGGAAGTGAATGGGTGGATGAGGTGGGTTGACTAGTTGACCTAGTCAACTAGTTTGCCCACTTGGCAACCTCGGTCCCTCAAGTTTCAAAGCGGGTGCGGGAATTAACCAAACGAATATTTTAAAAATGCTCAAGTAAACGAGTGATGTTATAATTAAATAACGAGAATATTATGAACGTTTGTCAATGGAATCTATGAATATAAATAACGAAAGATATTATTTAAAAAAAAAGATAGTGTTAAAAATAAATTTAACGGAAAAACGCGGGATGCTACATTACCTACACCTTAAAAAAAATTTCGTCCCGAAATTTAGTTGTAAGTAGTAGTTGTTGTTTCTTCTTCGAAACCTTGCGTTGCAAATTCTACGGATATGTGAAGGTACTTCCTTGGGCATTTCAACGAACTTTGACAGTCGGGATTTTACGTTGGTTTAAAGTTTGGTTTCACGATTTATAGTTTCAACCGGTCCTCCTAGGAAGTGAAGTTTATCGTTGATAGTAAGTTCATCGAAGAGGATAACAAGTTCTTGTTTCGCAAGACACGCCTTTAAGTTTGATACACAGAATGTAGGGTGAACGGAATTTGTTTGAGTCGGAAGTTCGAAACGGTAAGCAACGGGTACAAAACGCCCCAAGGTTTTAAAAGGATCAAAATATCGCGAATTTAGCTTTCTACTTTTTCGACACGGATTATACCTTTTCAAGGTGCGACTTTTAACATTTTGTGGTTTCCCACATGGAATTCGAAAGGTTTACGTCTAACATCAGCATAGCTCCTTTGGCGACTACGGGCCATCTCGAGCCTTTCTTGGATTTGAAACGATTTTAACGGTTACTCCATGAATGAGTCCGGGTTCGGTGACTTGATTATCATTTACTTGGTTCAACAAAAGGAGAATGACGTTTCCGGTCATATAAGATTTCAAAAGGTGTGACGTTAAGACTTGAATGATAACCTTCGTTGTAAGAGAAATTGGTTAAAGGCAAAAACTTTTCTCAAGTAAATTTGAAGTTGATAATGCAAATTCGTATTACGGTTTCTAAGGTTTGAATCGTATGTTAGCTCGGTCCGTCGGGTTGTGGTTGATGTGCGGTACTCATGTCTAAACGTGGTCCCGAGGCTTTTTGAAAGGCACTCCGAAATCTAGAAGTGAAACGAGGATCTCGATACGAAACGAGGTACATTTCTTTAAGGTATATTGAACAAGTTCGTTAGGACTTGAAAATGTTAGTTAGAACAATTTTCTCAAGAAATTCACGTCGCGGAAGATTTATCGGTTTCCAAAAACGTTCGTTAGAGCAAGTTTCTTATCGGTTTCTAAAAAAACGTTCGTTAGGACTATTCGCCCTCGAGGTGAATACTAGCATAACGTGAGGAGTCTCTCCCTCCATTGAGAATTTAGAATAAAGATTTCCTTATACGAAAGTGCGAGTGTAAGGCGAGAAAGGTTTTCGCCTCGATGTGAGCATACCAAGCATTTTGTAGTTCGTCGATAAAATTGTGCGAAAACGAGATAGTATACACGTATAGCATATGGTTGAAGTCGAAGGAATTTGTCATTCATTCGGAAGCATAAGTATGGTTCGATAATAATCGACGATGTGTCCCGGGTATGGTTGTTATCAGTATTCTCGGAGTTGTCGGATGTTCAAACAAGAAAAATGAAGTCATGTACATGGCACATGGTGGTGATTAGGTTGATCGAGTCCAATCACCATCACGTGTCACTAGAACTTTGGTGTGAATTACTGTAATATAACCACGTTGATCGAGTGTCGTTATATTACGCTAACTCATACCTCCATCCCCACATCACTCCATAGATTCAGGTTCGTGTAATCGTGAAGTTTTAAAATGAACAAAGCATAGCGACATCACCAACGTGACTCTATTTAATCGCAAGAATTAGTGCAACTCTAAAGAAGCGTTCCCCGAGGGAAGTGTATAAATGATTATTCATGTCAATGCGATTCAAGTCAAACAATAATGTCTTTAGGCGCGAAAAGAGTAACGAATCATGATAACGAGTAGTACGCAACCGTAGTGATATGTAGTGACGACGATACTCACCTAGAGTAGTGATGGCAGTAACAAGAAGTGGTAGATAGTAAGGTGCACCGGTGTGACACCGATAGTAAGTTGAAACGGTGGCGAATAACAATCTGGGAGACAGAGTTCCCGAACAAGTGTGACTAATGAAATCGAAATCATCCTTACGTGTATGAATCCTGAATTTACGCGTGTTACCAGAAAGTTACAGAATACGAGTTCGTATGATGAAACCGTGGTACCATTAAGAAGTTTGCCTAAGAATGATTCAAGTATAATGCACAAGTAGTCAAGTAAGTGCTATCTATAGCAAATGTATATCAGAATGCAATGGCTAACTATCCAGTTGTAGTCTAGATTCACTAATGCGTCCTAACGACTCTGTCAGACACACTAATGCACATCCTAGATCCCTACAACCAACACTTTGATAATCTAAAATATAGCATTTTTCACACGACCATTACATAATGGTTTACAATAATATTACATATCAACATAAGTCTTCGAATGCAGTTTTTAAACAATATTATACAAGCATGGACTCCAAATCTTGTCCTTAATTTAGTATGCAACAGCGAAAGCTCTTAATAATCACCTGAGAATAAACATGCTTAAAACGTCAACAAAATTGTTGGTGAGTGATAGGTTTAACCTACATATTATTAAATCATAATAATAGACCACAAGATTTCATTTTTATAACACATCTCTTATCAGGCATTTCGCAAACTGCATAGAGATAAAAATCATTCATATGTTGAACACCTGGTAACCAACGTTAACTTAATGCATAGAATATCCCCAAAACAGAACCTCTCATCTGTATAATAATCTCGAAGTACTAAACCATCCATAACCTGAATGGAGGTTGTTAAGCCCAATAGATCTATCTTTAGGATTCACGTCAATTAGGGGCCATTTCCCTAATTCTTAGGCTACCAGACTTGAAGGACGATATTTGGTTTAATAATCCAACCATAAAATGTAGTTTTGCGTACTTGTGTCTATTTTGTAAAACATTTATAAAGCTGCATGTATTCTCATCCCAAAATATTAGATTTTAAAAGTGGGACTATAACTCACTTTCACAGATTTTTACTTCGTCGGAAAGTAAGACTTGGCCACTGGTCGATTCACGAACCTATAACAAATATGTACATATATATCAAAGTATGTTCAAAATATATTTACAACATTTTTTAATACGTTTTAATGTTTTAGATATTTTCAGTCAGCTGTCATCGTTAGTAACCTACAACTAGTTATCCATAGTTAGATGTACAGAAATAAATTGATATATATTATCTTGACCCAATCCATGACCAAGTGTATACACTTCTCAGGCTAGATCACAACTCAAAGTATATATATTTTTGGAATCAACCTCAACCCTGTATAGCTAACTCCAACATTACTACATATAGAGTGTCTATAGTTGTTGCGAATAATATATATAGATGGGTCGATATGATATGTCAAAACATTTGTATACGTGTCTATGGTATCCCAAGATTACATAATATATTAGAATACATGTATAATACAATATAAGTTAGCTAGGATATGATTTGTATAGATTTGTTACCAATTTTCACGTAGCTACAACAAGTAAAAATATCCAATCTTGTTTTACCCATTACTTCTTCGTTTTAAATCCGTTTTGAGTGAATCCAATTGCTATGGTTTCATATTGAACTTAAGTTTATGAATCTATACAGAAAAAGTATAAGTTTATAGTCAGAAATATAGGTTACAAGTCATTTTTATAAAGGTAGTCATTTCAGTCGAAAGAACGACGTCTAGATGACCATTTAGGAAAACATACTTCCATTTTGAGTTTAATCATGATTTTTGGATATAGTTTCATGTTCATAAGAAAAATAATTTTCCCAGAAGAAAAACTTTTAAATCAAAGTTTATCATAGTTTTTAATTAACTAACCCAAAACAGCCCGCGGTGTTACTACGACGGCGTATATCCAGTTTTACGGTGTTTTTCATGTTTTCAGGTTTTAAATCATTAAGTTAGCATATCATATAGATATAGAACATGTGTTTAGTTGATTTTGAAAGTTAAGTTAGAAGGATTAACTTTTGTTTGCGAACAAGTTTAGAATTAACTAAACTATGTTCTAGTGATTACAAGTTTAAACCTTCGAATAATGTAGTTTTATATATATGAATCTAATGATGTTATGAACATCATTACTAACTCAGGTTTTGTGGATAAACCCACTGGAAATTAGAAAAATATATCTAGCTTCAAAGGATCCTTGGATGGCTTGAAAGTTCTTGAAGCAGAATCATGACATGAAACAAGTTCAAGTAAGATTTTCACTCGAAATAAGATTGTTATAGTTATAGAAATTGAATCAAAGTTTGAATATGAGTATTACCTTCTATTAGAAAGATACCTTACTGTAAATAAGAAAGATTTCTTGAGGTTGGATAATCACTTTACAAGATTGGAAGTAAGCTAGCAAACTTGGAAGTATTCTTGATTTTATGAAACTAGAACTTATAGAATTTATGAAGAACACTTAGAACTTGAAGATAGAACTTGAGAGAGATCAATTTGATGAAGAAAATTGATGAATGAAAGTGTTTGTAGGTGTTTTTGGTCGTTGGTATATGGATTAGATATAAAGGATGTGTAATTTTGTTTACATGTAAATAAGTCATGAATGATTACTAATATTTTTGTAATTTTATGAGATATTTCATGCTAGTTGCCAAATGATGGTTCTCACATGTGTTAGGTGACTCACATGGGCTGCTAAGAGCTAATAATTGGAGTGTATATACCAATAGTACATACATCTAAAAGCTGTGTATTGTACGAGTACGAATACGGGTGCATACGAGTAGAATTGTTGATGAAACTGAACGAGGATGTACTTGTAAGTATTTTTGTTAAGTAGAAGTATTTTGATAAGTGTCTTGAAGTCTTTCAAAAATGTATAAATACATATTAAAACACTACATGTATATACATTTTAACTGAGTCGTTAAGTCATCGTTAGTCGTTACATGTAAATGTTGTTTTGAAGCCTTTAGGTTAACGATCCTGTTAAGTGTTGTTAACCCATTGTTTATTATATCAAATGAAATGTTAAATTATTACATTATCATGATATTATGATATATTAATATATCTTAATATGATATATATATACAATTAAATGTCGTTACAACGATAATCGTTACATATATGTCTCGTTTCGAAATCATTAAGTTAGTAGTCTTGTTTTTACATATGTAGTTCATTGTTAATATACTTAATGATATGTTTACTTATCATAATACCATGTTAACTATATATATATCCATATATATGACATCATATAGTTTTTACAAGTTTTAACGTTCGTGAATCACCGGTCAACTTGGGTGGTCAATTGTCTATATAAAACCTATTTCAATTAATCAAGTCTTAACAAGTTTGATTGCTTAACATGTTGGAAACACTTAATCATATAAATATCAATTTCATTTAATATATATAAACATGGAAAAATTCGGGTCACTACATACATATGTAAAAATAAGACTACTAACTTAATGATTTCGAAACGAGACATATATGTAACGATTATCGTTGTAACAACATTTAACTGTATATATATCATACTAAGATATATTAATATATCATAATATCATGATAATGTAATAATTTAACATCTCTTTAGATATAATAAACAATGGGTTAACAACATTTAACAAGATCGTTAACCTAAAGGTTTCAAAATAACATTTACATGTAACGACTAACGATGACTTAACGACTCAGTTAAAATGTATATACATGTAGTGTTTTAATATATATTCATACACTTTTGAAAGACTTCAAGACACTTATAAAAATACTTCTACTTAACAAAATTGCTTACAATTACATCCTCGTTCAGTTTCATCAACAATTCTACTCGTATGCACCCGTATTCGTACTCGTACAATACACAGCTTTTAGATGTATGTACTATTGGTATATACACTCCAATGATCAGCTCTTAGCAGCCTATGTGAGTCACCTAACACATGTGAGAACCATCATTTGGCAACTAGCATGAAATATCTCATAAAATTACAAAAATATTAGTAATCATTCATGACTTATTTACAAGTAAACAAAATTACACATCCTTTATATCTAATCCATATACCAACGACAAAAACACCTACAAACACTTTCATTCTTCAATTTTCTTCATCTAATTGATCTCTCTCATGTTCTATCTTCAAGTTCTAAGTGTTCTTCATAAATTCTATAAGTTCTAGTTTCATAAAATCAAGAATACTTCCAAGTTTGCTAACTTACTTCCAATCTTGTAAAGTGATCATCCAACCTCAAGAAATCTTTCTTATTTATAGTAAGATATCTTTTTAATACAAGTTAATACTCATATTCAAACTTTGATTCAATTTCTATAACTATAACAATCTTATTTCGAGTGGAAATCTTACTTGAACTTGTTTTTGTGTCATGATTCTGCTTCAAGAAATTTCAAGCCATCCAAGGATCCTTTGAAGCTAGATCTATTTTTTCTCATTTCCAGTAGGTTTACCTACTAAAATTAAGGTAGTAATGATGTTCATAACATCATTCGATTCATACATATAAAACTATCTTATTCGAAGATTTAAACTTGTAATCACTAGAACATAGTTTAGTTAATTCTAAACTTGTTCGCAAATAAAGTTAATCATTCTAACTTGACTTTTAAAATCAACTAAACACATGTTCTATATCTATATGATATGCTAACTTAATGATTTAAAACCGGAAAACACGAAAAACACCGTAAAACCGGATATACGCCGTCGTAGTAACACCGCTGGCTGTTTTGGGTTAGTTAATTAAAAACTATGATAAACTTTGATTTAAAAGTTGTTCTTCTGGAAAAATGATTTTTCTTATGAACATGAAACTATATCCAAAAATCATGGTTAAACTCAAAGTGGAAGTATGTTTTCCAAAATGGTCATCTAGACGTCGTTCTTTCGACTAAAATGACTACGTTTACAAAAATGACTTATAACCTGTATTTCCGACTATATACTTATACTTTTTCTGTTTAGATTCATAAATTTAAGTTTAATATGAAACCTTAGCAACTTGAAACACTCAAAACGGATTTAAAACGAAGAAGTTATGGGTAAAACAAGATTGGATATTTTTGCTTGTTGTAGCTACGTGAAAATTGGTAACAAATCTATATTAATCATATCCTAGCTAACTTATATTGTATTATACATGTATTCTAATATATTATGTAATCTTGGGATAACATAGACACGTATGCAAATGTTTTGACATATCATATCGACCCATATATATATATATATATATATATATATATATATATATATATATATATATATATATATATATATATATATATATATATATATATATATATATATATATATATATATTATTTGGAACAACCATAGACACTCTATATGCAGTAATGTTGGAGTTAGCTATACAGGGTTGAGGTTGATTCCAAAAATATATATACTTTGAGTTGTGATCTAGCCTGAGACATGTATACACTGGGTCGTGGATTGATTCAAGATAATATATATCAATTTATTTTTGTACATCTAACTATGGACAACTAGTTGTAGGTTACTAACGAGGACAACTGACTTAATAAACTTAAAACATCAAAACGTATTAAAAATGTTGTAAATATATTTTGAACATACTTTGATATATATGTACATATTTGTTATAGGTTCGTGAATCGACCAGTGGCCAAGTCTTACTTCCCGACGAAGTAAAAATCTGTGAAAGTGAGTTATAGTCCTACTTTTAAAATCTAATATTTTGGGATGAGAATACATGCAGTTTTATAAATGTTTTACGAAATAGACACAAGTAATTGAAACTACATTATATGGGTGAATGATCGAAGCCGAATATGCCCCTTTTGCTTGGTAACCTAAGAATTAGTAAACCGATCTACTAATTGACGCGAATCCTAAAGATAGATCTATTGGGCCTAACGAACCCCATCCAAAGTACCTGATGCTTTAGTACTTCGAATTCGTTTTTATCATGTCCGAAGGATTTCTCGGAATGATAGGGGATATTCTTATATGCATCTTGTTAATGTCGGTTACCAGGTGTTCACCATATGAATGAATTTTATCTCTATGTATGGGATTTATATTGAAATATGAAATCTTGTGGTCTATTATTATGATTTGATAATATATAGGTTAAATCTATAACTCACCAACATTTTTGTTGACGTTTTAAGCATGTTTATTCTCAGGTGATTATTAAGAGCTTCCGCTGTTGCATACTAAAATAAGGACAAGATTTGGAGTCCATGCTTGTATGATATTATGTAAAAAAAACTGCATTCAAGAAACTTATTTTTGATGTAATATATTCTTATTGTAAATCATTATGTAATGGTTGTGTGTAAACGGTATATTTTAGATTATCATTACTTGGTAATCTACGTAATGCTTTTTAAACCTTTATCGATAAAATAAAGGTTATGGTTGTTTTAAAAAGGAATGCAGTCTTTGAAAAACGTCTCATATAGAGGTCAAAACCTCGCGACGAAATCAATTAATATGGAACGTTTATAATCAATATGAACGGGATATTTCAAACTGCCCAACTTTTTTTGACACTTTTAACAAATTTTATACAAAATAGGTCAACATTTGACACCATGTCTAGTAAGAATGGTAAGTAATTTTATACAAAATAGGTCAACATGGTAAGTGATTGAAAATCATATAGTGCATGGCTGCATGGTAAGTATAGCAAGTCAAGATACAAACTGTAATGCAATTGTAATTGTATGTCAAGATACAAAACTGCAATAGAAATCAAATTAGGTCAAAATTGTAAAACAAACTTCATTATACAAACCGTTTCTAATATGTCATTGTACAAAAATGCCATTATAAGTCAACATAGGTCAAACTTTTTTAACAAACTACATAAAAAACATTGCTTAACACAGGTAACATACTGCAATACAATTGTAAGTCAACATAGGTCTAACATCTAAAAAAAACTTCATAAAAACACCTTTTAACACCCATAACATTCTAAACTGCAATTATAGGTCAACATAGGTTCAATTTATAATAAGCTATATAAAAAACACTGTATAACACAAATAAAAATCAGTATGATCAAAGTTTTCATTTTCTTACATAAAAACATCATTACAACCAATTAACTAAGCCATATTAGATTAAAAACTAAAACATGCATGATTACAATGAAACAAAAACAGTTACGTCTATATGTCCACAACTTCACTAGTACTTCTTCTTCTATACCAGTTCATCCTTGCCATATAAACTCCATAAGTTAAAGATGTGCCAAACTAGAAACGTGAAGAGAAAAAAGACAAAGATAAGGTGAATCAAATTAAAATATTCAAGAAAACATACATAAGCTAGCTAGTTTTCACCATAGCGTTCATGTAGGTGTCGATCACTATTCTTAGAAAATAGGGTGTTGCAAACCGTACATGGTTTGTTCAGATTTGAGTGTACGTCTTTGTTGTGAGCTTTACTACCATCCTATGTGTTGAAGTGTATGTCACATATCGTAAATCTGTAAACAACTAATGGAGTAAGGTTTTTTCTTAGCATTCTTCACCATGTTGTTAATTTATTTTTTGAATTATTTTTATTTTGTAAGTAAGTAGGGTGGTGGAGAAGATAGAAATGAGGGGTACTTATTTATAGGGGTCAACATACATCTCTATTTCATGGAGCTTTTACCAGACTCTAGGTTAAAAGATATTATCCATCTCTAATTTATTACGTAAGATGTTTTTGATATTTTTCAAAAATATTTGTTGGTATGCCATAATATTTTTTGATCAGACTAATGCTACACTCACATCTCTAAATTAACCTATACCTCTAATTTATTACGAGTAATATTTTTTAATAAAATTTTTTTTTGATCAGTTTAGGTGACAACATATTTTCTGAATAGCATTTGGAGACACTGATGGTTCTAAACGCAATATCGGAATTCACTCACCCGATTGTATCCTTAGACAAACCATTACAGTTTTACCGTCCCTCAGGAGGAACCCCCGTGACAAATCTATCAATCATCGCGTTTGGTAAAAGCTCCCCGGGTAACACTCAAACACATTGAGTCCAAACCCTCGAAAACCCATGAAATGATCGGGTGACCACAAGGAAATTAGTTTTGCAAAGTCGAACCTTGACCTCCCTTATGAGAGGTCAGGTTATACCAATGCACCACACTTTAATTATAGCTAGTTTATGCGACAACATTATTTCTAGATAATCATGTAACTATTTTTTTAATTTTTATTTTTTTTTTTTCATGTCTACATGAGTGTTTCAATATTATCAATTTCACTAAAAGACTATATTTTTTCTCAAATGATTGTGTCGCTAGTTATTATTTTGTTACAATGACATTTAAGTTAACACGTGTATGTTTTGGTGTCTGCCCTTTGGTGAGCGTTTTCTCAATAAACACTTTTTAATTGTTTTGAAAAACAAAAAGAAATAATTCGACGTAAATTTTTTTATACTAAAAAAAATTCTACGGTTGTTAGTTCGTTAAAAATTATTGCAGATGAATAAATTAATAAACGATACATGTCTTTAGGATATATTTCTCAAAAGGCACGAATTTTGTAAATATGTTTTATATATACACGACTTTGATGATAAACTCCCAAATATTAAATAACTACAGTATAATCCAACTTATAATGCATGGTGTATATGTAACTAATGCACGTTTTTTTTTTTTTGAAATTTTTTTTATAACGTATTAGCATTAAAACGAAACATAGCCAAACGAAATACATTCTGACAATATTAAATCTTGTACTCCATTTCTAATCTACTGTCACTTGATAAAAAACACATATTTAAAAAAATATCATTATTACATTGTAATTTTTATTACTTTTTAGTTTTAATATTATTCTTTATTTTATTTTTTGGTCTTAAATCTATATATTATGGGTAAAAAAGAGTTTTAAATTTTTATTTCCATCTATTTATAAAAAGTGTACGATGAATCGATAAAACGATTATATATATATATATATATATATATATATATATATATATATATATATATATATATATATATATATATATATATATATATATATATATATATATATATATATATATATATATATATATATATATATATATATATATAGGGGCAGGATCAATGGGGAAGTAACTAATCGGGAGAAGTGGGGGGCAGGATCAATGGGGAAGTAACCAATCGGGAGAAGTGGGGGAAGCATTTTTTTTTTTTTTCGTTTTTTTTTTTAAATTCTTTTTTCCGGCATCAAGATCACACGAAAATATGAACATTTAGAAGATACACTTCGTGATAAATGTAATTATTTAGGCGGGAAAACGATCGACAAAAATAACATTCAAGATAATATTGTTCGTGAAGAATATGAACGTTTTTTTTTTCATGTTTTGTGATGTAAAATTTAGCCCGATTTAGAGTTTAGGGTTTAGGGTTTTGTGTTTTGGGTTTATTCCATAAACCCAAAACACCAAACCCTAAACCCTAAACCCTAAACCCTAAACTCTAAACCGTTCATGTTAAAAACTCAATCTAAATCCTAAATCTAAACCCTAAATCTAAACCCTAAACCCTAAATTTCTAAACCCTAATATCTAAACCCTAATATCTAAACCCCAATAGCTAAAACCTCAAAATACGCTCGAAAAACACGATAATTGTTATATATTACTTCTTCGAGTATTTTTCCGCCAAAATAAAAACATTTATCACAAAGTGTCTCTACTAAATGTTCATATTTTCATCTCATCTATAATGTTCGTGAACAAAGTTTTTTCAAAAAACGAAAAAAAAAAGTTTTTGCTTCCCCCCGCTTTCCCCCGAATGGTTACTTCCCTCTTGATCCTACCACTATATATATATATATATATATATATATATATATATATATATATATATATATATATATATATATATATATATATATATATATATGTTATGCATGCTAACATCCTATAACGATTATGAAAGTACGCGAAGATGTTCAATGAAATGTCTGAGGGAATTGAATTTTTCTGGTATAAAATTTATATATCTAATTTCAAATATTCTTACATTCTTATAAACTTGAAATGTAAAATTTAAATGTAATTTTTATTTAGATTTGTGTCGATAAACAAGTGAGTTCGTATATTATACCATGAATGTTAGCTTGTACAAAGTTGCTTCAATATTTAAGATGATTAGAGATTTACAACAACATCATGCGCTCATGTTGGTTTTCACATTGATAATGATGTGTTTAACTTTATGTATTATTATCATTGTTATTTAATAATTTGAGCATTTAACTCTGTAATTGTTGGGGATGGATAGTTGTTAGAGGGGCATAGTCATCGTCATTGTGAGCTTTAAATCTTCAATTATATTTATAGGTGATATTAGAAGGAAAAAAAAAAGGTGAAAATATGAGTTTAAGTTGGAAAATTTCTTTTATGATACCACTATTATAAATGAAAATATATAATGTATGGTTTTTTCTTTAATTAAAGGATCATATTTAATACCGTAGCATTAAGGTGATGGAAAATCGTGTGTACTTTTAGTCAGATTAAAGCAACGAATAGTTAAAATAATAATCAATTATTATTTTATAAACCATTTACAAGATTAAATATTCATATATTTAAATTTAATAAAACATGCACACGATTAATCTTTCTCAATGATCCAGTTACATCATAATAATTGTCATGAATATAAAACAAAAGAGGAGTTAATGATATACCTTTCTTGAAGAAATTGATGAGACGGAGAGAAACTTACGATCAAAAGTATGACTGTCTCTTTGGATAGTCCACACTACATTTCAAACGACCGTCAATGGATGCTAATCCAAACCCAAGTAATATTAATCAACCTTTGGTTAATATTATGAAACCAAAAATATGTAATATGTGTTTTTTTAGTTCACCGAAAGAATGAGATATGAATTAATTATTACTTGCACCAAATTAGACCAAATATATATAGATATTTTTTCAAAACACCCGTTAACCTTTATGAATTAACCCGTGAATCTAGACCAAATGTATATCATAAAGTCGTATTTCTCAAATACTTTAGGGTATATTATGTAACTTATAATTAATAATTTCTATCATGTCGCTTTCATGTGAATAGTAAATTAATTAATTTCGATTTATTTACTATTCATATGAATAGTAAAAGAATTAATTTCAATTTACTATTTTGTTACTTGAATAATATATATATACATCATATATATATTTTATTTAACGTCTCGGTGTATATGTGTGTGACCCCGAAGGCTCAAATGAGGTTGGCCATATAGTTATATGTTGTACTTTGCACATTAATCCTACAGACTCCCACTTGTGCATGGCATAACACCAAGTAACTATACAAACAATGGTAAGCGTCTAACAACACGTCATTGTCCCCAAATTCATGTGAGGGTAGTTTCTCGAAACTATTTATGGTAAATTTTAAATGTCATTCGTCCTTTTGTTTCAGATACTTTAGTTAAACTTGAGATATGGATCATCAGTAATTCTCATTTGTTTAAAAATTTTGTTTCTCGATCTTTTAACTGAATTAGATCACCAAATTAATTAAGTATCATCTTAAGTACATCTGTGTGCGGCCACACAAATATCTTATTCATTCATCGAGGAGCTCAAAAAGTATCTAACTCCAAACATTTTAGAGGAACAAATCCTATATTGTATACACGTGTCTATCACGAGCTTTACATTATACCCAATAATGACCTTTATAACATCCTTATTCAGGACAGCGTTTAACCATATCAAAGTACAATGTTTCACACATCAAAACTGGCGTGCATATCAAGTCTAAGGACATAAAGACATAATTATTAAAAGATTCACTACTGACAATGATCCATGTAGTGACATCTCGGTTGGGTCATTCCAATATTCATCATCAATGAATACATATGAATTTTGGTCTCTACAAGTTAACTATTTATCATCAATAAATATAACCAAAACTTCATATTAATCTTAATTCATGTTATTCCCATAACATGATTGATTATTGAGATTTTGTATAATCAACAATTACTCATGGATTAAACATACTAATATAGAACACAGTGATATATATGAAAACGATCATACCATCAATATATCAATTCAATATGATAAAACTGTTTAATGTTCCAAAAATATTCAAAAACTAATTTACAAATTAAAAATATCAGCAGCATAACGAAGTCCAATACTACTAGCATGATCATCATGCTTGTTGTGTGTCATGGGCTTCGTGAACGGGTCAGCCACATTATCTTCTGTATGAACCTTAAGAATACTAATATCATTCCTCTCAACTGTGACGACCCGAAAATTTCTGAACAAATTTAAACTTTAATCTTTATATGTTTCCGACACGATAAGCAAAGTTTGTTAAGTTGAATCTCAAAAATTTTAAACTATGTTCATACATTCATTTAACCTCGACCAAATCCCAATGATTCACTAACCATTAAACGGATATGATTATATATGTATATGTGTATATATTATAACTTGAAAACATTAACAAAGTATTAGACGTATAATACTTTACATAAATGTATTTGTTTCAAAATATATTTAGAATAATTAACGACAGAATTAAAAGATAATATCAAATGATTGAATTATCAGATACATTGAATTATGATTACAAGTCTCTGTTGAGAGGTCCACTATGATTTGAGAAAATCTATTCCTTTTAACGATATTCGGAATAAATGGTAAAGTGATCTTCGAGTAAGGACAAAGTGTCAAGTAGCGAGAGCTAGTCGGATTAGTGGAGACTCCTGTTTGATTTTCAATACATGCCTTACAATAATTTTTATTGATAGGTTAATTACTAGGCTTTAATGATATTTTATCATGAAGAGTAAATAATTGAGTTAATGTTCGTCTGCAAGATAAAACCATTTGTCATGTTAAGATGATTTCATATGTACATTTATCCATTTGACCTAACCCTATAACTCATGAATAAACTATAAGTTAATAACTTTAAACCTGTTATAATTTACATATTATTTTATTTTTTTATGTAAAAAAATGCTTTTCGATATAATAGAACTTGATTATTTAAAATGTTTTGATTAAATAATGAATATTGGTTGTTAACTTGCAATATGTAATTAAAAAGTGTTTATGTATATTAGAACGCTCGCTTATTGATTCGATTGATAGTTAGATATATCAATTAGTACATTAAGAAGTTAAATTAACGCTAATACGTAAATGAACTATACTTCGTTAAGTTTTAAAATGAAAACGTCATATGATAAAACAAAATCCTAATATGTAAACGATCTTAAAATTTATATTTTGAAATATATTTAGTTTTGAAAAACTAAATAATAAATAAATATTTCAATTATATGAATAAATTATATTTTTATGAAGATATATATATATATATATATATATATATATATATATATATATATATATATATATATATATATATGTGTGTGTGTGTATATTTTTATATATTTTACAAAGTGATAAAAATATAATATTAATTTACTCATAAAATGTTTAGACTTAAAAATAATTGTAAATAATATATTTTGGTAAACAACGAGTCACTGATTTATAGAAGCAAATGACCACAATGCTCAATTTTATAAGTTACATTTTTTATGAGGTAATTTATTGATGAGTAAGTCAAATTATTAATAAGGGTACATGTCGTGTAACGTAAAAGGCTAGTTTTCTAAACGTACGAAAGTGCGCTCGAAAAACCGAAAGTGGTACATGAGTCGAGTGACAACGTATGAGTCATTTGGGTAGAAATTACAATTTAACTATGCACGAGAATATAATATAATATTTAATTAATTCTAAAGATTAAATATATTATATATTAAATAATATAAATATACTCATATAATGTGTCGGCAAGAGACTTTAAGCGATTATGATGAAATGTCCCGTTCATATTGATTATAAACGTTCCATATTAATTGATTTCGTCGCGAGGTTTTGACCTCTATATGATACATTTTTCAAAGACTGCATTCATTTTTAAAACAACCATGACCTTTATTTTATCTATAAAGGTTTAAAAAGCATTACGTAGATTATCAAATAATGATAATCTAAAATATACCGTTTACACACGACCATTACATAATGGTTTACAATAATAATATATTACATCAAAAATAAGTTTCTTGAATGCAGTTTTTACATAATATCATACAAGCATGGACTCCAAATCTTGTCCTTGTTTTAGTATGCAACAGCGGAAGCTCTTAATAATCACCTGAGAATAAACATGCTTAAAATGTCAACAAAAATGTTCGTGAGTTATAGGTTTAACCTATATATTATCAAATCATAATAATAGACCACAAGATTTCATATTTCAATATACATCCCATACATAGAGATAAAAATCATTCATATGGTGAACACCTGGTAACCGATATTAACAAGATGCATATAAGAATATCTCCTATCATTCCGGGAAATCCTTCGGACATGATAAAAATGAATTCGAAGTACTAAAGCTTCCGGTACTTTGGATGGGGTTCGTTAGGCCCAATAGATCTATCTTTAGGATTTGCGTCAATTAGTAGATCGGTTTACTAATTCTTAGGTTACCAAGCAAAAGGGGCATATTCGGCTTCGATCATTCACCCATATAATGTAGTTTCATTTACTTGTGTCTATTTCGTAAAATATTTATAAAACTGCATGTATTCTCATCCCAAAATATTAGATTTTAAAAGTGAGACTATAACTCACTTTCACATATTTTTTACTTCGTCAGGAAGTAAGACTTGACCACTGGTCGATTCACGAACCAATAACAAATATGCACATATATATCAAAGTGTGTTCAAAATATATTTACAACATTTTTAATACGTTTTAATGTTTTAAGTTTATTAAGTCAGTTGTCCTCGTTAGTAACCTACAACTAGTTGTCCATAGTTAGATGTACAGAAAATAAATTGATATATATTATCTTGACCCAATCCACAACCTAGTGTATACATGTCTCAGGCTAGATCACAACTCAAAGTATATATTTTTTTGGAATTAACCTCAACCCTGTATAGTTAACTCCAACATTACTGCATATAGAGTGTCTATGGTTTTTCCAAATAATATATATAGATGGGTCGATATGATATGTCAAAACATTTGCATACGTGTCTATGGTATCCCAAGATTACATAATATATTAGAATACATGTATAATACAATATAAGTTAGCTAGGATATGATTTGTATAGAATTGTTACAATATTTCTCGTAGCTACAACAATCAAAAAATATCCAATCTTGTTTTACCCATAACTTCTTCGTTTTAAATCCGTTTTGAGTGAATCAAATTGCTATGGTTTCATATTAAACTCTATTTTATGAATCTAAACATAAAAAGTATAGGTTTATAGTCTGAAATATAATTTACAAGTCATTTTTGTAAGAGGTAGTCATTTCAGTCGAAATAACGACGTCTTGATGACCATTTTGAAAAACATACTTCCACTTTGAGTTTTACCATGATTTTTGGATATAGTTTCATGTTCATAAGAAAAATCATTTTGCAAGAAGAACAACTTTTAAATCAAAGTTTATCATAGTTTTTAATTAACTAACCCAAAACAGCCCGCGATGTTACTACGACGGCGTATATCCGGTTTTACGGTGTTTTCGTGTTTTTCGGTTTTAAATCATTAAGTTAGCATATCATATAGATATAGAACATGTGTTTAGTTGATTTTAAAAATCAAGTTAGAAGGATTAACTTTTGTTTGCGAACAAGTTTAGAATTAACTAAACTATGTTCTAGTGATTACAAGTTTAAACCTACGAATAAGGTAGTTTTATATATATGAATCGAATGATGTTATGAACATCATTACTACCTCAGGTTTTGTGGATAAATCTACTGGAAATGAGAAAAATAGATCTAGCTTCAAAGGATCCTTGGATGGCTTGAAAGTTCTTGAAGCAAAATTATGACACAAAAACAAGTTCAAGTAAGATTTCTACTCAAAATAAGATTGTTAAAGTTATAGAAATTGAATTAAAGTTTGAATATGAGTATTACCTTGTATTAGAAAGATATCTTACTGTAAATAAGAAAATTTTTTTGAGGTTGGATGATCACTTTACAAGATTGGAAGTAAGCTAGCAAACTTGGAAGTATTCTTGATTTTATGAAACTAGAACTTATAGAATTTATGAAGAACACTTAGAACTTGAATATAGAACTTGAGAGAGATCAATTAGATGAAGAAAATTAAAGAATGAAAGTGTTTTTAGGTGTTTTTGGTCGTTGGTATATGGATTAGATATAAAGGATGTGTAATTTTATTTACATGTAAATAAGTCATGAATGATTACTAATATTTTTGTAATTTTATGAGATAATGTTAGTTGCCAAATGATGGTTCCCACATGTGTTAGGTGACTCACATGGGCTGCTAAGAGCTAATCATTGGAGTGTATATACCAATAGTACATACATCTAAAATCTGTGTATTGTACGAGTACGAATACGGGTGCATACGAGTAGAATTGTTGATGAAACTGAACTAGGATGTAATTGTAAGCATTTTTGTTAAGTAGAAGTATTTTGATGAGTGTCTTGAAGTCTTTCAAAAGTGTATGAATACATATTAAAACACTACATGTATATACATTTTAACTGAGTCGTTAAGTCATCGTTAGTCGTTAGATGTAAATGTTGTTTTGAAACCTTTAGGTTAACGATCTAGTTAAATGTTGTTAACCCATTGTTTATTATATCTCAAGAGATGTTAAATTATTACATTATAATGATATTATGATATATTAATATATCTTAGTATGATATATATACAGTTAAATGTTGTTACAACGATAATCGTTACATATATGTCTCGTTTCGAAATCATTAAGTTAGTAGTCTTATTTTTACATATGTTGTTCATTGTTAATACACTTAATGAAATGTTTACTTATAATTTATCATGATTAAACATAGTGTATCAATATCTTAATATGATTCATATGTATTTAGTAAGACGTTGTTATAACGATAATCGTTATATATATCGTTTCGAGTTTCTTAATTCAATAAACTCAATTTTATGTATATAACCCATTGTTAATATACCTAATGAGATACTTACTTATCATAATATCATGTTAACTATATATATAATCATATATATTTCATCATATAGTTTTTACAAGTTTTAATCGTTCGTGAATCACCGGCCAACTTGGGTGGTCAATTGTCTATATGAAACCTATTTCAATTAATCAAGTCTTAACAAGTTCAATTGCTTAACATGTTGGAAACACTTAATCATGTAAATAAAAATTTCATTTAATATATATAAACATGGAAAAGTTCGGGTCACAGCAGTACCTACCCGTTAAATAAATTTCGTCCCGAAATTTTAAGCAGTTGGAAGTGTTGACGTATCTTCTGGAAATAAGTGCGGGTATTTCTTTTTCATCTGATCTTCTCGTTCCCAGGTGAACTCGGGTCCTCTACGAGCATTCCATCGAACTTTAACAATTGGTATCTTGTGTAAGTCTTTTAACCTCACGATCCATTATTTCGACGGGTTCTTCGACGAATTGAAGTTTTTCGTTGATTTGGATTTCATCTAACGGAATAGTGAGATCTTCTTTAGCAAAACATTTCTTCAAATTTGAGACGTGGAAAGTTTTATGTACAGCCGCGAGTTGTTGTGGTAATTCAAGTCGGTAAGCTACTGGTCCGACACGATCAATAATCTTGAATGGTCCTATATACCTTGAATTTAATTTCCCTCGTTTACCAAATCGAACAACGCCTTTCCAAGGTGCAACCTTAATAATGTCGGCGTAGCTCTTTTGTCGACTTTGGGCGGTTTTTAACCGTTGTTGAATTTGGATGATCTTCTCGGTAGTTTCTTGTATTATCTCCGGACCCGTACTCTGTCTATCCCCCACTTCACTCCAACAAATCGGAGACCTGCACTTTCTACCATAAAGTGCTTCAAACGGCACCATCTCAATGCTTGAATGGTAGCTGTTGTTGTAGGAAAATTCTGCTAATGGTAGATGTCGATCCCAACTATTTTCGAAATCAATAACACATGCTTGTAGCATGTCTTCAAGCGTTTGTATTGTCCTTTCGCTCTGCCCATCAGTTTGTGGATGATAGGCAGTACTCATGTCTAGACAAGTTCCTAATGCTTGCTGTAATGTCTGCCAGAATCTTGAAATAAATCTGCCATCCCTATCAGAGATAATAGAGATTGGTATTCCATGTCTTGAGATGACTTCATTCAAATACATTCGTGCTAACTTCTCCATCTTGTCATCTTCTCTTATTGGCAGGAAGTGTGCTGATTTGGTGAGACGATCAACTATTACTCAAATAGTATCAAAACCACTTGCAGTCCTTGGCAATTTAGTGATGAAATTCATGGTAATGTTTTCCCATTTCCATTCCGGGATTTCGGGTTGTTGAAGTAGACCTGATGGTTTCTGATGCTTCGCTTTGACCTTAGAACACGTCAAACATTCTCCTACGTATTTAGCAACATCAGCTTTCATACTCGGCCACCAAAAATGTTTCTTGAGATCCTTGTACATCTTCCCCGTTCCAGGATGTATTGAGTATCTGGTTTTATGAGCTTCTCTAAGTACCATTTCTCTCATATCTCCAAATTTTGGTACCCAAATTCTTTCAGCCCTATACCGGGTTCCGTCTTTCCGAATATTAAGATGCTTCTCTGATCCTTTGGGTATTTTATCCTTTAAATTTCTCTCTTTTAAAACTCCTTGTTGCGCCTCCTTTATTTGAGTAGTAAGGTTAGTGTGAATCATTATATTCATAAATTTTACACGAATGGGTTCTTTGTCCTTTCTGCTCAAGGCGTCGGCTACCACATTTGCCTTCCCTGGGTGATAACGAATCTCAAGGTCGTAATCATTCAACAATTCAATCCATCTGCGCTGCCTCATGTTCAGTTGTTTCTGATTAAATATGTGTTGAAGACTTTTGTGGTCGGTATATATAATACTTTTGACCCCATATAAGTAGCGCCTCCAAGTCTTTAATGCAAAAACAACCGCGCCTAATTCCAAATCTTGCATCGTATAATTCTGCTCGTGAATCTTCAATTGTCTAGACGCATAAGCAATTACTTTCGTTCGTTGCATTAATACACAACCGAGACCTTGCTTTGAGGCGTCACAATATATCACAAAATCATCATTCCCTTCAGGTAATGACAATATAGGTGCCGTAGTTAACTTTTTCTTCAACAATTGAAACGCTTTTTCTTGTTCATCCTTCCATTCAAATTTCTCCCTTTATGCGTTAATGCAGTCAAGGGTTTTGCTATTTTGGAAAAATCTTGGATGAATCTCTTGTAATAACCAGCTAGCCCTAAAAATTGGCGTATGTGTTTCGAAGTTTTCGGAGTTTCTCACTTTTCAACGGTTTTAATCTTTGCTGAATCAACCTGAATACCTTCTTTGTTCACTATATGACCGAGGAATTGAACTTCTTCCAACCAAAATGCACACTTTGAAAACTTAGCGTACAGTTTTTCTTTTCTCAGCAACTCTAGTACTTTTCTCAAATGTTCTTCGTGCTCTTGGTCATTCTTTGAGTAAATAAGTATGTCATCGATGAAAACAATGATAAACTTGTCAAGATATGGCCCACACACTCGGTTCATGAGGTCTATGAACACAGTTGGTGCGTTAGTTAATCCAAACGGCATAATCATAAACTCGTAATGACCGTAACGTGTCCTAAAAGCAGTCTTTGGAATATCATCCTCCTTCACCAGCATTTGATGATATCCAGAATGTAAATCGATCTTTGAATAAACCGACGAGCCTTGTAGTTGATCAAATAAATCGTCGATTCTCGGTAATGGGTAACGATTCTTGATAGTAAGTTTGTTCAACTCTCGGTAGTCGATACACAACCTGAATATACCATATTTCTTCTTGACAAACAGAACAGGAGCTCCCCATGGTGATGTACTTGGTCGAATGAAACCACGCTCTAAAAGTTGCTGTAATTGACTTTGTAATTCTTTCATTTCGCTGGGTGTGAGTCTGTATGGAGCACGAGCTATTGGTGCAGCTCCTGGTACAAGGTCTATTTGAAATTCAACGGATCGATGTGGGGGTAATCCCGGTAATTCTTTTGGAAATACATCGGAAAATTCTTTTGCGATGGGAACATCACTGATGTTCTTTTCTTCAGGTTTAACTTCCTCGATGTGTGCTAGAATAACGTAACAACCTTTTCTTATTAGTTTTTGCGCCTTCAAACTACTAATAAGATTTAACTTCGTGTTGTTCTTTTCTCCGTACACCATTAAAGGTTTTCCTTTTTCACGCATAATGCGAATCATATTTTTGTAACAAACGACCTCTGCTCTTACCTTCTTCAACCAGTCCATGCCAATTATTACATCAAAACTCCCTAACTCGACTGGTATTAAATCAATCTTAAACATTTCATCACCCTGTTTAATTTCTCTATCCCGACATATATTATCTGCTGAAATTAATTTACCATTTGCTAATTCGAGTAAAAATTTATTATCCAAAGGCGTCAATGGGCAACTTAATTTAGCATAAAAATCTCTACTCATATAGCTTCTATCCGCACCCGAATCAAATAAAACATAAGAAGATTTATCGTCAATAAGAAACGTACCCGTAACAAGCTCCGGGTCTTCCTGTGCTTCTGCCGCATTAATATTAATAACTCTTCCACGGCCTTGCCCATTAGTATTCCCCTGATTTGGGAAATTTCTTATAATGTGGCCCGGTTTTCCACATTTATAACAAACAGCGTTGGTATTACTTGCTCTGACACTATTCGTTTCGGCATTACTTGTTGCGACATTATTTGTTCATTTAGTTCTGTTAAACTTTGGTCCGTAGACCTCACACTTTATTACGCTATGACCATTTCTTTTACACCTGTTGCAAAATATCGTGCAAAACCCCTGATGATTTTCTTCACACCTATGACATGGCTGTTTTTGGTTTTTGTTGCCATTATTGTTATTGAGGTTATTGTTGAGATTGTTATTGTTGTTGAAACGGTTGTTGTAGTTGTTGTTGTTGTTGGGATGTTTGTTGTAGTTATTGTTAGGATTGCGGTTATTATTGCGATTATTGTTGCGGTTGTTGGGATAGTTGTTGCGATTGTGGTTGTAATTGTTGTTGTTGTTGTACTAGTGACTCTTGTCACTGTTTTCCTCCCACTTCCTCTTGAGTTATTTCGTGTTGGCTTCTTCAACTACCTCCTCTTTAATTCTTCCCTCAATCTGATTTATGAGTTTATGAGCCATTCGACTTGCCTTCTGTATAGAAGCGGGCTCGTGTGAACTCACATCTTCTTGAATCCTTACTGGTAACCATTTTATAAATGCGTCGATCTTCTCTTCTTCATCTTCGAATGCTCCCGGACACAATAGACACAACTCTGTGAATCGTCGTTCATATGTGGTAATGTCGAACCCTTGTGTTTGTAACTCTCTAAGTTCTGCCTTGAGTTTATTGACTTCGTTTCTAGGACGGTACTGCTCGTTCATCAATTGCTTGAATGCCGACCACGGTAGTGCGTAAGCAGCATTTTGTCCTACATGTTCAAGATAGGTGTTCCACCACGTTAACGCAGTACCTGTGAAGGTATGCGTAGCGTACTTAACTTTGTCCTCTTCAGTACACTTACTTATGGCAAACACCGATTCGAATTTTTCGGTCCACCGTTTCAATCCAATTGGCCCTTCGGTTCCATCAAATTCCAATGGTTTGCAGGTAGTGAATTCTTTGTAGGAGCATCCTACACGATTTCTTATGCCGTTAGCTGCATTGCTAGATTCAGAGTTATTGTTGGTATGTAGCGCAGCCTGTACTGTGGCTATGTTTGCAGCAAGAAAGGTACGAAATTCCTCTTCGCTCATATTGATGGTGTGTGGAGTAGTCGGTGCCATTTCCTTCAAAATAGCCAACTGAATCAAGTTAATCACACAGAATATTAAGAGTAGTCAATAGTATTTCGTAGCATAATATGAACTCATTTATAAAAGCTTTTTCTTCATATTAGCATTTTATAAGTTTAAATTCGGGTACTACCTAACCGTTAAGTTCATACTTAGTAACTAATATACAATTCAACTACTACAATTCCATATGAAAAACTGATTATAATAATATATCACATACAAATATTCTTCAAACTTACAACTTCGCTATATTACATATAACATGAAATATAGTACACTTTGATACAGGACAATTTTGAAGATAAATCTAGTTAATACGCAAGTTGTTCAGCAAAGGAAATAAAGACACGTAATTCATAAGTCCAGAAACAAGTCATGCATTCTGGTTTTACTAAGACGACTTCCCATCCTTGGTCTTGCGGAAAATAACCGTTATGACCATTGGCTAGGCAGCATGTTGTAATGTTGTTAAAAGGACGAGGGTTTCGTAATGTCCAACAGCCCCGTAATAATCTAAAAACCTTGTTTCTCACCCCAATTACTGAATCCGTCACTTGTGTGAAGGTTTTATTTAAAAGTTGCAATCCGATGTTCTTTTTCTCACTTTGGTAAGAAGCGAACATCACTAACTCGTAAGCATAACATGCTTCTTTATGTTGCATGTTAGAAGCTCTTTCTAATTCACGAAATCCTATGTTGGGATATGTTGAGTCAAAATAGGTTCTTAACCCGTAGCGTAAAATTGCATTTGGGTTCCCCGCATTTAACGCTTTAAAGAAAACACGGTGTAACTTACGGTCTCCCCAATGTGATATACCCCACCTATCAAAGGAAAGCCTTTTATAAACTAAGCCATTCCTGGAAAGTCTTTCAAATGTTTGACAAGTTAATTTTGCCATAATTAATTGTGCTGATGAATTCTGACCGACTCTAGACAAGATTTTCTCAATCATATCCTCTGGTAGATCTTCTAAAATATTCGGTTGTCTACCCTTAACGTCCATTTTGTTTTTATACTGTAAAATAGACAAGGATTAGATTCGTAAAGGATAATTAACAAACAATACAAGCAATTTTTACATAGAACATAAAAGTACAAGCACACTACAACACATATAATACACAACATGATTACAACCCTCTAATCTGAATCACTGGTTTCTTCTTCTTCGGACTTGGTTCGTTTTCCTAATTTTCTAGGGATATATCGTGCTCCTCTAATACGAGCCATCATTTTCCACAATGGTTTAGAAAAACCTAGTGGTTTAGAGGTTCCCGGGTTATTGTTACAATTTAGGAAATACGGATGTTGCCGATACATATAAAGTTCATCGGGGTTGGAATCGGGTTTCTCTATTTTTATACCTTTTCCCTTATTATTTTCTTTCGCTTTATTAAATTGGGTCGAGGTAATTTCTATAACATCATCGGAATCCTCATCGGGATCCGATTCATCGGAAAATTGGTAATCTTCCCAATATTTTGCTTCCTCGTCGGAAACACCATTGACCATTTTTAACTTTGGTCCGTTGGTTGATGATTTTATTTTATTTAATCGATTTACTATAGGTATCAATATTTCTTCCTCCGGAACCTCTTCTTCTTCCAATTCCTCCTCTTCCGGTTCCTCCTCTTCTGATTCCTCTTCTTTCGGTTCCTCTTCTTCCAGTTCCTCTTCGGGAATTTGTGAATCTTCCCGAATTATATTCGACTCTTCATTATTATTAGGTGAATTGATGGGATTTGTACTAGTGGTAGACATCTATCACACAATATCAAACACATTAAGAGGTTAATATATCACATAATATTTACATGCTAATAATATATAGTTTCCAACAAAAGTGTTAAGCAATCCTTTTTAAAGAAAACACGGTCGAAGTCCAGACTCACTAATGTATCCAAACAAACTCGATAAGATACACTAATGCAAATTTCTCGTTCTCTAAGACCAACGCTCGGATACCAACTGAAATGTCCCGTTCATATTGATTATAAACGTTCCATATTAATTGATTTCGTCGCTAGGTTTTGACCTCTATATGATACATTTTTCAAAGACTGCATTCATTTTTAAAACAACCATAACCTTTATTTTATCTATAAAGGTTTAAAAAGCATTACGTAGATTATCAAATAATGATAATCTAAAATATACCATTTACACACGACCATTACATAATGGTTTACAATAATAATATATTACATCAAAAATAAGTTTCTTGAATGCAGTTTTTACATAATATCATACAAGCATGGACTCCAAATCTTGTCCTTATTTTAGTATGCAACATCGGAAGCTCTTAATAATCACCTGAGAATAAACATGCTTAAAATGTCAACAAAAATGTTGGTGAGTTATAGGTTTAACCTATATATTATCAAATCATAATAATAGACCACAAGATTTCATATTTCAATATACATCCCATACATAGAGATAAAAATCATTCATATGGTAAACACCTGGTAACCAACATTAACAAGATGCATATAAGAGTATCCCCTATCATTTCGGGAAATCCTTCGAACATGATAAAAACGAATTCAAAGTACTAAAGCATCTGGTACTTTGGATGGGGTTCGTTAGGCCCAATAGATCTATCTTTATGATTCACGTCAATTAGTAGATCGGTTTACTAATTCTTAGGTTACCAAGCAAAAGAGGCATATTCGGCTTCGATCATTCACCCATATAATGTAGTTTCATTTACTTGTGTCTATTTCGTAAAACATTTATAAAACTGCATGTATTCTCATCCCAAAATATTATATTTTAAAAGTGGGACTATAACTCACTTTCACAGATTTTTACTTCGTCGGGAAGTAAGACTTGGCCACTGGTCGATTCACGAACCTATAACAAATATGTACATATATATCAAAGTATTTTCAAAATATATTTACAATATTTTTAATACGTTTTAATGTTTTAAGTTTATTAAGTCAGCTGTCCTCGTTAGTAACCTACAACTAGTTGTCCATAATTAGATGTACAGAAAATAAATTGATATGTATTATCTTGACCCAATCCACGACCCAGTGTATACACGTCTCAGGCTAGATCACAATTCAAAGTATATATATTTTTGGAATCAACCTCAACCATGTATAGCTAACTTCAACATTACTGTATATAGAGTGTCTATGGTTGTTCCAAATAATATATATAGATGGGTCGATATGATATGTCAAAACATTTGCATACGTGTCTATGGTATCCCAAGATTACATAATATATTAGAATACATGAATAATACAATATAAGTTAGCTAGGATATGATTTGTATAGAATTGTTACAATATTTCCCGTAGCTACAACAATCAAAAAATATTTAATCTTGTTTTACCCATAACTTCTTCGTTTTAAATCCGTTTTGAGTGAATAAAATTGCTATGGTTTCATATTGAACTATATTTTATGAATCTAAACAGAAAAAGTATAGGTTTATAGTCAGAAATATAAGTTACAAGTCGTTTTTGTAAGAGGTAGTCATTTCATTCGAAAGAACGACGTCTTGATGACCATTTTGAAAAACATACTTCCACTTTGAGTTTAATCATGATTTTTGGATATAGTTTCATGTTCATAAGAAAAATCATTTTCCCAGAAGAACAACTTTTAAATCAAAGTTTATCATAGTTTTTAATTAACTAATGCAAAACAGCCCGCGGTGTTACTACGACGACGTATATCCGGTTTTACGGTGTTTTTTGTGTTTTTCGTTTAAAATCATTAAGCTAGCATATCATATAGATATAGAACATGTGTTTAGTTGATTTTAATAGTCAAGTTAGAAGGATTAACTTTTGTTTGCGAACAAGTTTAGAATTAACTAAACTATGTTCTAGTGATTACAAGTTTAAACCTTCGAATAAGGTAGTTTTATATATATGAATCGATTGATGTTATGAACATCATTACTACCTCAAGTTTTGTGGATAAACCTACTGGAAATGAAAAAAATAGATCTAGCTTCAAAGGATCCTTGGATGGCTTGAAAGTTCTTGAAGCAAAATTATGACACAAAAACAAGTTCAAGTAAGATTTCCACTCAAAATAAGATTGTTAAAGTTATAGAAATTGAATCAAAGTTTGAATATGATTATTACCTTGTATTAGAAAGATATCTTACTGTAAATAAGAAAGATTTCTTGAGGTTGGATGATCACTTTACTAGATTGGAAGTAAGCTAGCAAACTTGGAAGTATTCTTGATTTTATGAAACTAGAACTTATAGAATTTATGAAGAACACTTAGAATTTGAAGATAGAAATTGAGAGAGATCAATTAGATGAAGAAAATTGAAGAATGAAAGTGTTTGTAGGTGTTTTTGGTCGTTGGTATATGGATTAGATATAAAGGATGTGTAATTTTGTTTACATGTAAATAAGTCATGAATGATTACTAATATTTTTGTAATTTTATGAGATATTTCATGCTAGTTTCCAAACGATGGTTCCCACATGTGTTAGGTGACTCAAATGGGCTGCTAAAAGCTAATCATTGGAGTGTATATACCAATAGTACATACATCTAAAAGTTGTGTATTGTACGAGTACGAATACGGGTGCATACTAGTAGAATTGTTGATGAAACTGAACGAGGATGTAATTGTAAGAATTTTTGTTAAGTAGAAGTATTTTGATGAGTGTTTTGAATTCTTTCAAAAGTGTATGAATACATATTAAAACACTACATGTATATACATTTTAACTGAGTCGTTAAGTCATCGTTAGTCGTTAGATGTAAATGTTGTTTTGAAACCTTTAGGTTAACGATCTAGTTAAATGTTGTTAACCCATTGTTTATTATATCTAAAGAGATGTTAAATTATTACATTATCATGATATTATGATATATTAATATATCTTAGTATGATATATATAAAGTTAAATGTTGTTACAACGATAATCGTTACATATATGTCTCGTTTCGAAATCATTAAGTTAGTAGTCTTGTTTTTACATATGTAGTTCATTGTTAATACACTTAATGACATGTTTACTTATAATTTATCATGATTAAACATAGTGTATCAATATCTTAATATGATTCATATGTATTTAGTAAGACGTCGTTATAACGATAATCGTTATATATATCGTTTCGAGTTTCTTAATTCAATAAACTCAATTTTATGTATATAACTCATTGTGAAAATACCTAATGAGATACTTACTTATCATAATATTATGTTAACTATATATATAATCATATATATGTCATCATATAGTTTTTACAAGTTTTAATCGTTCGTGAATCACCGGTCAACTTGTGTGGTCAATTGTCTATATGAAACCTATTTCAATTAATCAAGTCTTAACAAGTTCGATTGCTTAACATGTTGGAAACACTTAATCATGTAAATAAAAATTTCATTTAATATATATAAACATGGAAAAGTTCGGGTCACTACATATGAGCTGTACATAGAGGTCATGCGATCGCATGGCCACACACTCTCAAGCCCATGCGATCGCATGTGTAGTAGGTGGTGTCATATGCTATATATTCGGATGTTCGCAGTTTTGTGAGAAACATTTTTCATCAAACACTCCGTTATCATTATTATTGTTTATATATTATTATTATTATTATTATTATTATTATTATTATTATTATTATTACTATTATTATTATTATTATTATTATTATTATTATTATTATTATTATTATTATTATTATTAAAGTTATTAATATTAAACTTATTAATTTTAGTATTAGTATTATTAGGAGCGATATTATTAGTATTATACCTAAAATACTACGTCGAGGTCATGAGTGGGTTATCTTCAAAACTGGTTTTCGAGTAGGATAGGGCTAAGGGAATTATGGGTTATAGCTATGGAGGTGATGTGTATGGTTCATGGGTATGCTCGTGAGGTCAACCTAGTGTTTATCGTCTTTGTTGCGTCTACGTACCTTTCCTGCAATATAGAATCTCAATATTGATACGTGAGTACTCATAATTTAACTTTTATATATTAATAGTGTATCCCTGATTAGTGCTCGAATATATAGGAGTATGTATGCTTGTACTTTTGATATTGCCATTTGATAGGTTATGTTGAATCCTGAATTAGTTACATATGCAGTTGAGATAAGGTATAAGATATGCATGTCGTTGGAAAGATAACGAAAAATTAAGAACTTTCATTTAGAACTCGAATAGTTTCGATGAACGGATTAAAAGTTATAGTCAATTGAATCTTTGTATTATTATTAAAAATGATTATTATTATCGTCGTTATTATCGTCGTTATAATTTTTATCTAATTATTATTATTATTATTATTATTATTATTATTATTATTATTATTATTATTATTATCATCATCATTATCAATAAAAGGTATTATCATTAAAAATTGTTATTTTTATTATTATTACTATCTTACTATCGTTAAAGTTATAATTAGTATTATTATTATTATTATTATCATTAAAATAGTTATTAGTATTAATATTATCGAAATAATTATTATTATTAGTATTATTATAATTAAAACTAATATTAGTAATACTTAATTATTATGATTACTATTGTTATCAATAACATGAACGCGATATAAAAGACGATTAAAAGCTATTAAACGAATTGAATAGGAAATAATGAGTATGAATATCGTGATGAAATTAAAATATTGTAAGATATTGATTTAGATAAAATTATCGTTCTTATTATTTTTATCCTTACTATTATTATTAATAGTATCGTAAATATTTAAGTTATCATAATCAGAATTATCATTTTATCATAATATCACTTTTAGTAAATATAAATATTGATATTTTTATTAATAAAATAATAATAATTATTATTACAAAATAATACAACCTTTACTTATTATTATTATCAATGTTATTTTATCAAATAAATATGTAATACAAAGATATTTTACTACGTGTAATATAATTACATTAATATTACCTATCATATTATTTTTATGATATTAAATAAACATTATAAATTTTATTACTTAAGATATATAAAAGTATATTTTTTATTTTAATAATAAATGAAGTATATTATTTACTCTAATAAAATCTTTTAAAAATATAAAGCGACGATATTTAAACTATATAATAATCATGTATAAATTTTGGAAATCATTTTGAGTCAAATTGACTTTTGTTGACTTTTGCATATTAGTATCGAGCATTAGGATTGTGGTACACTATGACTTGACCTATATTGTTAGACAAATATTGATCATTATATAAATATATATACTTAATATAGGTTCGTGAATCCGAGGCCAACCTTGCACTTGTTCAATGATGTTATATGTATTTTTACTACGAAATACAGTATGGTGAGTTTCATTAATCCCTTTTTATATATATTTCTGGGACTGAGAATACATACGCTGCTTTTATAAATGTTTTACGAAATAGACACAAGTATCAAAATTACATTCTATGGTTGGATTATTAAACCGAATATCGCCCCTTCAAGTCTGGTAACCTAAGAATTAGGAAAATGGCCCCTAATTGACGCGAATCCAAAAAGGTAGATCTATCGGGCCCAACGAGCCCCATCCAGGGTGTGGATGCTTTAGTACTTCGAGGTATTATTTTGTATATTAGATGCGCGCTGTATACTGGGGGATATTCTATATGCATCTTGTTAAAGTCGGTTACCAGGTGTTCAAACCATATGAATGATTTTTATCTCCATGCAGTTTGCGAAATGCCTGATACGAGATGTGTATTTATGAGAAATGAAAATCTTGTGGTCTATTAAAATGATGAAAATGATCGTTTATGATAAATTAATGAACTCACCAACCTTTTGGGTGACACTTTAAAGCATGTTTATTCTCAGGTATTAAAGAGATCTTCCGCTGTGCATTTGCTCACTTAGAGATATTACTTGAAGTCATTCATGGCATATTTCGTAAGACGTTGCATTCGAGTCGTTGAGTTCAACAAGATTACTATTAAGTCATTTATAGATTGGACATATTATGAAAGGGTATGCTTGACTGTCAAAATTTAAATGTAATGAAAGTTTGTCTTCTAAAAACGAATGCAATGTTTGTAAAATGTATCATATAGAGGTCAAATACCTCGCGATGTAATCAACTATTGTGAATTGTTTATAATGTATATGAACGGGTCCCTTCAGTTGGTATCAGAGCGGTGGTCTTAGCGAACCAGGTCTGTATTAGTGTGTCTAACTGATAAGTCGTTAGGATGTATTAGTGAGTCTGGACTTCGACCGTGTCTGCATGTCAAAAGTTTTGCTTATCATTTTGTGTCGAAAATTACCTACTTATCATCCTTAGGAAATTCATATCTTAGCGTTGATTACATGAATAGTGTATAGACAAAATTCATATCTTAGCGTATCTGCTAAATCATATTTTATCGTATCTATTACTGTAAACTTTGCCTGACATATTTCGTAAATTCCTCCGTAATCTATGACATCTTTTGCTCTATATATATAGATATTCTATGTAATTAGAATACCATCCGATAGCTGGAAATCTGTTTATATCTAAAAATCCTTTATCCAATCTTACGAAATGGAATTCGTCATCCGTTCGAGTCCCTCGGATTTCGAAATGGAAACCAATTCAAGCTCCGAAAGCAGCGTGACCGGAATAGACCAACCAATCAGCCATCATCTATTCTGGATGAATTGGGGATGGGTTCGTAGCCTCCTCAATCATTGGAGATAAGAAGAAGGTGATCCCTTCCATCCACCACATTGTCCTCTTGACGAAGAACCTGAAGCCCTTACCAGCGAACCTGTCTGAAACACCATTTTCTCTCTCATTTCCAGAGTATCTCGTTACGATTATATACTACATCAAATTCTAGATTTTATGTATCCGCTCGTCCGAACCGACAATCACTCCGGTGTAATAGAAGAAGTCAACGAGCTTCGCGCTCGGGTAGTGGCTTTGGAGAATATGGTGCAAAGGTTACAAACACCGGTAGCAGCACCAGAAGCATAACCAGTACCTCCATCATTAACGCCAACAGTACCATTACCACCTCCAACCACAACCGCATCGTAAACCTCAACTTTACAATTTGTCCTACGAGCATCAATGTCATACGCTCTGTAGATACCAAGGAATACCAACAAACGATGAAGTATTGATTCATAACTTCATTGGAGAAACACTCCGCGGCGATTATGTAATCTCTAAAGTCTTAGAGATTATCTATTCTAGCCCTAACCATAAATCAGATAAATGAACCATAATGATAGGAGGAAGAATATAAACCCTGACAAGAATGGTACGTTAATTACAAGCCAGACTTGTTTTACCAACAACATCAACAGTACCGAAGCATCACCAGCACAGTCAGTGCCGTCAGCATCGTCCGAATCAGCAGCACCTATAACATCACAAATTCCGTCAGTTCAAGAAATCACCGTGGACATCATTACGAATCAACAACGCGTATATTATCAACGAGTTATGAAGTATTAACTCACTTCCACTGAAGGATTAATATGTATATATATAAATAAAATCTTTCTGTACTAAGCTATTACGTGTGAATCTTAACTACTCAGTTAATTCATATTACTAATATGCAATGGTGTACATCTTTCATCAACAATTTAATCATCGTTAATTACAATCTCTGCCTCAATTCAATAAATCCCAATTCATAATAAATCAAGTGTATTATTCAAATATATGTTTGATTTTACACTTTCATCATCGATGTATTCGAAACTTTTCAGACAACTTCATTCGTACTTTGCGAAATTCACAAGAATTCCACGGACACCAACATCATGCATCAACAAATAACGAAGTATTGATTCATAATTTCAATTACATTGAAGAAATACTCCGTAAAAGTTATGTAATTTCTAAAGTTTAGGGATTATTCAATTCCAGATTCAAACGTAAATCAAATGAGCTTAATTTAATATTAACTCATTAAATCTATATTACATCTGAAGAAATATATACATATATATATTTTCATAAAGATTGTAATAGAATTCTTTTGTACAAAATATTAATTGTTAAATTTTTTTTAACGGGTAGGTAATACCCGAAGAATATATAAATTCACAATTAATATGTTAAATTCTTCGAAACTGATTCAACAGTCATCAACTATACTCACTATTTTCTCAACCATATACATTCTTTCATAATCAAAATAACCATATTCAGTCAAGATTCAATTATACATTCTGATTTTTAAATCTCAGAATTCAACTCGAGATATAACCAAAATCATCACTCTTAGATTCCTACATCTTTCGAAGCTATACTTTGACTTCAAAACTGTGTTAGAACATCATAGGTATATTAACGTTTACAATCGGTGTTCAAACCCTTCGAAATTCCTGAAGACACTTCAAATAATGAACAATCGAGATGATGATCCAACCACATGTTACCCATAGTTAAGCATCTGAAAAACTCTCGAAACCTAAGTAAAAGTTTAACACGTAGCTGCGTCGGATCCTTTGGCATTTATTAGCAAAAATAAATTTGCGATCCCTTTTCAAAGTAGCCAATTTTGTCACAGCTCCAGCAAGTCAACTTCGACTTTTCATTCGAAGTAGCCTTACTATAACCCTGATATATATGATTACCCTTTTGTTACTAGGGAACCTGTAACGACCCGACTTTTTCAACTTTCTTTTGTGCTTTGTGCTTTCACGAAACTGCGTATATGTGCGTACTGAGCTAGTTTATGCTCTGGGATCTTATTTAATGATTAACTACTTTCATTAATATCTTACGACATGCTATTAAGTGTGTAATCACTTAACTTTATCCCCGAATGCTTTTACGACCGTTGGTGTCATTTGACGATTGAAACGAGCTATGTACTTGGTACACGTTTAACTTTGGTCATAATCGGAATATTATGACTACGTAACACTAATTGTTTTTTTATATTAACAATTACTTGGGTTTTTGGATGCTTAATTACACTTAGTAATTGACTAGAACACACTAGTTAGTCTTGTTTGACTTTCTACCTTGTTGGACTTTAGCCCACCCTACTCTAGCTAGTGGACTATTTAATTAGCCCAATTATTAGTGGATAATGACCCATTTATATTTAAGACAAATGCCCATTTATAAGAGCTAACATACTAGCATTTTTACTTACCATTATCCTTAATGTTACATGGGATCCTAACATAAGCACCAACTTTAGACAACCATTAACCAAAAAGCAAAAGTTATCCCCCACTTGTTCCCCCCAAAACCAACGACCATGAGGGCCTCCCCACACCTATTTTCCACTATAAATACAAGCCTTAGCTCACCCATTTCACACTTGATCTCATTCACAATTTACACACACTTACTCTCTTATTTTCTCTCTAGTCTTTCTCACTCTAAAAAGTGTAAGTATTAGATTTTCTTCTTCTTCTTCTTCTTCTTCTTCTCTTCAAATGTTGACATCATCATCATCATGCAAGGATCTAGCTTTTAGCTTTTGATCTTGTTATATCTTGTAGATTCAAACTTGGGTTTGAATCCTTCAAGAACATGAAAGATTCAAGCTTTCTAGCTTTGAATATTCATTTACTTGTTAGATCTAGCTTATGATTTCTTTATTTTGTTATAAAGATCAAAACTTGTGTTTATGATCTTCATGTAACTTGAAGATCTAGTCTTTTGCTTTAAGGATCTTCAAGAACACTAAAGATCCAAGCTTTCTAGCTTAGAGTTTTATTATTTTGTTAAAGATCTTAGCTTTTTAGCTTATGGTCTCATTACTTTCATTAGATCTTAGCTTTCTAGCTTATGGTCTCATTAATCTTGTAAAGATCCAAGCTTTCTAGCTTAGGGTTTTCTTAATACTTGAGATCTAAGTTGTTATTATTGTAGATCTCACTTACTTGGAACCTTTTTGTGTTTGTTGTGATGATAAAGATCAAGTCTTCATCATCACATATGATGGAGATGCATAAAATTGTGTAAAAAGGACAAAGGTTGAAGCTTTATTGGATTTATGCAATAAAGAGGCAATCTTGATGTTCAAAACTTGTAGAATGATAGATTTACTCTTAGTTGTGTGTTGATGGTTGAACCTTGGTCAAATTGATGCTAACACATCAATTAGTTGTACACTTGAAGCTACAAGCATCAAGGATGAGAACCGTGATGAGCATCAAGCACCAAGAATCCCACCGGAGCACTTGTTTGCTATTTTTTGGGGTCTGATCAGATTCCTGGACTTCTGGAAAATTGATTTTCAGATAGTTCGTTTCGAGTAGATGACTTTTCATTTAGGCCTCGCCTAAATCCGATATACGGTTTAGGATTTATAGCCTTCCGAAAGTCACTACGCCTTTGTAACGTTATGCTATAATTTCTGACCTACTCGAACTTAAACCGTCGCCACGGTCAAACGAAGACAATTTAGGTTCTAAAAATTGTTCAGCGGTTAGAGCACTCACATGGGGAGTCATGGCTACTGACTACGCGTCTTTTCGATTTGTATAGAGGTCGTAACAGCTGTCCGAAGTCAGCCTTTTGTTTTGATCTCTATTCTTGTTAAACTTACCTTAGTGTTGATGAATGATGATGATAATGATGATGTCGATGATGACACTTAAACTTAATTTATTCACTTTTAAACTTATGGGGATAACATACTGACCTGGTGACCTTTGACTTAGGTTGACGACCTTTCGGACCGACTTACTACCTGCATACGTTTCGTATCGACTTTTACTGCTTATTCACTGTGAGTTATAGCATCCCTTACTACTTTTTACTATTTTTGGGACTGAGAATACATGCGCTTTTTATGTTTTACTTACTTTACACGAGTACTTAAACTTTACATATGTGTGGGTTATATAACGGCATAAACATTCCCCTTAGCACGGTAACGTTTGATCATCGTTTTTAAACCGGTGAACGCGAATATTTGATATGGATCCATAGGGTTTGACATCCCCACTTGGGCTAGTCGTGCTAGCATCTAACGGGTGTTTAATACTTCGAGGACATACGCACTCGCCAAGTGTACTTTTAGGGGGTATTACTATTACGTTAAGTTAGTTACCGGGTGCCCACAGTTAAGCATATACTTCTCATACTGATTTAAACTGCTGGTTGAAGCACTGAAACCTCGTGGTCTACATTACTTTACTGATTACAAACAAACTATAGCTCACCAACATTCGTGTTAACTTTTTAAGTATGTATTTCTCAGGTGCTTAGACGATGTTGCTTCCACTGTTAGAATTGCTATCTTGGTGTTATAGACTTGTTGTTATGGACCTACTCTATTAGATTTCCGCTGCATTACTTAGAGATGTCTTAATCATGGAATGTTTATCTTGCATTCGTAACTTATGTTATTTTCAAATAATGACTTCGTAACGACCTTTGTGTCACGTTATCTTTTGTAAATGCTATCTTTTTATGAATGCAAAACTGATTTTCAAACATCATGTAGTATTTGACCGTGTAAAGATCCCGTTGTTGACGAATCGTACACGATGGTTTTGTACGGGGCGTCACATTTGGTATCAGAGTATTGGTTATAGGGAATTAGGTTGCATGAGTGAGTCTAGACCAGGCCAAGTAGGATTCACTAATAGGACTAAACTACAACTTGCTCGTTTACTTGTTTCTGCGGACTGCTGCATGCTACTGTATTATATTATTGCATGTTACTGCTTACTACAACTGCATGCTACTGATTACTTTTACTGCTATGTGAACTTGTTGTAAGCTATTGCTTATTCTCACTACCGCATGCTACTATATGCTTTTGATTGCATGTTACTTCTGCTTAATACTGTTAATATTGCCATACTATGTACTGCTGTAGATGATCTAGGCTACTGTAGTTATTATGCATGATTACGTACTAGCTACATGTGTGCTACTCGCTGTACCGACTTGGAAAATTTATCTTTCCTAGTTCAGATGTTTTTCTGAACCCTTTCCTGCTCGTCTAACCCCAAGGATTAGTATTGTAATCCACATGTTACTACCGTTCCACTGTTCCAGAGATCGAAACACTACTTCACGCAATCTAGGAGGAGTACCCCTCGGAATACATGCCCACTAAGGTTGATCCTTGGAGAAGGAGATATGCGAGGACTTGTCGAAGTAACCGCACCCCGAGCTCACCCTAATTAGCCACGTACAACGTATGAACATTAGAAGGATGTTCAGTTTCTGCAAGATGACTCGTATCCCATACACTTTCATGACCGTCACTTATCTCTCTCATTCTACACCACTACTCGATGATCTAACGACACTTCTGGACTTAGGTCCCTAACACTCATAGGCATTGGAGAAGTCAGGAAGGCATCTCCTTTCACAAGGTCATAGTGTTTTCCACTGACGCTCAGTCATACCCAAAGACTTGGGAGTCACCTCAAGACATATCGTATTACTACTTGTTACACGTACAACTCGACACGAGACCCAGATTGAATTTCTAGAAAGAAATCTAACGACATTACCTGAACCCGAATATTTTGAAGAAATTTCGGGACATTTAGGCATTGATGCATGACCTACGGAACCTACGCACCCACATCTAGAAACCGTGAGGTTAATTATGTAGAATTTGTTTTGGGATAGCATAGATAAAGCACCGTTAGGAGAAATTGAGTAGAACTGGAAGTAATCACGTTACATTGACCATATGGAGTGATATTGAAATGAACGTACGATTTAGTACAATATAATGACGCCAGGCCAGCATGATTATATTGAAGTAAATCATGCAGAAGTCCCAATGTTACTATATAAGGAATATGAAGCGATTCAAAGAAAATATTTGTTAGGAACCACTCGAGTAAACACATTATGGTCTATTAAAGGTAGGGAAAGAATGACCACTTAGCCCAGATACTGTACAAGGAGGGCCTTGATTGCAGAATTGATAACCCAAAAATTTGTTATAGATATAGACACCCGGGACACTTAAGAAAAAGTTCTCAAATGGGGAAAAACTTTAGACATACTTGCGGTAGAGCAATCGTTATCTCAGATATGGAGACTCGCATGGATCCGAATTTTAGTTAGGGTACGTTTCGTCACAACGTTTTATTGTCTCGAAGTTGTTTAATACTAGAGCGATAGAAAGCTTATATCTAAGAACCTTAGTATTATGACTAATAAGCCATTAATAACCATGAGAGTTAAGTATTCTATAGGACAAGCTAATGGTAAGCTGGCAGAGATAGAGGAATAATTTAAGGTAGTACCTTAAAATTAACAGGTGCGTCATTTGGAGATGACCTCATGTCAACAAAACTTGAAAGTTTTAAAGTAGTAGTTGGAAAGGATTAGTTACCTACACATAAGCAGATGTTATTTGAGAAGATTGATAGAATTTTTCACGGCAGTATTTGGTTGGAATGAACCTTAAGATAACCTAACACCCATCAAGTTAGGAAGCTTTGATGAAATAGTTGGAACGGACTGGCTTTCAAGGATGAAAGCAAAAGTTAATTATAGTGAGAAGATTATTCGTATACCTCGCGAGAATGGTGAGCTATTACGGGGAGAGTAGTAGCCCGAAGCTGAACCTTATTAGTTGCATGACAACAACCCGAAATTCCACAATGGAAATGGGAAGGAATAACAATGGATTTCATCACGAAGTTACCGAAAACGGTAAAGCGGTTAGAACACTATCTGGGTTATTATTGACCATCTCACCAAATCAGCTCACTTTCTAGCCATGAAGGAAACCGATACAATGGATAAACTTGCACAACGATACATAAAGGAAATTGTATCCCGTCACTTCAGTAATTCAAATTCTATATTAAAGACTACCCAAGAATCTTATTACCTTACTCATCCTTACGCGACTCTGAATCCTAACTTATTCCGAGAGAATTCTTAATCGATGATAATCACACCATCACCCTTCTTATGTTGATATTAGTCATACCAGTTCGGAATTTCCAATATCAATGGGTAGTTAATACCCATCCTCATGCTCTCCCTTTCGTATCTCACTTATAAGCAACAACTTCACACTTAAGCATTTTTGGTCGAAGGACTTATACCCTACTAATAGTCATCAACCACATTTAAATTCAATGGTTTTTATTACCTCAAGGATCACCCGAAAGTTTCAAAATCTTTTACTCAATCCTCATCAATCTTTTTTCAACTTGTAACCCCCGAAAAATGAAAATTTTGTTTACCAAAATTTTACTTACACTATTTTACTGTGCGATCCTCTCAAAGCTTAATAAAAATAAATTTATTTTATTTGCCATACGTGTAAATTTTTGAAATCGTATACGTTATATAAAATAAAATAAATAATTACTTCTTTTTGACTAATACATATGAAATTTTACTTTCACTTTTACAAATCAAATCTTTTATTCAAAAGATATCTTACTTTGAATGGTACGTGTTGTATATAACCCCAGTTTACTAAGAACTTCGTTTATTTTCTTACGTTGTCACCTTAAATGATTTCTATAAAATTTTCGTTGCTTATTATATAAAGTTTTTCGTTGCTTATTCGTATCCAAGTCATCATGAAGACTGACAACTGTCAAAATTGAGAAATTCATGTGTGTATGTATGTGATGAAGGCACTTACTACCACGTCATGCAGAGCCTTCGGGCATCCACTAACACTTAAACCATTCAAAATTATTGCATTACCCCAGGGATCTTATTTGCCACACCTGTTGGAGCGATGCTCTTTCTTACATAACTCTAAGTCCTGACCTATTCCAAGGGATTCTCATCTAGCGATATTAACACCGTTAGTATTCCGACTTTAATATTAGCCATAACCTGTTTGGCATTTTGCAAAGTCAATAAGCGGTTAACTTTTCATCCTCATGCTATATCCTTCATACCTCACTTTTTAGCAACGGCTTCTCACGAGAACATTTTTAGGGCAAAGACTTGTGTCCTGATAATTATCAAAAATACATTTAATTCATTAGTTTTCATTACCTAGTAACATGTCACCTGATGATTCAAAGATTTTTCACTTAATCTTTTTCAACTCGTAACCTCTAGAATACGAAAAACTATGTTTATCAAAATTTTTACACGTTTATTTGTGCGGTCCTCACGAGATTTATGGACAAATGAAAGTACTAAAAACTTTTATGTCACTTATGTGATTTATAAAATCATATATGTATAAATTTATCCTTACTTATTTTGATTAGTACATACTAAGTTATACCTTCAAATTATTTAAAAATCGCTCATTTATTGAGTTGTTTAACTTAAGATAAATGGTTTTGTGCAAAATGGTACACGTTGTACATAATTCTAAATCTAATAGGAACTTCGTTTCGTTTATGTTGTCAAATCAAACGTTTAATTTTTTTTTTCAAAACTTCCATGGTTTATTTCATTAAGGGTTTTTGTATTAGTCTACACCATGTATGGATCACACTTTTTCTCGCCCTTTAGGGATGAAACTTACTATTAAGATCTTTGTTAAAAACTCTTGATCCACTTTGAATGGAAATTTTATAAAATTTGTTGGGAAGTCTTTGACCTCATAGAATATTCCTTTTAAGGTTAGATTTGGCAAAAACGTGGGGCGATAAATCAGTCTTCTGAGGTACACACAGTGATCACCCTATCGAAGAAAAGGCACTAGGTGGGTTTTTACTCTCAATGTTTCACGACTATCGCAACACCCTCATAAACATCATCTCTATGAATCAGTATATTGAGGTACAAGAAATCACTTTTGGGATTATTTTCACTCGGAGTAAACCATTCTTTATGACTAAGAGTTCACGTATCTTCTCATCCGTGCATTCCCTTAAGTATAAGGATAAATTCAGAACGAACCGCTCAAAGAATTCACTCTCGTTCATAGATCACACCCATTGTGCGATTCTCTTTCGGAAATGTAATGTAAAATACTTTAGGAATCTATGAATCTTGTTATTCTCTTAGAAGGGGACTGCTTAAAACATCTACGACACTGATGTGGTTACTCTATATATTCCTTCCTTCGTTGGTTGCAACTATATGTTGCTCTAAGTTAATGTTAACCCTACTTCAACATGAAACTGAAAGGATAAGGTTACATTATGGAACTATGCTTTCATTCCATCTAAGGATAAGTTCACCTGTAGTATAGTAAACTGAGTGATATCCTTCATTGCTCGTTCAGACCGTCCTGAAGACACTATAAATAATTATGGCTGGCATTTCATGTAAGTCTGATATGTCACTTTCGGCTAAAATTTCAATTCATTAAATCGAACAAACATTCTTAAATATCAGGTTCTTTATGCCTATGGTCTCCTCCCGAAATCAAGGGGTTAGTAAAACTTACGGCTAACACTATCCAGACATCAAATTGCATGGTTATGATCACCATGTTTTCCATTCTACCTGTCAGCTTTGTATTGGGACATAAGCGCTCAATGTTTCAGAAGAGTTTGGTAACATTCATGATGCATTTCAGACATAAAGCTTACTGAAAATGCCAGTAGGGCTAAAAACATCATCTTTCTTTTTGTGGGTGTATATTCGGATGACATATTCGTGTTAGCAAGAAACGAAATAAATTTGTTGATCTCTTAGGACAAGAGACTTAATTAATGGCATATACCTATTCTTACTTTTATGCGCCCAAGTACCTTTTAAGGCAAATAACTCACTTCTGAGCTACGAGTCTCTCGAAAATTTGATACGCACCCCCCCTTCTTCAAATTCGGTACCATTTTTGGTCACTCCTCAAAATTTCGGGACGAAATTTTCTTTAACAGGTGGGTAATGTAACGACCCGGCTTTTTCTACTTGCTTTTGTGCTTTGTGCTTTCACAAAACTGCGTATCTATGCGTACTGAGCTAGTTTATGCTCTGGGATCTTATTTAATGATTAACTACTTTCATTAATATCTTACGACGTGCTATTAAGTGTGTAATCACTTAACTTGATCACCGAATGATTTTATGACCGTTGGTGTCATTTGACGATTGAAACGAGCTATGTACTTGGTACATGTTTAACTTTGGTCATAATCAGAATATTATGACTACGTAACACTAATTGTTATTTTATAATAACAATTACTTGGGTTTTTGGATACTTAATTACGCTTAGTAATTTACTAGAACACACTAGTTAGTCTTGTTTGACTTTCTACCTTGTTGGACTTTAGCCCACCCTACTCTAGCTAGTGGACTATTTAATTAGCCCAATTATTAGTGGATAATGACCCATTTATATGTAAGACAAATGCCCATTTATAAGAGCCAACATACTAGCATTTTTACTTACCATTATCCTTAATGTTGCATAGGATCCTAACATAAGCACCAACTTTAGACAACCATTAACCAAAAAGCAAAAGTTGTCCCCCACTTATTCCCCCTAAAACCAACGACCATGAGGGCCTCCCCACACCCATTTCCACTATAAATACAAGCCTTAGCTCACCCATTTCATACTTGATCTAATTCACAATTTACACACACTTACTCTCTTATTTTCTCTCTAGTCTTTCTCACTCTAAAAAGTGTAAGTATTAAATTTTCTTCTTCATCTCTTCTAAATGTCGACATCATCATCATCACACAAGGATCTAGCTTTTAGCTTTTGATCTTGTTATATCTTGTAGATTCAAACTTGGGTTTGAATCCTTCAAGAACATGAAAGATTCTAGCTTTCTAGCTTTGAATCTTCATTTACTTGTTAGATCTAGCTTATGATTTCTTTATTTTGCTATAAAGATCAAAACTTGTGTTTATGATCTTCATGTAACTTGAAGATCTAGTCTTTTGCTTTAAGGATCTTCAAGAACACTAAAGATCCAAGCTTTCTAGCTTAGAGTTTTATTATTTTATTAAAGATCTTAGCTTTTTAGCTTATGGTCTCATTACTTTCATTAGATCTTAGCTTTCTAGCTTATGGTCTCATTAATCTTGTAAAGATCCAAGCTTTCTAGCTTAGGGTTTTCTTAATACTTGAGATCTAAGTTATTATTGTAGATCTCACTTACTTGGAACCTTTTTGTATTTGTTGTGATGATAAATATCAAGTCTTCATCATCACATATGATGGGGATGCATAAACTTGTGTAAAAAGGACAAAGGTTGAAGCTTTATTGGATTTATGTAATAAAGAGGCAATCTTGATGTTCAAAACTTGTAGAATGATAGATTTACTCTTAGTTGTATGTTGATGGTTGAACCTTGGTCAAAGTGATGCTAACACATCAATGAGTTGTACACTTGAAGCTACAAGCATCAAGGATGAGAACCGTGATGAGCATCATGCACCAAGAATCCTACCAGAGCATTTGGTTGCTGTTTTTCGGGGTCTGATCCGACTCCTGGACTTCTGTAAAATTGATTTTCAGATAGTTCGTTTCGAGTAAATGACTTTTCGTTTAGGCCTCGCCTAAATCCGATATACGGTTTAGGATTTATAGCCTTCCGAAAATCACTACGCCTTTGTAACGTTATGCTGTAATTTCAGACCTACTCGAACTTAAACCGTCGCCACGATCAAATGAAGACGAGTTAGGTTCTGAAAATTGGTCAACGGTTAGAGGACTCACATTCGGATCCATGACCACTGACTACGCGTCTTTTTGATTGGTATAGAGGTCGTAACAGCTGTCCGAATTCAGCCTTTTGTTTTGATCTCTATTCTTGTTAAACTTACCTTAGTGTTGATGAATGATGATGATAATGATGATGTCGATGATGACACTTAAACTTAATTTATTCACTTTTACACTTATGGGGACAACATACTGACCTAGTGACCTTTGACTTAGGTTGACGACCTTTCGGACCGACTTACTACCTGCATACATTTCGTATTGACTTTTACTACTTATTCACTGTGAGTTATAGCATCCCTTACTACTTTTTACTATTTTTGAGACTGAGAATACATGCGCTTTTTATGTTTTACTTACTTTACACGAGTACTTAAACTTTACATATGTGTGGGTTATATAACGGCATAAACATTCCCCTTAGCACGGTAACATTTAATCATTGGTTTTGAACCGGTGAACGCGAATATTAGATATAGATCCATAGGGTTTGACATCCCTACTCGGGCTGGTCGCGCTAGCATTTAACGGGTGTTTGATACTTCGAGGACTTCGCACTCGCCAAGTGTACTTTTAGGGGGTATTACTATTACGTTAAGTTAGTTACCGGGTGCCCACGGTTAAGCATATACTTTTCATACTGATTTAAACTGCTGGTTGAAGCACTGAAACCTCGTGGTCTACATTACTTTACTGATTACAAACAAACTATAGCTCAACAACATTCGTGTTGACTTCTTAAGCGTGTATTTCTCAGGTGCTTAGATGATGTTGCTTCCGCTGTTAGAATTGCTATCTTGGTGTTATAGACTTGCTGTTATGGACCTGCTATGCTAGATTTCCGCTGCATTACTTAGAGATGTCTAAATCATGGAACTTTTATCTTGCATTCATAACTTATGTTATTTTCAAATAATGAATTTGTAACGACCTTTGTGTCACGTTATCTTTTGCAAAAGCTATCTTTTTATGAATGCAAAACTGGTTTTCAAACAGCATGTAGTATTTGACCGTGTAAAGATCCTGTTGTTGACGATTCGTACACGATGGTTTTGTACAGGGCGTCACAGAACCTCTTATATTCCACCACATTACCAACAGAGGTACAAGCAACTTCGTCACTCTTTGGCCGTTTCTACTTCAACAGTTATAAATATACATATGACGTTTATCTCCTAAACTTACATACCTTGAATATGAAGTTCCTGAAAAGCACCCCAGCCTAAGAAACATCACTATGAAGTTTTGAAAAAGACTGATGAAGTGGTAAGGACTGTAGACAACAATTACGGTCAGAAGTTTGATAATAAAGAATAGTAGATTGGAAAAGCTCAAATGAAAAATTTGGTACTGAAAAACAGATTTAGCAAAGTATGAAGGAGGCTGTGGACAAATCACAAGGATGAAACCTGCCTTCAAAGAATCTAAATGATTCAGCATCTGCTGAAGTCATTAACGAAAACCTTACTCCTAACTCTAAACCCCTACGGATAATTTCCTTCATCATCCTCTGATATTAGAAATTCTAAGATATCATCGTATCTGTCATTATAAATATCCTCCATATTTCTGAAGATATTTCCATAATTATTCTTATCTGAAATCATTTATCTCTTCACGCTATCTGTATTACATCATAAAAGAAACTATTTTAGTTTCTAAATTCTGAAACCTTCGAGTTTAAAATAATAATATTTTTGAAGTAGTGTTGGGAACTGAAGTATGAATTAGTATAATATAATGACACTTGATCAACGTGATTATATTACAGTAAGTCATGCTGAGTTTGTAAATGGAATGTGATGATTCACAGATCATAACGTCATTATGTACCATGATACACGACTCTTGTATTCTACTTAACCTATAAACATATCAAGAAAATATTCTTCTTGATGATTCGGTATTTTTCGAGGTATTCTGGTAATTTGACAAATCAAGATCGTGCCTTTACAACTTTCTTCTTGGAACATTAACTATGTTCATTTCGAAATTTATATCTACGAATTCTGGACCATTACATACGGTGCTTAACCGCAAGAAGAGGAAACGAAAAAATGAAGATCCGAAATAAAAATGGGGGTATAAATCACAGTAAATTGGAGAGAGTATTAACTGTGGATGACAATGGTTATAGGAGACAGAAATAGGGACTTTGAAATATAAGGGAAGATATAAAGCCCAACAACAGCCTGGAAATTACAACCCGTATATATCAATGCATATAGAAACATAAAGACACAGGAGAACTAAAAACACTATAAAACCAAAAGTATAGTAGAAGTAAATAGATTCTTCTGGTGGAAGATAGAAGAGAAGAATGACAGATATTAAAGTTAGGAGTATATCAAGAATCAGAACTGGATGGAGCATATTGACGAATGCTTTAAGGTATGAGTTGAGGGAGAAAGAATAGAAGATGTGAGTTGTAAGGAAACGAAGGAGGTGGATTTATAGTAAAATATCCGACAGAGCAATCAAAACAGATGATCCTATTTAAAGTAGATCCTAATTCCCTTGATTATCGAAGAATCAAATCCTATTACGAAGATTTTCTCCAAATCTATTGAACTTGGAAATCCACCCTATCTACGTCAAAAGAAATGACGAATCACTATTATCTTATTTCATTCATTTATGATAACTTCACTCATACGCTTCAAGAAATTGAATTATTATATCCGTATTTCTTAATCATGATAAAACTCTATGTATCAGCTTACATTCGTCATAATAACATTCTCATTGTTAGCCATGACGACCTCTATTAAATTTCGGGGACGAAATTTCTTTAACGGGTAGGTACTGTGACGACCCGGAAATTTCCGAACAAATTTAAACTTTAATCTTTATATGTTTCCGACACGATAAGCAAAGTTTGTTAAGTTGAATCTCAAAAATTTTAAACTATGTTCATACATTCATTTAACCTCGACCAAATCCCAATAATTCACGAACCATTAAACGGATATGATTATATATGTATATGTGTATATATTATAACTTGAAAACATTAACAAAGTATTAGACGTATAATACTTTACATAAATGTATTTGTTTCAAAATATATTTAGAATAATTATCGACGGAATTAAAAGATAATATCAAATGATTGAATTATCAGATACATTAAATTATGATTTCAAGTCTCTGTTGAGAGGTCCACTATGATTTGAGAAAATCTATTCCTTTTAATGATATTCAGAATAAATGGTAAAGTGATCTTCGAGTAAGGACAAAGTGTCAAGTAGCGAGAGCTAGTCGGATTAGTGGAGACTCCTGTTTGATTTTCAATACATGCCTTACAATAATTTTTATTGATAGGTTAATTACTAGGCTTTAATGATATTTTATCATGAAGAGTAAATAATTAAGTTAATGTTCGTTGGCAAGATAAAACCATTTGTCATGTTAAGATGATTTCATACGTACATTTATCCATTTGACCTAACCCTACAACTCATGAATAAACTATAAGTTAATAACTTGAAACCTATTATGATTTACATATTATTTTATTTTTTTTATGTAAAAAAAAAAATGCTTTTCGATATAATAGAACTTGATTATTTAAAATGTTTTGATTAAATAACGAATATTGGTTGTTAACTTGTAATATGTAATTAAAATGTGTTTATGTATGTTAGAACGCTTGCTTATTGATTCGATTGATAGTTAGATATATCAATTAGTACATTAAGAAGTTAAATTAACGCTAATACGTAAATGAACTATACTTCGTTAAGTTTTAAAATGAAAACGTCATATGATATAACAAAATCTTAATATGTAAACGATCTTAAAATTTATACTTTGAAATATATTTAGATTTGAAAAACTAAATAATAAATAAATATTTCAATTATATGAATAAATTATATTTTTATGAAGATATATATATTTGTATATTTTTATATATTTTACAAAGTGATAAAAATATAATATTAATTTACTCATAAAACGTTTAGACTTAAAAATAATAGTAAATAATATATTTTGATTAACAACGAGTCACTGATTTATAGAAGCAAATGACCACAACGCTCAATTTTATAAGTTACATTTTTTATGAGGTAATTTATTGATGAGTAAGTCAAATTATTAATAAGGGTACATGTCGCGTAATGTAAAAGGCTTGTTTTCTAAACGTACGAAAGTGCGCTCGAAAAACCGAAAGTGGTACATGAGTCGAGTGACAACGTACGAGTCATTTGGGTAAAAATTACAATTTAACTATGTACGAGAATATAGTATAATATTTAATTAATTCTAAAGATGAAATATATTATATATTAAATAATTTAAATATACTCATATAATGTGTCGGTAAGAGACTTTAAGTGATTATGAGCTGTACATAGAGGCCATGCGATCGTATGGCCACACACTCTCAAGCCCATGCGATCGCATGGTGTAGTAGGTGGTGTCATATGCTATATATTCGGACGTTCGCAGTTTTGTGAGAAACAATTTTCATCAAACACTCCGTTATCATTATTATTGTTTATATATTATTATTATTATTATTATTATTATTATTATTATTATTATTATTGTTATTATTATTATTATTATTATTATTATTATTATTATTATTATTATTAAAGTTATTAATATTAAACTTATTAATTTTAGTATTAGTATTATTAGGAGCGATATTATTAGTATTATTAGTATTATACCTAAAATACTACGATGAGGTCATGAGTGGGTTATCTTCAAAACTGGTTTTCGAGTAGGATAGGGCTAAAGGAATTATGGGTTATAGCTATAGAGGTGATGGGTATGGTTCATGGGTATGCTCGTGAGGTCAACCTAGTGTTTATTGTCTCCGTTGCGTCTACGTACCTTTCCTTCAATATTGAATCTCAATATTGATACGTGAGTACTCATAATTTAACTTTTATATATTAATAGTGTATCCCTGATTAGTGCTCGAGTATATAGGAGTATGTATGCTTGTACTTTTGATATTGCCATTTGATAGGTTATGTTGAATCCTAAATTAGTTACATATGCAGTTGAGATAAGGTATAAGATATGCATGTCATTGGAAAGATAGCGAAAAATTAAGAACTTTTCATTTAGAACTCGAATAGTTTCGATGAACGGATTAGAAGTTATAGTCAATTGAATCTTTGTATTATTATTAAAAATAATTATTATTATCGTCGTTATTATCATCGTTATTATTTTTATCTAATTATTATTATTATTATTATTATTATTATTATTATTATTATTATTATTATTATCATCATCATTATCAATAAAAGGTATTATCATTAAAAATTGTTATTTTTATTATTATTACTATCTTACTATCGTTAAAGTTATAATTAGTATTATTATTATTATTATCATTAAAATAGTTATTAGTATTAATATTATCATAATAATTATTATTATTAGTATTATTATAATTAAAACTAATATTAGTAACACTTAATTATTATGATTACTATTGTTATTATTAACATGAACGCGATATAAAAGACTATTAAAAGCTATTAAATGAATTGAATAGGAAATAATGAGTATGAGTATCGTGATGAAATTAAAATATTGTAAGATATTGATTTAGATAAAATTATCGTTCTTATTATTTTTATCCTTACTATTATTATTAAAAGTATCGTAAATATTTAAGTTATCATAATCAGAATTAATGTTTTATCATAATATCACTTTTAGTAAATATAAATATTGATATTTTTATTAATAAAATAATAATAATTATTATTACAAAATAATACAACCTTTACTTATTATTATTATCAATGTTATTTTATCAAATAAATATGTAATACAGAGATATTTTACTACGTGTAATATAATTAGATTAATATTACCTATCATATTATTTATATTGAAATGTCCCGTTCATATTGATTATAAACGTTCCATATTAATTGATTTCGTTGCGAGGTTTTGACCTCTATATGAGACGTTTTTCAAAGGCTGCATTCATTTTTAAAACAACCATAACCTTTATTTTATCTATAAAGGTTTAAAAAGTATTATGTAGATTATCAAATAATGATAATCTAAAATATACCGTTTACACATGACCATTACATAATGGTTTACAATAAGAATATATTACATCAAAAATAATTTCTTGAATGCAGTTTTTACATAATATCATACAAGAATGGACTCCAAATCTTGTCCTTATTTTAGTATGCAACAGCGGAAGCTCTTAATAATCACCTGAGAATAAACATGCTTAAAACGTCAACAAAAATGTTGGTGAGTTATAGGTTTAACCTATATATTATCAAATCATAATAATAGACCACAAGATTTCATATTTCAATATACATCCCATACATAGAGATAAAAATCATTCATTTGGTGAACACCCAGTAACCGACATTAACAAGATGCATATAAGAATATCCCCTATCATTCCGGGAAATCCTTCGGACATGATAAAAATGAATTCGAAGTACTAAAGCATCCGGTACTTTGGATGGGGTTCGTTAGGCCCAATAGATCTATCTTTAGGATTCGCGTCAATTAGTAGATCGGTTTACTAATTCTTAGGTTACCAAGCAAAAGGGGCATATTCGGCTTCGATCATTCACCCATATAATGTAGTTTCATTTACTTGTATCTATTTCGTAAAACATTTATAAAACTGCATGTATTCTCATCCCAAAATATTAGATTTTAAAAGTGGGACTATAACTCACTTTCACAGATTTTTTACTTCGTCGGGAAGTAAGACTTGGCCACTGGTCGATTCACGAACCTATAACAAATATGTACATATATATCAAAGTATGTTCAAAATATATTTACAACACTTTTAATACATTTTGATGTTTTAAGTTTATTAAGTCAGCTGTCCTCGTTAGTAACGTACAACTAGTTGTCCATAGTTAGATGTATAGAAATAAATTGATATATATTATCTTGAATCAATCCACGACCCAGTGTATACACGTCTCAGGCTAGATCACAACTCAAAGTATATATATTTTTGGAATCAACCTCAACCCTGTATAGCTAACTCCAACATTACTGCATATAGAGTGTCTATGGTTGTTCCAAATAATATATCTAGATGGGTTGATATGATATGTCAAAACATTTGCATACGTGTCTATGGTATCCCAAGATTACATAATATATTAGAATACATGTATAATACAATATAAGTTAGCTAGGATATGATTAATATAGATTTGTTACAATATTTCCCGTAGCTACAACAAACAAAAAATATTCAATCTTGTTTTACCCATAACTTCTTCGTTTTAAATCCGTTTTGAGTGAATCAAATTGCTATGGTTTCATACTGAACTCTATTTTATGAATCTAAACAGAAAAAGTATAGGTTTATAGTCGGAAATATAAGTTACAAGTCATTTTTGTAAGAGGTAGTCATTTCAGTCGAAAGAACGACGTCTTGATGACCATTTTGAAAAACATACTTCCATTTTGAGTTTAACCATGATTTTTGGATATAGTTTCATGTTCATAAGAAAAATAATTTTCCCATAAGAACAACTTTTAAATCAAAGTTTATCATAGTTTTTAATTATCAAACCCAAAACAGTCCGCGGTGTTACTACGACGGCGTATGTCCGGTTTTACGGTGTTTTTCGTGTTTCCAGGTTTTAAATCATTAAGTTACAATATCATATAGATATAGAAAATGTGTTTAGTTGATTTTAAAAGTCAAGTTAGAAGGATTAACTTTTATTTGTGAACAAGTTTATAATTAACTAAACTATGTTCTAGTGATTACAAGTTTAAACCTTCGAATAAGGTAGTTTTATATATATGAATCAAATGATGTTATGAACATCATTACTACCTTAGGTTTTGTGGATAAACCTACTAGAAATGAGAAAAATAGATCTAGCTTCAAAGGATCCTTGGATGGCTTGAAAGTTCTTGAAGCAGAATCATGACATGAAAACAAGTTCAAGTAAGATTTCCACTCGAAATAAGATTGTTATAGTTATAGAAATTGAATCAAAGTTTGAATATGAGTATTAAATCATATTAGAAAGATATCTTACTGTAAATAAGAAAGATTTCTTGAGGTTGAATGATCACTTTACAAGATTGGAAGTAAGCTAGCAAACTTGGAAGTATTCTTGATTTTATGAAACTAGAACTTATAGAATTTATGAAGAACACTTAGAACATGAAGATAGAACTTGAGAGAGATCAATTAGATGAAGAAAATTGAAGAATGAAAGTGTTTGTAGGTATTTTTGGTCATTGGTATATGGATTAGATATAAAGGATGTGTAATTTTGTTTACATGTAAATAAGTCTTGAATGATTACTAATATTTTTGTAATTTTATGAGATATTTCATACTAGTTGCCAACTGATGGTTCCCACATGTGTTAGGTGACTCACATGGGCTGCTAAGATCTGATCATTGGAGTGTATATCCTAATAGTACATACATCTAAAAGCTGTGTATTGTACGAGTACAAATACGGGTGCATACGAGTAGAATTGTTGATGAAACTGAACGAGGATGTAATTGTAAGCATTTTTGTTAAGTAGAAGTATTTTGATAAGTGTATTAAAGTCTTTCAAATGTGTATGAATACATATTAAAACACTACATGTATATACATTTTAACTGAGTCTTTAAGTCATCGTTAGTCGTTACATGTAAATGTTTTTTTGAAACCATTAGGTTAACGATCTTGTTAAATGTTGTTAACCCATTGTTTATTATATCTAAAGAGATGTTAAATTATTACATTATCATGATATTATGATATATTAATATATCTTAGTATGATATATATACAGTTAAATGTTGCTACAACGATAATCGTTACATATATGTCTCGTTTCGAAATCATTAAGTTAGTAGTCTTGTTTTTACATATGTAGTTCATTGTTAATACACTTAATGACATGTTTACTTATCATTTATCATGATTAAACATAGTGTATCAATATCTTAATATGATTCATATGTATTTAGTAAGACGTTGTTATAACGATAATCGTTATATATATCGTTTCGAGTTTCTTAATTCAATAAACTCAATTTTATGTACATAACTCATTGTTAAAATACCTAATGAGATACTTACTTATCATAATATCATGTTAACTATATATATAATCATATATATGTCATCATATAGTTTTTACAAGTTTTAACTTTCGTGAATCACCGGTCAACTTGGGTGGTCAATTGTCTATATGAAACCTATTTAAATTAATCAAGTCTTAACAAGTTTGATTGCTTAACATGTTGAAAACACTTAATCATGTAAATATCAATTTCATTTAATAAATATAAACATGGAAAAGTTCGGGTCACTACATTTATGATATTAAATAAACTTTATAAATTTTATTACTTAAGATATATAAAAGTATATTTTTTATTTTAATAATAAATGAAGTATATTATTTAATCTAATAAAATCTTTTAAAAATATAAAGCGACGATATTTAAACTATATAATAATCATGTATAAATTTTGGAAATCATTTTGAGTCAAATTGACTTTTGTTGACTTTTGCATATTAGTATCGAGCATTATGATTGTGGTACACTATGACTTGACCTATATTGTTAGACAAATATTGATCATTATATAAATATATATACTTAATATAGGTTCGTGAATCCGAGGCCAACCTTGCACTAGTTCAATGATGTTATATGTATTTTTACTACGAAATACAGTATGGTGAGTTTCATTACTCCCTTTTTATATATATTTTTGGGACTGAGAATACATGCGCTGCTTTTATAAATGTTTTATGAAATAGACACAATTATCAAAATTACATTCTATGGTGGGATTATTAAACCGAATATCGCCCATTCAAGTCTGGTAACCTAAGAATTAGGGAAATGGCCCCAAATTGACGCGAATCCTAAAGGTAGATCTATCGGGCCCAACGAGCCCTATCCAGGGTATGGATGCTTTAGTACTTCGAGGTATTATTTAGTATACTAGCTGCGCACTGTATACTGGGGGATATTCTATATGTATCTTTTTAAGGTTGGTTACCAGGTGTTCAAACCATATGAATGATTTTTATCTCTATGCAGTTTGCGAAATGACTGATACGAGATGTGTATTTATGAGAAATGAAAATCTGGTGGTCTATTAAAATGATGAAAATGATCGTTTATGATAAACTAATGAACTCACCAACCTTTTGGTTAACACTTTAAAGCATGTTTATTCTCAGGTATTAAAGAGATCTTCCGCTGTGCATTTGCTCATTTAGAGATATTACTTGAAGTCATTCATGGCATATTTCGTAAGACGTTGCATTCGAGTCGTTGAGTTTAACAAGATTACTATTAAGTCATTTATAGATTGGACATATTATGAAAGGGTATGCTTGACTGTCAAATTTTCAATGTAATGAAAGTTTGTCTTCTAAAAACGAATGCAATATTTGTAAAATGTATCATATAGAGGTCAAATACCTCGCGATGTAATTAACTATTGTGAATCGTTTATAATGTATATGAACGGGTCCCTTCATCAACGACTTCTTGAATGTAGTTAAACTTTTAAAGAATGTGTCTGCTACCTTTACGTACACGTAATTCTTTCACAAGTATAATAGCACTTGAATTATCACAGTACATTTCCATAGGGGATTCAATGGTGGGAACTACTCCGAGTTCAGCAATAAACTTCCTAATCCAGACAGCTTCTTGAGCAGCTTCTGAGGCAGCGATGTATTCTGCTTCCGTTGTAGACTCTGCAACTGTGCTCTGCTTTGAGCTTCTCTAATCAACTGCCCCGCCATTCATGACAAAGACATACCCTGACTGGGATCAAGAATCATCTCGATCAGTTTGGAAACTAGCATCTGTATAACATCTAATACTCAACTCTTCTTCCAAACCACCGTAAACCAAGAACATATCTTAAGTTCTCCGCACATATTTAAGAATGCTCTTAACATCAATCCAATGTTCTTCACCTGGATTCTGTTAATAACGACTCGTCAAACTCAAAGCTAACGAGACATCAGGTCTAGTACATAACATGGCATACATAATGGATTCTATAGCTGAAGCATACGGAACACATTTCATTCATCTTATCTCATCAGGTGTTATAGAACTTTGAAACTTGCTCAAGGTTATGCCCTTTTGCATGGGCAATGCTCCGCGCTTGGAGTTTTGTATGTTAAATCTTCGCAAGATTTTGTCAATGTATGTACTTTGACTCAAACCAATAAGACTTTTGGATCTATTTCTATAGATCCTGATTCCTAGAATATACTTAGCTTCTCCAAGATCTTTCATGGCAAAACATTTTCCAAGCCAAGATTTGACATCTTGCAAAGTTGGAATGTCATTTCCAATAAGTAGTATGTCATCAACATACAAGATCAAGAAGACAACTTTGCTCACACTATCTCTAATGTAAACACAGGGCTCATCTTGGTTTTGAAAAAAACCAAACTCTTTGATTTTCTGATCAAACTTAAGATTCCAGCTCCTGGATGCTTGCCTTAATCCATAAATGGATTTTAGAAGCTTGCATACTTTAGTAGGATACTTAGGATTCATAAACCCTTCCGGCTGAACCATATATACTTCCTCGCTTAGGTCGCCATTTAGGAAAGTGGTTTTAACTTCCATTTGCCATATTTCATAATCATGAAAAGCGGGTATGGCAATAAGTATCCTAATTGATTTAATGCTCGTGACTGGTGAAAAAGTTTCCTCATAATCAATTCCTTGAGTTTGAATATAACCTTTTACCACCAATCGAGCCTTAAAAGTGTTTACATCACCGTCCATGTCAGCCTTCTTTTTGAAGACCCATTTACTCCCCACTGTCTTGCAATTGGGTGGAAGATCAATCAAGTCCCATACTTGATTATCTTTCATGGATTGCATCTCTGCCTTCATAGCATATCACCATTTGTAAGATTTTGGATATGATATTGCTTCACCGTAGTTAGATGGTTCATCATAATCCCCTAGATGAGGTTCATCTTAATTAATCAGAAGATTTAACCTCTCAGGTTGGTGAGGAATTCTACTAGATCTACGAAGTATAGGTGCAACACGTTCTAGCTCACCAACAGTGTGTTCAGCTTCAATGTGCGATTGGCTAGTACCTTCAGAAGGTATGTTACTTTGTGATTCTTGAATTTCTTCAAGATCTACTTTACTCCCACTGACTTCTTGTAAGAGAAGATCTCTTTCAAAGAATTCAGCAAACTGAGCAGTAAACACTTTGTTTTCAGCTTGGTAGTAAAAGTAGTAACCCATTGTTTCCTTTGGGTATCGCACAAAGTGACATTTGATACCTCTGGGTTCTAACTTGTTTGAAGTCTCACGTTTCACATACGCTTCACAACCCCAGACTTTCAAATAAGACATCTTAGGACTCTTTCCATGCCATAATTCATATGGTGTCTTTTCTACCTTCTTGGTTGGAACTATATTGAGTATGCGTGCAACAGACTCTAATGTATAACCCCAAAAAGATATCGGCGGAGTAGTTAGACTCATCATAGATCGAACTATATCAAGTAAAGGTCGATCCCTCCGCTCCGACACACCATTGTGTTGTGGTGTGTAAGGTGGAGTGAACTGTGAGACAATCCCACGATTCTTCAGGTGGTCCAAAAACTCTTGACTCCTATATTCCCCTCCCCGATCAGAGCGAAGGGCTTTAATGGTCTTTTCAAGTTGATTCTCTACTTCATTTTGGAAGATTTTGAATGTTTCAAAAACTTCATGTTTATGTTTCAGCAAGTAAACATAACCATATCTACTATAATCATCAGTAAATGTAACGAAGTATGATTCACCATTTCTAGACATAGTTCTAAAAGGGACACATACATCAGTATGTATTAGTCCTAAAAGATCTTTAGCTCTTTCACCTAAATCGGAGAAAGGAGCCTTTGTCATCTTTCCACATAAACATGCCTCGCATACATCAAATGACTTAGAGCCAGTTGATTCCAAAAGCCCATCAAATTAGAGTTTTGAAATGTGTTGTTTGTTTATATGACCAAGACGACAATGCCATAGATAGGTATTATTCAAGTCTTTCTTGACTTGTTTGGCAGTACAGGTATATACGGAATTATTATTTAAAATCACACCATGCATATCAATTTCAAAAATACCATCACGTGGAATAGCATTAAAATAAATACATTATTCTTAGAAACTGAAATACCAATGTGCGTAAAAGTAAGTTCAAAACCAACATCTTTCAAAAGAGAAACTGAAATTACATTGATCGTAATACTAGGAGCATAATGACATTGTTCCAACAAAACAATAAGACCACTAGGTAGAGTAAGCTCATAGGTGCCAATAGCTTCGATAGAAGCTCGAGCCCCATTGCCCACTCTTAAGTCTAGTGTGTTGTTCTTCAGTCTCTTACTTCTTCTCATTCCCTGCATATTGTTACAGATGTGAGTACCACAACCAGTATCAAAAATCCAGGAATCACTAGAAAAAGTATATAACTGTATATGAAATATACCTGATTTGCTGGTCTGGCCAACTTTGCCTTTTCTCAACTCAGATAGGTAGGAAGGACAGTTCCTCCTCCAATGGCCAACTTTTCCACAGTGGAAACATTCGGCATCTTTCGCTGGATTTTCTTTCTTGGGAGGTGGTAGAATTTTCTTCTTAGCAATTGACTTGCCTTTTCCTTTTCCCCAAGTTTTCGGCTCATTCTTTTTCACCTTACTATCCCTAATCGTCAGGAAACCTGGATTGGAAACATTATATGGAATATCCTGTTCAGCAGTTTTGAGCATCGAGTGCACCTCTGCCATAGATTTCTCCCAACCTTGCATATTGTAATTCATCACAAACTGGTGATACGATTTTGGTAGTGAAACCAAAACCGTGTTCACAGTCAAGTTAGGTGGCAAGGTAGTTCTAAGTTTTTCCAATCGGTCAATGTACCTTTTCATTTTTAAGACATGAGAGCTCACTGATTGACCCTCCTCCATTTTGCATGTTTGAGGAAGCATATAAGTTTCATATAACTCTTGACTAGCCTATTTCTGAAACATATTTTTCAGCTCAGTCATCATATCATATGATGTACGATCTTCTATTTCCTTTTGGAGGTCAGAAGTCATACTAGCAAGCATGATTAAGGCTATCTTCTCTTGCTCATCAAACAATTTCTGATAAGGATTCTTTTGAGCAGTAGTAGCTGTCTCAAGAGGAGCTTCGGGTAAGGGTTCTTCAATTTTGTTTAACTTTCCTTCATATTTGAGAACAATTCTTAGGTTGCGGTACCAATCGAGGAAGTTTGAACCATTGAGTTTCTCCTTCTCCAACAAAGAACGAAGGGTGTTTTGGTTTATGTTTTGATTGTTTGACATCTACAAAAGAACAAGGTTCAATTTTAGTATTTTTGATATAATGATTTAATAAATTAATTACCCAAGGTTAAAAACAATTAATTTACGAAAGCCTAAGATCCACATAGAGGTTCCATAACTACATCTGTTGATCAGCTAGCAGCTATAAAGTCTACTGGTAGGTAGCGAGTACCAATTGCATCACAGGTGCAACTCTTAGATCTTTATGGGACCTTGAGATATGTGTAGTCTAACAACCACTATTATCTATTGGCATGTTTGTACCATCCTTGCCTCGAACTCAGGTCTCACCGTGAATGCGATTAAGTCGTCCAATTTGGAAACAGTGAAAATTCAGTCTAGTCTCACTCGTAACTGAAAATTCACCTCGTGGCTATAATTCGATTAGGTCTCACCGTAATCAAAAAATAACGAGGAGTGTTTGCAAGCTCATTGGATGGCATGACTTAAATTTGACGGGTATTTTTAAAAAAGTTTGTGTTAACGAATAATGCATGCACACAAGATTCGCTACACTATTTGTTAAAAATCATTTTAACCAGTTTTATATATGTCGATCATGTTTATGCGTCTAGTTTGTTATTTTATTTTATATACAAAAGTAACAAATACACAAACGTGTATCGTTTTAAAATAGTTTTAAAAGATGTCGCCCAGATATATATATATATATATATATATATATATATATATATATATATATATATATATATATATATATATATATATATATATATATATATATATATATATATTATTTGAGTTTCAAAAAAAAAACATTTAACTTTAAACTCATTAGAGTTTAACTTTTTTTTTTTAAAATCATCAATTTTAACCTTTGAAACTCGTAACTAGTTTTATTTGATGTTTTCATCAAAAACAATTAGCATATATTATAATAAACAATTAAATATAAATGCGTAAAAATAAAACACAACCACACCATGCATCACACACATATAACCTAGCCCAAAAATCCTATGCTTGATCCCATGAGCCGACATGGGATCAAGAGGTCAAATTAAGGGTAATATCGTAGCTCCCACTTGATTCATGAATCAAGTGAAAATTTGACAAACGCCATCGTTGTCAACTTGACATGTTCGGCATCTTCTAAGCCAAAAGCATGTTGTATTTTATCTTCAATCTTCATCTTGTTACATTTATTTAAATTTGAAAATACAACTAAACTTGTACTTTTACAAATTGAAATAAACTTAAATACAATACTAAGAAAATGAAAAATAAATATAATACAACTTTCGCTTCAAAATGGCCTTTCTAATAATACAAATAATCAACATGACATAATATTACCGTAATCAACAATCACAACAATCATACATAGATCGGGGCATTATGAGCTATGTGTGCAATCAAAATTTTAATAACTACATTATTAAAACTTAAATATGGCTTGTCCATGGTTACAATGTATGTGTATAACCATGGAATAAAACAATCAACAATTATAATAAATATTCAAGGCATGACAATTAAATCTACAATTTAAAATAGTGATATTCTTTCAATCATATTTGTGCGTCATGAGGTTAAGTCTAGATCAACCGAGTTGACTTTAAAAACCAAAAAGGTTTCGACTTTCACCAATATACCACAAAGCTAAATCTAAAGAATAGTCACACGATAATTAAGATGGTGTAAAAGCGGCTCTGATACCACTGATGGAAAATCGTGTGTACTTTTAGTCAGATTAATTCATCGAATAGTTAAAATAATAATCAATTATTATTTTATAAACCATTTACAAGATTAAATATTCATATATTTAAATTTAAAAAAATATGCACACGATTAATCTTTCCCAATGATCCAGTTATACCATAATTATTGTCATGAATATAAAACAAAAGAGGAGTTAATGATATACCTTTCTTGGAGAAATTGATGAGACGGAGAGAAACTTACGATCAAAAGTATGACCGTCTCTTTGGATAGTCCACACTACACTTCAAACGACAGTCAATGGATGCTAGTCCAAACCCAAGTAATATTAATCAACCTTTGGTTAATATTATGAATCCAAAATATGTAATATGTGTTTTTTTAGTTCACCGAAAGAATGAGATATGAATTAATTATTACTTGCACCAAATTAGACCAAATATATATAGATATTTTTTCAAAACACCCGTGAACCTTTATGAATTAACCCGTAAATCTAGACACAATATATATATCATAAAGTTGTATTTCTCAAATACTTTAGGGGTATATTATGTAACTTATAATTAATAATTTCTATCATGTCGCTTTCATGTGAATAGTAAATTAATTAATTTCGATTCATTTACTATTCATATGAATAGTAAATGAATTAATTTCGATTTACTATTTTGTTACTTGAGTAATATATATACATCATATATATATTTTATTTGACGTCTCGGTGTATATGTGTGTGACCCCGAAGGCTCAAATGAGGTTGACCATATAGTTATATGTTGTACCTTGCACATTAGTCCTACATAAGGGGGAGAAAGTCAGCAAACAATGAAATTAGCAACTTGAAATACTTAAAATCACTCGCAAACATCCAAACACTCCCTTATTTCCCACTAGTGCAGAAAATTAGATAGAGAGCAAGAGTGTGTGAGGTGGGTGGCGAGTTTGAAGTAACTAACTCAAATTCTTGGAATCTCTTACATGCTTCTAAATCAAAGGGTGTTATCCATCACCTAATTACTTGTTAGACTCACTAGAGCTTGAAATTCATTATCTTTTCTTCTTTCTCTTGTGACGAATTAAATCAGAAGCACACTTTGTTCGATGGTATGGGATCTAGGCCTTGGAAATATTATTTCATGGCAGCATGTGAATCCATGAATTTAATGGGCATGATGGTATGAGATCTAGGCCTTGGAGGTATTCTGGATGCTTACAAATTAAATTAAAAGAATACTTTGTTTGTTTTATTAGAGATTTTTAAGTTGGATAATGATAAAGAGGATGAAATAATTTGGGTGCATGCAGTGGAAAAATTTATACGGTTGTGGATGAGTTACGTGTTATGTTATCATATAATATTAATGTGGAGTTTGATTGGGTCAAGATTTTATGGATCCTAAAGTGCCCTCTAAGGTTGCTACCTTTCATTAGCATGTAATTCAAGGAGGTGTGCCGGTTAAAGAGTTTTTAAGCTATAGTCATTTCTTAAGAGATGCTTTGAATGATAAACGTATTTGGTGCGCGGATTATGTGGAATCTATAGATCATCTTATGCTTCATTGCTCATACTTTCACAAAGTGTAGGCCTCATTGTTCAATTGATGGAATTTTTATTGGATTATGTCATCTTCTATTATGGAATATTTGCTAGAATGGGATAGTGGTATGAATATAAAAGCTAGTCAATTTTGGGTGCTTATTGGACCGGCTACATTGTGGGCGATTTGGTTGTCAAGAAACGAAGTCATTTACCGGGAACTACACATGTTGGGACGTTATAGCTACTCGCATCAAGTATAAAGTATTTCAATGGATAATTATTGCAAAGATGTGCCCAAACCATCAACTTTACATATATTCGACACAACCGTGGGCTCTTCTATAAACATTTAAAGATTGAAAAGGCAAAGTTAACAAGAGGTTAAGTCATAGAGAAAAGTTTTTGGGGAAAAGTATTTGACTTGTAAAGAGCCTAATGTATTTTGTTTATTATGATATGACAGAATGGATATGTGTATGTAAATCCATCTTAGTTCCCATTGTACTTCTTGACTTTTCACATTTTCGTGAAATGTCTTCATATATTTCATTTATGTTTTTGACAAAAAAAAAATTACTATGTATTCAGTGACTTGTAAACTTGTAGTTAATTTATGATAGTTGTGTCATTAATAACTTTTTAGCTATATTTGGGAAAAAATTACGTCCATAGTACCTGTGGTTTGCTCATTTTTTCACCACAGCACCTAAACTTTTATTTTTGCTTCGATGGTACCTCAGATTAGTTGCAGTAACATGGATAGTACCCAAGCAAACTGCCGTTCAATGTTTAAACCGTTAGCCTTCACATGTGCTGTGCATGTGAGGGCACTTTTGTCAGTTTACAATATAATATACCCAATAATAAATCCCTAACGTTTGCAGCATGATGTATATTTACGACTGTTCAGTTTTTTCATTTTCATCCTCACCAAAACTGCTAAAACCCTAGTTCTCAAGCACATGGATTCTCGTTTATATCTAATTCGAAACGAATTAGACTCCGTTGAGATCAACAACATATATGGTATGATTTATTATTCATAATTTTATTTTTACAAATATGAATCAACTGTTTCATTGGTTTTTTCTTGTAACCTGATGATTCCAATTTTGCATATTCTTATTCTTAATGTAGATGAATATCCTGGGATAAAAGACATCAGGGAGGACTGTTGGTGAAAACATGGGATAAAAGACTAAGTTTCTGTTTTTGATTTTTCTCTTTGATTTTTATGATGAATTGTATGCACTGATGCCTTTGAAACATTTATTTTCTAGTTCTTGTATGCACTTATGATGTTGACTTCTATGGTTTTGAATCTTTTAAATTGTATGCACTTATGCTTTTGAAGCATTTATTTTCTAGTTCTTGTATGCATTTATTTTCTACTTCTTGTGAGCTTTTGAAATAGTTTATTAAAGGAAAAAAAAAAGTCACTGATTTGGGTTGACTGATTGTGACTGCTTTGGATTGACTGATTTGAAATAGTTTACTAAATTGTATGCTAAATTATGACTGATTTGGGTTGACTGATTTGGATTAAAGAAAAAAAAATACTTTAGTCATTAAAACACTGTTTGTTGACTGATTTTAGGTTGACTGATTTTAGGGTTTTGGGTAAAAAATACACTTTGGGTCAAAATAACCTATTTTAGTCATTAACTCAACTAGTTATGAATGATTTTCTAGTGTTTTAGGGTTTTGGGTAAGAATTACACTATTTGTTGACTGATTTTGACTTTAGGTCAAAATAACCTACTTTAGTCATTAAAACACACTTTAGCACTAAAACAGTATATAACTCAGCTAGTTATGAATGGTTTTCTAGTGTTTTAGGATTTTCGTTAAAAAATACACTATTTATTGACTGATTTTGACTTTGGGTCAAAATAACCTACTTTAGTCACTAAAACATACTTTAGCACTAAAACTGTATATTGCTAAATTAGTTATGAATGATTTTCTAGTGTTTTGGGGTTTGGGGTAGAAAATACACTATTTGTTGATTGATTTTGACTTTGGGCCAAAATAACCTACTTTAGTCACTAAAACACACTTTAGCACTAAAACATTATATAACTAAATTAGTTATGAATGATTTTCTAGTGTTTTAGGGTTTTGGGTAAAAAAATACTCTATTTGTTGACTGGTTTTGACTTTCGGTCAAAATAACCTACTTTAGTCATTAAAACACACTTTAGTACTTAAACAGTATATAACTTAACTAGTATTACCAAGTTGTTATGACTTTGGCATTAACACTATAAAATAGTATTACCAAGTTGCCAACACTTTGGCATTAACTCTATTGACTGATTTGTTATGACTTTAGCTTTGGCATTACCACATTGGTTTTAACAGTTCATGTACAAATTGCAATCACAGTTTACCAAAATTTGTTAATATTCATAAGCATTACAAACTGAACATTAGAAACTGAACGAAAATAACAATTCATTATAACCATTGAACATTACATTAAGTCACTAAACATAAGCATTAAACACTAAACCAAAATGACAATTGCAATCATCTAGCTACATAACTAAAAAACAAATCATAACAAACTGAACCAAAATGAATAAGCAGCTTCATCATAGGATCTCGACATTTAAGGCTTTTGACCTCTGCTTCAAGCTTGTTCTTCGACTTCAACAAACCTCGTATAACAATAACTGCTCGATCACCCATCGGTGGATCATACAAGCAATAAAAGGGCAAATCGAAGACTGTGAGAAAAAAATTGAATTTTATTATTATCAAATTGTTTATAGAATCTCTACCACACCTGCAAACACCCATTATGAGCTGAAATTTTTAATTAGAAAAGAGATGGGTAATTGGGAATCGATTAGGACGATTTGTAAATTAGGGTTTATCTTTAGGTATTGTTAATTGTGGAAGCAGACACATCCTGGTGTTTTTATATTGAAAACAAAAATTAATGGACAAAATTACCCTCACATGTGCCACACATGTGAGGGGATAGACAGTTAAGTTTAACAGACGTTAGAGGTTGGTACCAATTCAGTGATAAAATGAAACCCTAGGTACCATCGAAGCAAAAATAAAAGTTTAGGTGTTGTGGTGAAAAAATGAGCAAACCACATGTACTATGGACCTATGTTTTTCTATATTTGGAGATGTTTAATGTATGGACAAAGTTCCTTTAATTTTTGGATATTATGTTAATAGTGATAGTGATGAATTGACGAATAAAATACATATTTATTTTTTGAATAAAATACATATGGTTCTTAACTTAAGGATCATACCTAGGGTGTAAATGGGCCGAACCAAGCTCGAGCTTGATTCATTTCAAATTTATTAAGCTCGAGCTCGACTCTTTCAAGCTTAGCATATAAAGCTCAAGCTCGGGACATCGAAATTAAACCAAGCTCAATCTTGGGTCGGGCGAGACTCGTTTTTTCGCCAATAATAAATTTTTATGATTATTTTAGTTATTTATTTTATTTATTAAAATAATATTTTAACCATTTATAATACAAGTTGCTTATTATATTATTTTATATTATATATTAAATATTAATAATAATAATAGCTATCTATATATTTATATACAAAAGAGTTCTAAAAACAACACGTGTCAACAGAAGATTCATTCAACCATCTTTTCAGTATTTAGGTGTAGGTTTGAAAAATGTCTCATATTAATCTAACATTTAATTTAATTAATTTTATAAAATAAAAGACGGAAAAAGGGATCAAATGAGTAGTACAATCCTTTCTCTCTCATCCAAAAAAATAAAATCTCAGATCCAATTTTTTCACCTTTGATTCCATTCCCAATTTCACCAATTTTGATTCTTCTAACGATTAAATAATCAAATCGACGGAATCAGGTAAGTCAATTTCATTTTATTCATTGAATAGTTTTCGTTTATAATTTTAACCATTAATGGTGATTTGAAGATTTGAAATCGATCTACTATAACCATATTATAAAAGATTTTGATGATTGAAAACATATTTATAGTTACTATTTTTGGATTATTTGGTGAACTTTTTGGTTAATATCGAGTTTCTTAATGTTATATAGTCAACTATTTCCAAATAATATGTGCATTTTCTTCATCCAACTCAAATTTATTTGTTATTTAGCTGATCGTATGTGTTTTGGTGCCATACCATTGAGCATAAAGTTGTTTATTAGACAATTTTTTTTAGAACTGCGAATTTGGGATCACCCGAGGGGGACTTAACCACCCGTTGCTATCATCACCCGTTTTGACTATGCTGATGCAGTGATAATGGAAATAAATTTCTCGCGTTATCAGGGTTACATCAAAAAGAAAACTGTTTTTGTTTCTAAATTCTGAAAAATTCGAATCAAAATATGAATGTTTTTGAAGTAGTGTTGGGAACTGAAGCATGAGTTAGTATAATATAATGATACTTGATCAACATGATTATATTACAGTAAGTCATACTGAGTTTCTAAATGAAACGTGATGATTCACAGATCATAACGTCATCATGTGCCATGTTACACAACTCTTACATTCTATCTGATCTGTAAACATATCAAGAACATATTTTCTTGATAGTTCTATCTTTTCTCTTAAATTCTGGTAATTTAACCAATCAAGATCGTACTATTATAATCACTCTCTTAGAACATTAGTAATGTTCATTCGAAACTTCATACCTACGAATTATGGACCATTATTCGTTTGACTAAAAGTCGGGAAGAGGAAACAGAGCATGAAGCTCCAAAATGGAAATGGGAGTATAAATCGCATCAAATAAGAGAGAGCATTAACTGTGGATGTCAATGATTATAGAAAAACAAGAGAAAGGACTCCGAAAAATAAGGAAAGATATAAAGCCCGACGACAACGCATAAATTACAAACCGTGTATATCAATAAATATTGCAACGTAAAGACACGGGAGAACTAAAAACACTATAAAACCAAGAGTATAGTAGAAGTGAATATATTCCTCCGGCGGAAGATTTTAAAGAAGAATGATAGATATGAAAGTTAGGAGTATATCAAGAATCAGAACTGGATGAAGCATATTGACGAATGCTTTAACATATGAATTGAGGGAGAAAGAATAGAATGTGTGAGTTATGGAAATAAGGAAACGAAGGGAGTGGATTTATAGTGAAATATCAGACAAGAGCAATCATGACAGATTATCGCATTTAACCAAAGAGGATTCTAATTTTCCAAAATTCTGAAGAACCAAATCGTATTACGAAGATTTTCTCTAAATCCCTTGAATTCTGGAAATCAACCATGTCTACGTCAAAAGATATGACGAAGTTTTACTTTTCTCATTTCACTCTTCTGTGATAGCTTCACTCGTACTCTTCACAAAATCAAATTATTTTATCTATATTACTTAATGATGATAAAACTCAAAATTCAACTCGTATGTGTCATAAAAACATACTTATTGTCAGCCATGACAATCCCAATCAAATTTCGAGAAGAAATTTCTTTAACGGGTAGGTACTGTGACGACCCGAAAATTTCCGACCAAATTTAAACTTGATCTTTATATGTTTCTGACATGATAAGCAAAGTCCGTTATGCTATGTCTCAAAAATTTTGAACTGTTTTCATATATGCAATTACCCTTCGACCAGTCTCGACGATTCATGAACAATTAATTGTAAATAGATATGTGTGTATGTATATATAAATAATAATTCGAAATATAATTTGAAGTATTATATGTTGTTGTTATTAAAAATTAATAAAATAAAAATAGGATATTATAATAATTATTATTTAAAATATATCTCTATATATAAATAAAATATATAAAAAATAAATAAATATTAAATGATTGTAATACTCATTTGATGTTTCGATTGATATTAAGCAACTTAAATTCAAACTTATGTAATTTTAAAATAAACGGTGATACGAAAATGAGTTCTATAAATTTTAGGCTTATTAAAAATGTATTTAGGAAGTATTTGTTAAATTTTAACACTTTTTATATTTTACCTAGAATCGAGTGGGACAGTTGATGTAAGTTTTATTTACTAAATTAATGATTTCTGTTTTCAATGGATTGAAACGTCTAACCGTAAAGTAACTCACTCAAATGATGATTGAATACTGTAGTTAATTGAAAGTTTGATTGATCATAATTTGTAAATTCTAATTTATGCACGTTCATGAATCAATGGATTAATAAATACTACCTCCGTCCTATCTTAAGTGTCCACTTTTCTATTTTGGGATGTCCCATTTCAAGTGTCCACTTGATATATCAACCAATTAGAAGAGGTTATTCTGGAGAGAGAAGATTTCTGATTGGTGGAGAATGAAGTTAGTGAGATTTCCTAAAACTTTGTGCAAAAAGTAAGTGGACACTTACAGTGGGACGGAGGGAGTAATAATTATTATATTATTATTATTATTCGATCACTGTTTGATTATTGAAATCAGTGTTTATTGATTGTCTTCATCCTTCCACTAGCTAGCACATAATTATCTACATTGATAACAAATACACTGCATATTGAGATATAACTACAAGTCCACTTGCATTTCTTTTCTTTCATGTTCTTTCTTTTTCTTATTGAATATCAAACATCAACCACCACCCATCTTCTTCAACAATTACCCTCACCACACTTGCACCATCTTTATGTTTATGGTCGTAATCCACCACGAGATCATCTCCATTGTTCTTGCTTGTACATCATCGTGAAACTTAAGCGGTTCACACCACCATCACTCGATTTCCTTCGAACCCGTTGTTTCTGCTTGCTATCATTCAGTGCTCGTTCTAAAAAATCAAATGAAGAAGCCAAGGAAACAAATCTCCATTTAAACCACCTTACTACTAACCTCGGCTATTAGGTATGATTCCTGTTTCCTATTTTCATACGATCACCATCACCCAACCATGACAAATCACGAGCTACTGCTACTATTGTCTTAGCTGTTTCGATATCGGACAAACACCATTACCATAACCACATCACCCATTTAACCATTCTTAAACTACTCCTTTCGGTTTGCAACCAAAAGCACCACGTAAATCATCCCTCACTTCATCACCATTGAACCCACTTAAAAATCAACAATTGAACACCCCATGTTGCTGCCAACTTTCTGTTTTGGCTTGCTACTACTACCAGGTTATACATTTTTTTATCTTCGAACCCCACAAAAACCCCATTAAAACAATCATAACAAACTGCTACTCGAACCTGTTGTTTGCTCTCCTAATTACTGTTTCAGTTTTTATTACAAGTCGACCTAAGACCATCACCTTCTTCCTCAACATACACCATCCATCACCTTTTGTTACTTGATTCTGTTGCAGCCAGTCACCATACCTCCCACTATTGCATACTGCAACTGCTATGCCAATTCTATTTCTGTTATTCGAACGAAATTCATAAAACACTAAAATAATGATAGTGTCGGTGTTAATTTTAAAATAGAAAAGAAAAATAAAAGATGGATAAGAAACAAAGATGTTACAGCATATTCCTTCTATGGTGGCAGACAAATTTCCACTTGTGTTTCGTTACTGTTTCATTGTTTAGGAATTTTGACATAAAACGAGTAAAGGGTTTGGATAGGACAGCTGGCTTTTGACATAAAATTCTTGATAGAAGTTATAGGGGTTACGTGTGATTAAGATTAGTGGAAGGATAATGTTTATGTTGATTGAATGATAAGAACCGAAGCCTATTTATCCTCACTAATTGGGCTATAAACGTTTTAATATAATGAACTTTTGGACTACTTTTGGGCCTTATGATCTAAAAATCTTAATGGGCCATTAGGTGTTGGACTAAATTAAATGGGGCTTAGTAAATTGTTGTTGGACTCGAATAGCGGTTAGGTATTGATAATGGCGGTTATGATGTTAAGAAGAAGTAACAAGAATGATGATGGTATATGGTGACGGTTGTGTTGATGATGATGAAGGTAACGCCGTATGATAATAAGGATGGATAGTGGTAACGTTGAATAGAGACGATAGAATGATCATGATGATAACCGAAAGACGATGCATATGAATGATTATGATTATTGTTGCTTTGATCAATTTATATATGAAGAAGAAGAAGAAACAGTTAAGACGATTATTTATATATAGAATAGGGATAAAATCAGGAAAACCAAATTGGAATAATGGTTAAGGATGTTATCGGGTTAGCGGGATGTCGCGGGTTCAAACCCGGACTTGGCCATTTTTTTAAAGGCTATTTCTTTGAGGTAGTTACATATCTATTCATTTATTTATTAATATTATTATCTTATTATTATTATTGTTATTATTATTATTATTATTATTATATTATTATTATTATTATTATTATTATTATTATTATTATTATTATTATTATTATTATTATTATGACTATTAATATTATTATTAGTAGTATTATTATTATAGTTATTAATATATATAATAGTATCATTATTATTATTAGTAAAATCATTATAATTATAATTATTATTATTAGTAAATTTGTTCGATTACCATTTTATGTGTTAATATATATATACATGATATAGGTTCGTGAATCCGAGGCCAACCCTGCATTGTTTAGTATCATCGTATGCATATTTTTACTACAAAATATCGTATCGTGAGTTTCATTTGCTCCCTTTTTAAATGCTTTTGCAATATATATTTTTGGGACTGAGAATACATGCGCTGCTTTTATAATTGTTTTACGAAATATACACAAGTAATCGAAACTACATTCTATGGTTGAATGATCGAAATCGAATATGCCCCTTTTAGTCTGGTAATCTAAGAATTAGTGAACAGACACCCTAATTGACGCGAATCCTAAAGATAGATCTATTTGGCCCAACAAGCCCCATCCAAAGTACCGGATGCTTTAGTACTTCGAATTTATCATGTCCGAAGGGAGTCCCGAAATGATGGGGATATTCTATATGCATCTTGTTAAGGTCGGTTACCAGGTGTTCACCATATGAATGATTTTTATCTCTATGTATAGGATGTATATTTATGAGAAATGAAAATGAAAATCTTGTGGTCTATTAAACATGATGAAAACGAATATTGATATTAAATTAATGAACTCACCAACTTTTTGGTTGACACTTTAAAGCATGTTTATTCCCAGGTATTAAAGAAATCTTCCGCTGTGCATTAGCTCATTTTAAAGATATTACTTGGAGTCATTCATGACATATTTCAAAAGACGTTGCATTCAAGTCGTTGAGTTCAATAAAGATTATAATTAAAGTAAATGACAGATTAGGTCATTTAAAGTTTGGATATTATGAAATGGTATGCATGCCTGTCAACGTTCGATGAAATGAAAGTTTATCTTTTAAAACGAATGCAATGTTTGTAAAATGTATCATATAGAGGTCAAATACATCGCGATGTAATCATATGTTATTGTATTCGTCCTTATGGATTAGAACGGGTCGTCTCATGTGTTTATTAGACAATTATTATTGCTATTCACAAAAGATAGGTGTATTTATTGTATATTATTATAGTATAGGTGAAACATATCTTTCTTAGTATATTAGTTCATGAACAAACCTATCTAACCATTTGGTATTTTGGTTGAATTGTGAATTAGACAATTGGTATTTTGGTATTTTGGTTGAATTGTGAATTAATGTCACTAATTGTGAATTAGTGACATTAGCCTGCGTTCATCTTATTCATAAAAGTGTTCAATTCATACCACTTAGTCCGTTCAAAATTATAAGCTAATAGGCCGACATGGGTATTTGATTTCGTAGTAAAGAATAGTAGCTAGACCTTCTTGACATGGGTAAGCTTACACATGAGTCGGTAAAAGAGCAAGTGTTGAGCTTTTCCTTTATATATAGAAAAGTGTTGATGGCTCCTATTAAAATTTTAAAAATCAAATAAAAGGTCTTTGTAAGAGCATGTACAAGTTTCTAAGACAAGTTGTTTGACCTATTTATGTGCCAGATAGTCACGTTCGTGTCAATTTATAAGATTATGTTTATTTGGCATCATAAGTCAATTCGGTTGGTTTATTTTTCTATTGTTCTAACGAGTTTAGATGCTTTGCAATGCAACATAGTCAAGTACAACTTTTCACAACCTATTATGGTTAATAAGTATTCTAAGTATACGTCTAATTGTAATATTGAATTGTAGGCTTCTATGGTAATTCATAAGGAAGACTGTAAATGTGATGAATTTAGAAGGAAGTGGTATGAGAATCAAGGTACTGCAATTATTCGTCTTAGTTAGTTAAGTACATCCAAATATTTATGTTTTTATGCTTTTATTATTTTGAATGGATATATTCCGGCCAGGCAACATATTTATAATGGTCATGTTATGATAAATGTGAAACTTACTTAAAGTTACTTATGTTTCGATATGTCGTCTATAAACTTATGTATTGTGTTTAACTGCTCCTGCCATGTTAGACTGGTCAAATTTGAGCCCGGAGTTCATATTGATTCTTTGGTGCTCCTTTGTGACTTGTTTATGTTTTGAAATAGGGTGTAAGCTACTCAATGGTCATACTTTTTTTTTGTTCCAATCTAGACTATATACTCCAAAAAATACTAATGTATGTCACATACTTTCAAAAAGTGTATCGATGTAAACAAAAGGTAACCTATTACCGGCTAAACCAGTTAAAATGTATCGGTGTTCATCTTCAACTAAAAAAATCCGGCAGAAGCTATGGTGGTCCATGGCGGTTTATGGTGGTGCAAATCTAAAACACCTCAACACTTCACCAAAACTCATTTTAAACATATACACATTGATAAATTTCACAAACACATAACCAGATTACAAAAATATGAAGATAACTCGTGCTCATATACCATCAGATACCATCAGATAAATCAAGGGGGTATGTTTGCTCACCAATATCTTTTTGTCTAATGTATTGTTATATACTTTCGATTATGTGTTAACTTTGTTTAACTGTATATCGTGCATTCCCTCTTTGAATTGTATAACAATTAATGCCTTTCCTATATCCAATATCGAGTTTAACAAGTTTACAAGGTATATTGGTTTATATCAATAGTATTTTTTTGAGTATATGACCTCAACTGGAAAAAAAATTATATGACTATTGAGTAGCTTAAACCCATTAAAATATGGCTATATGAACCCATATCCACTTATATTATTTTAGAATGCTTCTATGTGACTTGTCTATGTTTTGGTGCTGCTGCCATTTTTTTTTGGAAGTTATGTTATTATTCCTGTTCTCTAGCAAACTGTTTTTTTAGATATAATTCCTAAATTGCATAATTGAACTTTCACAATGCAGAAAGCTATGTAAGCATTACATGGTAAGCATTACATGCTTTTTGTGTTTTTTTTTTGTATTCATTGCAGGCACCACATTTGGGATGACAATCGAGGAATGGCCGTCAGTGCAGAGCAATCTGTTACTCCATTTCGTGATTTTATGCTCTACATCCGGTTATGTTTTTCCATTCACTCTATTGTCCTCTCGAATTTATATTTCTTTTCCGATTTCATGTAAGTGAGGGCATTACATGATCGTAAGTGTGGGGAGAGAGATATAAATTCTCGCGGAAGTAATACACTTGCCTTTTTGTCTTATTTATAGTTAATTTTGAAAAAATTTAAGTATTTTTAAAATTTTTGAAGATTTCAAAAGCCAAGTGTAGCTATTTTATTGAGGAGATGTTATCACTATTATGAGTTGAATTGTGCAGGCACCTCAATGAATTTGGTGTTTTGTATATTCTTTTGCAGTTTGCGTGTGTGTTAAAGGAAGTAAAGTCTTCCGAGTTGAAAATTGTTCCATCTTAAAACTTAAAGTCTTTCAAGTTTCATTTCACTTGGTATAACATCTTCCTAAACTATACCATTTCATACTAACATCTTTTCTAGTGTAAAAGTAGTGTGGGAAGTGAAAGTCTCGAACTTTCAAAATTGACAAGTGCTGCCCTATCGCCAACTCTATTACTGGGAAGGTTTGTCTACAGCGGTAGTATGTTGTCCGTGTGGTTGTTCAATACAAGAATGGCCTTGAGTGCACATGACCGTTAAATCTAAAATTCCAGAAAACTAGTAAGTGTAAAAGCTAGCTTGTTCATCCTTTTCAAATGATAAAATGTTTTCATAAACTCTTGTGTTCCATATGATCAAATTTTTCGGCAAATCTCCTATCTTATTATAAGTCACGTGGGAATTAAATTTCACGACCTTCCCGGCACACCCACTTTTTCAATATTGATGGATTTGTCGGTAACACTCTAGTTATACAACTAGTGTGTAGTATGTAATGTGTACCTAGATCTACTATCATGTGTTCATCTGGAGATTGCCCGAGTTGAACCTTTTATTTGTTGAAGACTTGAACCTTGTGCATGCTTGTTGATGATCACACAATTACAGTTATTTTTATTGATGGTTTTATTAATGGTGTATATTGCTTCTTGGTTTGTTGAAGACATGCTTCAGGTATGTTTACTCTTGTATTGGATTTTATTATGTTGAAGATAAGCTTACTTGAGGTCAAGAAAGATTCAAGTGTGGGGGAGTTTGATAGTGCTCGATTTATACTTATTTTACTACGCAATATCGGGTTCGTTTATTATTATTTAGAGTTATTATTGAAGAATTATTGTTGGTAATAGTTGAAGTTTACTCCTTTTTAGATCTCGAGGTTGTTTGTGATCTTTAAAGTGATTTATGTGTGTTTCGGGGAACCAAGTCATAATGAACAAAATCATTGTATATCGTACGATATCCAGTCACAAAATCTTTAAGCGGTTGATATCATACAACAACTTGCCATACTTTGTATAGTTGAACCACATGTATTACCAATCAGCAACTCATAAAAAAGAGAAAAGAAATTACACAAGCTATCAACAAAAAAGGTGGATCACATACCACATATGACAGACCGGTGCGTCATTAGTAGGAAGAGATGAGCATGAAACAAAAGTTAATTAGGATAAATAAATCAACGAGAGCAAGCAATTCTTATACGGATTAGTGACAAACACGGTAAACGGAAATAAAGATTCTTTGTGCTTTCCTCCAACACTTAATAACTTTGATTGGGAAATTTTATCAATCAGTGGGTGTTCATCATTAACAATTAAATTTCCATAAAAACAAATTCTTAGTTAACAAGATGGAAGTAAAATAGGAACACTTAAAAGGAATAAGCAAGCTATTATCATCTTTAATGGCATATGATACTTCAGTTACCCCAAAACTAACGTCGAATGACCCATTTGAATTAGAAACTGAAACTGAAGATGGAGCCCCAATTATAGAAGTATCAGCATATGATTAACGATTATGTCAAATTTGCTTCGGCTAATCGGTTCAAGTTTAGGTATACCACCTCGGTCAAAAGCCTCATATTTTAAGAATCAACATACACTTACTGATGAATAATGGTTGAGTGATCGGAGTGAGTATGAAAAGTTCGATAGAACGATTCGTTGCACCCGCCACCGCTGCAAATGGATACCAATTGTTCTTGTTGAATAAATTAGAAATTAGATTTTTTAATTGATGCGGTTTTGCTGTGTATAAAAAATCATTGGTGAACGACATGCGTCATGAAGCATGAGGCGTTAAGCAGGATGTGTCAATTTGTAAGCTTGATACCAGAATTGATGCGTAGATAAGGATGAATCAAACGTTGCTGATGAGATTAAAACCTAGATGAAATGCCCCCCCCCCCCCCCCCCCCCCCCCCCACCACTTTATTTGTTCAGCCAGTTAGAACCTGACACGTGTCAAAAGCTGAAATAGAAGTTGAGAAAATACTTTTTCTTGTATAGTAAATTAGTAATAACTAGAAAAATACCTCCCGCGCGATGAGGCGGGACCTTTCGAGTTGCGTATTCATATTTCACATAACGTTATTTATTTACATAATTTAAAACGTGTTGGTACGGGTATTTTTGAAAATACTTGGTTACTTGGTTACTACCTAGTATACCTAATGTATAACGCTTTTTTTACGCTGGGGAAATCTGTAGAAAATGGATCAGAACCATCGATATGAGGTGATTAGTTTGGGTTGTTTATTATACGTGTATAATTATTTCGAGTTGAACGGTGATGTCGGGAAAATTTAACTCGCACCGAGCGGGAAGATAGGGACCGTAAAAAAATTGGGTGAAGTTATTTATTATTATTTTTTTAAATAAATTTATGATTTTACATTTTACCCCCTTGTTTTAGGGGTTGGATGTGTACATGGGGGTTAAGTTTAGGGGGTGAGTTTTTTTTTTTTTTTTTTGTTGTTGTTGTTGTTGTCGTTGTTAATTGAATGTTTAAAAAACGGTTAACGGTCGGCTAACTAAACGTTTAAAAAATAAAGGAATAAAAAGGGAAAGTGGGAAAACTAAGTATTTGGTCGGTTATCGGTCGGTTAGCTGAACGCTTAAAAAACGGTCGACAATGGGTTAATTGAACGTTTAAAAAGTTTTTGAACGTAAATGCAATTATATAGGCTCGCATTTCGCTACGGATCGTGTTATTAAGTAGGTGTTTTTTTATGTGGATTGAAACGAATTTAATAGTGCTCCGCTATGTTAAGTAATTGTATTTTGGGCAACTATTAATAAAATTTTATTCAGGTTTATAAACCCGGTTTAATGAAATTCTAATTGAAAAAAAAAATATTTAAAAACAATCGGAAACTCCAATTACAAATTTGTGGCACCCATCGGATCAGTAAGAATGCATATGAGATGTAAAGGGCCCAAAACTACTAAAAAATCTGATTTTTTAACTCTTTTTTATTTTAAGAAAATTTCTCTTATTTATTTAATATAAGTAAATTTAGATTATTTATAATATGTAGAGTTCCAAGAACTTTTCCTCTTTTACTGAGCAGTTGAACTTCTCATTTTCAAAATACTTTTTCTCTTTTCTATTTCATCTTCTACCTCTTATTTTCTCTCTCTGAATTCTTAAACAACCCAAAACTATTTTAGATCTATTAAAACACAATATTCTACAAATTGAATCTCACCACAACCGTCATAAAATCAGTAGTAAAATTACGAAGACACACATACAAACGTTGCGAGCGGTGACCGGATAATACCCAGTCATGCGCCACTGCCGCTTTTCTCGCTCTCCGCTCTTAGATCTGTTTTATTCTGGATCTGAAAGTGGCTAGTGGTGGTGGCGATGTGATTGTAATAGGAGCACCGTGTTAGTGGTGGCAGGCGACGTTTGGCTGTAAGGTGGTGACGGTGGTTGGATGTTTCGCCGGAGGTTGTTACAGGTGGATACAAGTGTTGTGTGCTGGTTGGGCTAAAGAATAGCAGAAGATGAAGGGTGGGGGTGGAATTGTGTTTAAAAGGATATAATTTTAACTGTAAAGAAATAAAAATAATAATGGTCGTTAAAACACGACCCAAAATTGCTATCCACTAAACTTTTCAGGTATGTTTTTATTTTTTTAATCAACCATCAAACCTCCATATGTTCCGATATTAGCTTATCTTTTATGAACCATCAAACCCCCATGTTTAGATCTGTTTTTGTTTATTGATAGGTTGTTTTAGACCTGGTATTGTTTTTTTCGTATGTGTTTTTTTTTTGTTCAGATCTGAGAGGCGGTGGTGCTTACTGGATGTTGTTCCCGACCATAGTTGATGGAATTAGTTGTTGTATATGATGATCGCTGGTGATGCACTTGAAAGGATCTCAACCAATATAATGAACTGGTGTATGATCTTGTTTTTTGTTTTTTTTTTTTTTTTGGCAATTTGGGGTGTAAAAAGACAAAAGTACCCCTGACGGTTACTGTTATACAGTAGCGATTTTGATGATGTGGAGGGATATAATTGGTGGATATTGTCCATATTTAGTATATAGTATATATATATATATATATATATATATATATATATATATATATATATATATATATATATATAATTAATTTAAATTAACCACAAAATTACGCGTAAGAAAAAATGTTTTTGATTTATATACACACACACACACATACACACACACGCACACACACACACACACACACACACACACACATATATATATATATATATATATATATATATATATATATATATATATATATATATATATATATATATATATATATATATATATATATATTCCATTTTATTTATTTAGGGAGCTTCGATGCACTACCAACGGAGCATTTCTTTTTAGCAATAAATATGAAAGTGATTTAAATTTACAGTTTAAGTTCTTAAAATATTTATAAACACGCAAATATAACTATTATACTATTAATTATACATGACGACTCTCTCGAGTACCATTATTTTGTTGAAATGTCTAACATGTAGTGACCCGAACTTTTCCATGTTTATATATATTAATTGAGATTGATGTTTACATGATTAAATGTTTCCAACATGTTAAGCAATCAAACTTGTTAAGACTTGATTAATTGAAATAGGTTTCATATAGACAATTGACCACCCAAGTTGACCGGTGATTCACGAACGTTAAAACTTGTAAAAACTATATGATGACATATATATGGATATATATATAGTTAACATGATACTATGATAAGTAAACATATCATTAAGTATATTAACAATGAACTACATATGTAAAAACAAGACTACTAACTTAATGATTTTTAAACGAGACATATATGTAACGATTATCGTTGTAAAGACATTTAATGTATATATATCATATTAAGAGATATTCATACATGATAATATCATGATAATATAATAATTTAAAATCTCATTTGATATTATAAACATTAGGTTAACAACATTTAACAAGACCGTTAACCTAAAGGTTTAAAAACAACACTTACATGTAACGACTAACGATGACTTAACGACTCAGTTAAAATGTATATACATGTAGTGTTTTAATATGTATTTATACACTTTTGAAAGACTTCAATACACTTATCAAAATACTTCTACTTAACAAAAATGCTTACAATTACATCCTCGTTCAGTTTCATCAACAATTCTACTCGTATGCACCCGTATTCGTACTCGTACAATACACAGCTTTTAGATGTATGTACTATTGGTATATACACTCCAATGATCAGCTCTTAGCAGCCCATGTGAGTCACCTAACACATGTGGGAACCATCATTTGGCAACTAGCATGAAATATCTCATAAAATTACAAAAATATGAGTAATCATTCATGACTTATTTACATGAAAACAAAATTACATATCCTTTATATCTAATCCATACACCAACGACCAAAAACACCTACAAACACTTTCATTCTTCAATTTTCTTCATCTAATTGATCTCTCTCAAGTTCTATCTTCAAGTTCTAAGTGTTCTTCATATATTTTACAAGTTCTAGTTACATAAAATCAAGAATACTTTCAAGTTTGCTAGCTCACTTCCAATCTTGTAAGGTGATCATCCAACCTCAAGAAATCTTTGTTTCTTACAGTAGGTTATCATTCTAATACAAGGTAATAATCATATTCAAACTTTGGTTCAATTTCTATAACTATAACAATCTTATTTCAAGTGATGATCTTACTTGAACTTGTTTTCGTGTCATGATTCTGCTTCAAGAACTTCGAGCCATCCAAGGATCCGTTGAAGCTAGATCCATTTTTCTCTTTTCCAGTAGGTTTATCCAAGGAACTTAAGGTAGTAATGATGTTCATAACATCATTTGATTCATACATATAAAGCTATCTTATTCGAAGGTTTAAACTTGTAATCACTAGAACATAGTTTAGTTAATTCTAAACTTGTTCGCAAATAATAGTTAATCCTTCTAACTTGACTTTTAAAATCAACTAAACACATGTTCTATATCTATATGATATGCTAACTTAATGATTTAAAACCTGGAAACACGAAAAACACCGTAAAACCGGATTTACGCCGTCGTAGTAACACCGCGGGCTGTTTTGGGTTAGTTAATTAAAAACTATGATAAACTTTGATTTAAAAGTTGTTATTCTGAGAAAATGATTTTTATTATGAACATGAAACTATATCCAAAAATTATGGTTAAACTCAAAGTGGAAGTATGTTTTCTAAAATGGTCATCTAGACGTCGTTCTTTCGACTGAAATGACTACCTTTACAAAAACGACTTGTAACTTATTTTTCCGACTATAAACCTATACTTTTTCTGTTTAGATTCATAAAATAGAGTTCAATATGAAACCATAGCAATTTGATTCACTCAAAACGGATTTAAAATGAAGAAGTTATGGGTAAAACAAAATTGGATAATTTTTCTCATTTTAGCTACGTGAAAATTGGTAACAAATCTATTACAACCATAACTTAATCAACTTGTATTGTATATTATGTAATCTTGAGATACCATAGACACGTATACAATGTTTCGACCTATCATGTCGACACATCTATATATATTTCGGAACAACCATAGACACTCTATATGTGAATGTTGGAGTTAGCTATACAGGGTTGAGGTTGATTTCAAAATATATATAGTTTGAGTTGTGATCAATACTGAGATACGTATACACTGGGTCGTGGATTGATTCAAGATAATATTTATCGATTTATTTCTGTACATCTAACTGTGGACAACTAGTTGTAGGTTACTAACGAGGACAGCTGACTTAATAAACTTAAAACATCAAAATATATTAAAAGTGTTGTAAATATATTTTGAACATACTTTGATATATATGTATATATTGTTATAGGTTCGTGAATCAACCAGTGGCCAAGTCTTACTTCCCGACGAAGTAAAAATCTGTGAAAGTGAGTTATAGTCCCACTTTTAAAATCTAATATTTTTGGGATGAGAATACATGCAGGTTTTATAAATGATTTACAAAATAGACACAAGTACGTGAAACTACATTCTATGGCTGAATTATCGAAATCGAATATGCCCCTTTTTATTAAGTCTGGTAATCTAAGAATTAGGGAACAGACACCCTAATTGACGCGAATCCTAAAGATAGATCTATTGGGCCTAATAAACCCCATCCAAAGTACCGGATGCTTTAGTACTTCGAAATTTATATCATATCCGAAGGGTGTCCCGGAATGATGGGGATATTCTTATATATGCATCTTGTTATTGTCGATTACCAGGTGTTCACCATATGAATGATTTTTATCTCTATGTATGGGATGTGTATTGAAATATGAAATCTTGTGGTCTATTGTTACGATTTGATATATATAGGTTAAACCTATAACTCACCAACATTTTTGTTGACGTTTTAAGCATGTTTATTCTCAGGTGATTATTAAGAGCTTCCGCTGTCGCATACTTAAATAAGGACAAGATTTGGAGTCCATGCTTGTATGATATTGTGTAAAAACTGCATTCAAGAAACTTATTTTGTTGTAACATATTTGTATTGTAAACCATTATGTAATGGTCGTGTGTAAACAGGATATTTTAGATTATCATTATTTGATAATCTACGTAAAGCTTTTTAAACCTTTATTGATGAAATAAAGGTTATGGTTTGTTTAAAAATGAATGCAGTCTTTGAAAAACGTCTCATATAGAGGTCAAAACCTCGCAACGAAATCAATTAATATGGAACGTTTTTAATCAATAAGAACGGGACATTTCAGTTGGTATCAGAGCTGGTTTAAGCTGTCTCGTCGGCTTAATCGTAGAGGGGGTTCTCACAGTGTTACCTGTGACGAAGCATTGGCTCTTACTCCTCACGGTCCAAAACGATATGGTTGGCTTTGTCGAGAGGCAGGGCTGTAAAATCAGTGTCTGAGGTACGCTCAGTGGTCACCAGGCGGTTAGCTGGGAAGGCACTGAGTGGGATGCGTCCCCAACTGATTTCAGTTGGTATCCGAGCGTTGGTCTTAGAGAACCAGAAAATTTGCATTAGTGTGTCTTATCGAGTTTGTTAGGATGCATTAGTGAGTCTGGACTTCGACCGTGTTTTCTTTAAAAATGATTGCTTAACATTTTTGTTGGAAACTATATACTTTTAACATATGAATATTATGTGATATATTAATCTCTTAATGTGTTTGATATTATGTGATAGATGTCTACCTCTAGAACAAGTCCCATTGACTCACCTAATAATAATGAAGAGTCAAATGTAAATTGGAATGATTTGTGGACTGATTCACAAGTTCCCGAAGAGGAACCGGAAGAAGAGTCGGAACCGGAAGAAGAATCGGAACCGGAAGAAGAATCGGAACCGGATGAAGAAATAGAACCGGTGGGGGAAATAATAAAACGGTTAAGTAAAAGAAAATCCTCAACCAACCGACCAAAGTTAATTATGGTCAATGGTGTTTCCGCCAAGGAAGCAAAATATTGGGAGGATTACCAATTCTCCGATGAATCGGATTCCGACGAGAATTCCGATGATGTTATAAAAATTACCCCAACTGAATTTAAAAAGGCAAAAGAAAATAATAAGGGAAAGGGCATAAAAATAGAGAAATCTAATTCCAACCCCGATGAACTTTATATGTATCGTCAACCCCCGAAGTCCTTAAGTTGTAACAATGACCCGGGAACCTCTAAACCACCAGGTTTTTCTAAACCAATGTGGACAACGACGGCTCGTATTAGGGGAACATCATATATCCCTAGAAACTTGGAAAAACGAACCAAAACCGAAGAAGAAGAAACGAGCGAGTCGGAATAAGATAGTTGTATTCGTGTGGTGTAATATATGGAATATAGTGTTCTTATGCTTTATGATATATGTAAAAATTGCTTGTATTAATAAGTATTTTTTTTTATGAATCTAACTCTTGTCTATTTTACAGTTTAAAAACACAAAATGGATAGACAACCCAATATTTTAAGAGACCTACCCGGAGACATGATTGATGAAATCTTGTCTAGAGTCGGCCAGAATTCTTCGGCACAACTATTTAAGGCGAGATCAGTTTGTAAGACATTCGAAGAACGTTCCAAGAATGTCTTGGTTTATAAGAGACTTTCGTTTGAAAGATGGGGGATATCACATTGGGAAACCCATAAGTTACGATGTGTTTACTTTGACGCATATATTGCGGGGAACCCAAATGCTATTTTACGCAACGGGTTAAGAAATTATTTTGACTCAATATATCCGAATATTGGACTTCGTGATTTAGAAAAAGCGGCTAACATGCAACATAAAGAAGCATGTTATGCTTACGGATTAGTAATGTTCGCTTCTCACCAAAGTGAGAACAAGAACATCGGGCTACAACTATTAAACAAAACGTTTCCACAAGTGACGGAGTCGGTAATTGGGGTAAGAAATGAGGTTTTTAGATTATTACGGGACTGTTGGACATTACGTAACCCTCGTCCCTTTGATGACGTTACAACACGCTGTCTTATCAACGGCCATAACGGTTATGTTGCACAAGACCAAGGATGGGAAGTAGTCCTAGTAAAACCAGAATGCATGACTTGTTTCTGGACGTATGAATTACGTGTCTTTATTGCCTTTGCTGAACGACTTGTGTACTAGCTAGAATTGTCTTCACAACTATCTTGTATCAAAGTTATTGTGTGCTATATTTCATGCTTTATGTAAAATAAGCGGTATTGTAAGTTTGTAAAATATTGTATAAAAGTTTGAACGCGAAATATTATTATAATCAGTTTTTCATATAGAATTGTAGTAGTTGAATTGTATATTAGCTACTAAGTATGAACTTAACGGGTAGGTACTACCCGAATTTAAACTTATAAAACGCTAATATGAAGAAAAAGCTTTTATAAATGAGTTCATATTATGCTACGAAATACTATTAACTACTCTTAATATTCTGTATGATTAACTTGTTCCATTTAACTATTTTGAAGGAAATGGCACCGACTACTCGACACACCGTGAATATGAATGAAGAGGAATTCCGTACTTTTCTAGCTTCAAACATAGCCGCAGTACAGGCTGCGCTACATACCAACAATAACCTTGGATCTAGCAGTACAGGAAATCGTGTAGGATGCACCTACAAAGAATTCACTGCCTGCAAATCTTTGGAATTTGATGGAACCGAAGGACCGATCGGATTGAAACGGTGGACCGAGAAGGTTGAATCAGTGTTTGCCATAAGTAAGTGTACTGAAGAGGACAAAGTGAAGTACGCTACGCATACCTTCACAGGTTCTGCGTTAACATGGTGGAATACCTATCTAGAGCAAGTGGGACAAGATGATGCGTACGCACTACCGTGGTCAGCATTCAAGCACTTGATGAACGAGAAGTACCGTCCCAGAACCGAGGTCAATAAGCTCAAGACAGAACTTAGAGGGTTACGAACCCAAGGATTTGATATTACCACGTACGAAAGACGATTCACAGAATTGTGCCTATTGTGTCCGGGAGCATTCGAAGATGAGGAAGAGAAGATCGACGCGTTTGTGAAAGGATTACCGGAAAGAATCCAAGAAGATATAAGTTCACACGAGCCCGCCTCCATACAACAGGCATGTAGAATGGCTCACAAACTAGTGAACCAGATTGAAGAAAGAATTAAAGAACAGACTGCTGAAGAGGCCAATGTGAAGCAAGTCAAAAGAAAGTGGGAGGAAAACGGTGATAAGAATCACCAATACAACAACAACAGCAATTACAACAATAATCGCAACAATTATCCCAACAATCGCAACATCAATCGCAACTACAACAAACGGCCCAACAACAACAACAACAACAACAACAACAGCAACTACAACAATCATCCCAACAACAATAATAACCGCAACAACAACAACAATCAGAAGCAACTATGCCAAAGGTGTGAAAAGAATCACTCGGGGTTCTGCACCAAATTTTGCAACAAGTGTAAAAGAAATGGTCATAGCGCGGCGAAGTGTGAGGTCTACGGACCAGGGATTAATAGAACGAAAGGAACAAATGGTGTCGGAACGAGTAATGGCGGAGCAAGTAGTGTCGGAGCAAGTTATGCCAATGTAGTTTGTTATAAATGTGGAAAACCAGGCCACATTATTAGAAATTGCCCGAACCAGGAGAACACGAATGGACAAGGCCGTGGAAGAGTTTTCAATATTAATGCGGTAGAGGCACAGGAAGACCCGGAGCTTGTTACGGGTACGTTTCTTATTGACAATAAATCTGCTTACGTTTTATTTGATTCGGGTGCGGATAGAAGCTATATGAGTAGAGATTTTTGTGCTAAATTAAGTTGTCCATTGACGCCTTTGGATAGTAAATTTTTACTCGAATTAGCAAATGGTAAATTAATTTCAGCAGATAATATATGTCGGAATCGAGAAATTAAACTGGTTAGCGAAACATTTAAGATTGATTTGATACCAGTAGAGTTAGGGAGTTTTGATGTGATAATCGGTATGGACTGGTTGAAAGAAGTGAAAGCGGAGATCGTTTGTTACAAAAATGCAATTCGCATTATACGAGAAAAAGAAAAACCCTTAATGGTGTACGGAGAAAAGGGCAACACGAAGCTACATCTTATTAGTAATTTGAAGGCACAAAAACTAATAAGAAAAGGTTGCTATGCTGTTCTAGCACACGTCGAGAAAGTACAAACTGAAGAAAAGAGCATCAATGATGTTCCCATTGCAAAAGAATTTCCCGATGTATTTTCGAAAGAATTACCGGGATTACCCCCACATCGATCCGTTGAATTTCAAATAGATCTTGTACCAGGAGCTGCACCAATAGCTCGTGCTCCTTACAGACTCGCACCCAGCGAGATGAAAGAACTGCAAAGCCAATTACAAGAACTTTTAGAGCGTGGTTTCATTCGACCAAGCACATCACCGTGGGGAGCTCCTGTTTTGTTTGTCAAGAAGAAAGATGGTACATTCAGGTTGTGTATCGACTACCGAGAGTTGAACAAACTTACCATCAAGAACCGCTACCCACTACCGAGAATCGACGACTTATTTGATCAACTACAAGGCTCGTCTGTTTATTCAAAGATTGACTTACGTTCCGGGTATCATCAAATGCGGGTGAAAGAAGATGATATTCCAAAGACTGCTTTCAGAACACGTTACGGTCATTACGAGTTTATGGTCATGCCGTTTGGTTTAACTAATGCACCAGCTGTGTTCATGGACCTTATGAACCGAGTGTGTGGACCATACCTTGACAAGTTTGTCATTGTTTTCATTGATGACATACTTATTTACTCAAAGAATGACCAAGAACACGGTGAACATTTGAGAAAGGTGTTAGAAGTATTGAGGAAGGAAGAATTGTACGCTAAGTTTTCAAAGTGTGCATTTTGGTTGGAAGAAGTTCAATTCCTCGGTCACATAGTGAACAAAGAAGGTATTAAGGTGGATCCGGCAAAGATAGAAACTGTTGAAAAGTGGGAAACCCCGAAAACTCCGAAACACATACGCCAGTTTTTAGGACTAGCTGGTTACTACAGAAGGTTCATCCAAGACTTTTCCAGAATAGCAAAACCCTTGACTGCATTAACGCATAAAGGGAAGAAATTTGAATGGAATGATGAACAAGAGAAAGCGTTTCAGTTATTGAAGAAAAAGCTAACTACGGCACCTATATTGTCATTGCCTGATGGGAATGATGATTTTGTGATTTATTGTGACGCATCAAAGCAAGGTCTCGGTTGTGTATTAATGCAACGAACGAAGGTGATTGCTTATGCGTCTAGACAATTGAAGATTCACGAACAAAATTATACGACGCATGATTTGGAATTAGGCGCGGTTGTTTTTGCATTAAAGACTTGGAGGCACTACTTATATGGGGTCAAAAGTATTATATATACCGACCACAAAAGTCTTCAACACATATTTAATCAGAAACAACTGAATATGAGGCAGCGTAGGTGGATTGAATTATTGAATGATTACGATTTTGAGATTCGTTACCACCCGGGGAAGGCAAATGTGGTAGCCGATGCCTTGAGCAGGAAGGATAGAGAACCCATTCGAGTAAAATCTATGAATATAATGATTCATAATAACATTACTACTCAAATAAAGGAGGCGCAACAAGGAGTTTTAAAAGAGGGAAATTTAAAGGATGAAATACCCAAAGGATCGGAGAAGCATCTTAATATTCGGGAAGACGGAACCCGGTATAGGGCTGAAAGGATTTGGGTACCAAAATTTGGAGATATGAGAGAAATGGTACTTAGAGAAGCTCATAAAACCAGATACTCAATACATCCTGGAACGGGGAAGATGTACAAGGATCTCAAGAAACATTTTTGGTGGCCGGGTATGAAAGCCGATGTTGCTAAATACGTAGGAGAATGTTTGACGTGTTCTAAGGTCAAAGCTGAGCATCAGAAACCATCAGGTCTACTTCAACAACCCGAAATCCCAGAATGGAAATGGGAAAACATTACCATGGATTTCATCACTAAATTGCCAAGGACTGCAAGTGGTTTTGATACTATTTGGGTAATAGTTGACCGTCTCACCAAATCAGCACACTTCCTGCCAATAAGAGAAGATGACAAGATGGAGAAGTTAGCACGACTGTATTTGAAGGAAGTCGTCTCCAGACATGGAATACCAATCTCTATTATCTCTGATAGGGATGGCAGATTTATTTCAAGATTCTGGCAGACATTACAGCAAGCATTAGGAACTCGTCTAGACATGAGTACTGCCTATCATCCACAAACTGATGGGCAGAGCGAAAGGACGATACAAACACTTGAAGACATGCTACGAGCATGTGTTATTGATTTCGGAAACAGTTGGGATCGACATCTACCATTAGCAGAATTTTCCTACAACAACAGCTACCATTCAAGCATTGATATGGCGCCGTTTGAAGCACTTTATGGTAGAAAGTGCAGGTCTCCGATTTGTTGGAGTGAAGTGGGGGATAGACAGATTACGGGTCCGGAGATTATACAAGAAACTACCGAGAAGATCATCCAAATTCAACAAAGGTTAAAAACCGCCCAAAGTCGACAAAAGAGCTACGCTGACATTAAAAGAAAAGATATAGAATTTGAAATTGGAGAGATGGTCATGCTTAAAGTTGCACCTTGGAAAGGCGTTGTTCGATTTGGTAAACGAGGGAAATTAAATCCAAGGTATATTGGACCATTCAAGATTATTGATCGTGTCGGACCAGTAGCTTACCGACTTGAGTTACCTCAACAACTCGCGACTGTACATAACACTTTCCACGTCTCGAATTTGAAGAAATGTTTTGCTAAAGAAGATCTCACTATTCCGTTAGATGAAATCCAAATCAACGAAAAACTTCAATTCATCGAAGAACCCGTCGAAATAATGGATCGTGAGGTTAAAAGACTTAAGCAAAACAAGATACCAATTGTTAAGGTTCGATGGAATGCTCGTAGAGGACCCGAGTTCACCTGGGAGCGTGAAGATCAGATGAAGAAGAAATACCCGCATCTATTTCCAGAAGATTCGTCAACACCTTCAACAGCTTAAAATTTCGGGACGAAATTTATTTAACGGGTAGGTACTGTAGTGACCCGAACTTTTCCATGTTTATATATATTAATTGAGATTGATGTTTACATGATTAAATGTTTCCAACATGTTAAGTAATCAAACTTGTTAAGACTTGATTAATTGAAATAGGTTTCATATAGACAATTGACCACCCAAGTTGACCGGTGATTCACGAACGTTAAAACTTGTAAAAACTATATGATGACATATATATGGATATATATATAGTTAACATGATACTATGATAAGTAAACATATCATTAAGTATATTAACAATGAACTACATATGTAAAAACAAGACTACTAACTTAATGATTTTTAAACGAGACATATATGTAACGATTATCGTTGTAAAGACATTTAATGTATATATATCATATTAAGAGATATTCATACATGATAATATCATGATAATATAATAATTTAAAATCTCATTTGATATTATAAACATTAGGTTAACAACATTTAACAAGACCGTTAACCTAAAGGTTTAAAAACAACACTTACATGTAACGACTAACGATGACTTAACGACTCAGTTAAAATGTATATACATGTAGTGTTTTAATATGTATTTATACACTTTTGAAAGACTTCAATACACTTATCAAAATACTTCTACTTAACAAAAATGCTTACAATTACATCCTCGTTCAGTTTCATCAACAATTCTACTCGTATGCACCCGTATTCGTACTCGTACAATACACAGCTTTTAGATGTATGTACTATTGGTATATACACTCCAATGATCAGCTCTTAGTAGCCCATGTGAGTCACCTAACACATGTGGGAACCATCATTTGGCAACTAGCATGAAATATCTCATAAAATTACAAAAATATGAGTAATCATTCATGACTTATTTACATGAAAACAAAATTACATATCCTTTATATCTAATCCATACACCAACGACCAAAAACACCTACAAACACTTTCATTCTTCAATTTTCTTCATCTAATTGATCTCTCTCAAGTTCTATCTTCAAGTTCTAAGTGTTCTTCATATATTTTACAAGTTCTAGTTACATAAAATCAAGAATACTTTCAAGTTTGCTAGCTCACTTCCAATCTTGTAAGGTGATCATCCAACCTCAAGAAATCTTTGTTTCTTACAGTAGGTTATCATTCTAATACAAGGTAATAATCATATTCAAACTTTGGTTCAATTTCTATAACTATAACAATCTTATTTCAAGTGATGATCTTACTTGAACTTGTTTTCGTGTCATGATTCTGCTTCAAGAACTTCGAGCCATCCAAGGATCCGTTGAAGCTAGATCCATTTTTCTCTTTTCTAGTAGGTTTATCCAAGGAACTTAAGGTAGTAATGATGTTCATAACATCATTTGATTCATACATATAAAGCTATCTTATTCGAAGGTTTAAACTTGTAATCACTAGAACATAGTTTAGTTAATTCTAAACTTGTTCGCAAATAATAGTTAATCCTTCTAACTTGACTTTTAAAATCAACTAAACACATGTTCTATATCTATATGATATGCTAACTTAATGATTTAAAACCTGGAAACACGAAAAACACCGTAAAACCGGATTTACGCCGTCGTAGTAACACCGCGGGCTGTTTTGGGTTAGTTAATTAAAAACTATGATAAACTTTGATTTAAAAGTTGTTATTCTGAGAAAATGATTTTTATTATGAACATGAAACTATATCCAAAAATTATGGTTAAACTCAAAGTGGAAGTATGTTTTCTAAAATGGTCATCTAGACGTCGTTCTTTCGACTGAAATGACTACCTTTACAAAAACGACTTGTAACTTATTTTTCCGACTATAAACCTATACTTTTTCTGTTTAGATTCATAAAATAGAGTTCAATATGAAACCATAGCAATTTGATTCACTCAAAACGGATTTAAAATGAAGAAGTTATGGGTAAAACAAAATTGGATAATTTTTCTCATTTTAGCTACGTGAAAATTGGTAACAAATCTATTACAACCATAACTTAATCAACTTGTATTGTATATTATGTAATCTTGAGATACCATAGACACGTATACAATGTTTCGACCTATCATGTCGACACATCTATATATATTTCGGAACAACCATAGACACTCTATATGTGAATGTTGGAGTTAGCTATACAGGGTTGAGGTTGATTTCAAAATATATATAGTTTGAGTTGTGATCAATACTGAGATACGTATACACTGGGTCGTGGATTGATTCAAGATAATATTTATCGATTTATTTCTGTACATCTAACTGTGGACAACTAGTTGTAGGTTACTAACGAGGACAGCTGACTTAATAAACTTAAAACATCAAAATATATTAAAAGTGTTGTAAATATATTTTGAAAATACTTTGATATATATGTATATATTGTTATAGGTTCGTGAATCAACCAGTGGCCAAGTCTTACTTCCCGACGAAGTAAAAATCTGTGAAAGTGAGTTATAGTCCCACTTTTAAAATCTAATATTTTTGGGATGAGAATACATGCAGGTTTTATAAATGATTTACAAAATAGACACAAGTACGTGAAACTACATTCTATGGTTGAATTATCGAAATCGAATATGCCCCTTTTTATTAAGTCTGGTAATCTAAGAATTAGGGAACAGACACCCTAATTGACGCGAATCCTAAAGATAGATCTATTGGGCCTAATAAACCCCATCCAAAGTACCGGATGCTTTAGTACTTCGAAATTTATATCATATCCGAAGGGTGTCCCGGAATGATGGGGATATTCTTATATATGCATCTTGTTATTGTCGATTACCAGGTGTTCACCATATGAATGATTTTTATCTCTATGTATGGGATGTGTATTGAAATATGAAATCTTGTGGTCTATTGTTACGATTTGATATATATAGGTTAAACCTATAACTCACCAACATTTTTGTTGACGTTTTAAGCATGTTTATTCTCAGGTGATTATTAAGAGCTTCCGCTGTCGCATACTTAAATAAGGACAAGATTTGGAGTCCATGCTTGTATGATATTGTGTAAAAACTGCATTCAAGAAACTTATTTTGTTGTAACATATTTGTATTGTAAACCATTATGTAATGGTCGTGTGTAAACAGGATATTTTAGATTATCATTATTTGATAATCTACGTAAAGCTTTTTAAACCTTTATTGATGAAATAAAGGTTATGGTTTGTTTAAAAATGAATGCAGTCTTTGAAAAACGTCTCATATAGAGGTCAAAACCTCGCAACGAAATCAATTAATATGGAACGTTTTTAATCAATAAGAACGGGACATTTCATAACAACGTTTCTAAAATTAAACTCGCGGGTTACACTTTTATTCAAAAATAATTGTATATAATAATTCTAAAATAATATAACTTAGACTTTACTAACATTACGTTCCATGACAAATTTTCAATGTACTTATATTTTCTCTATATATTACGTAGTATATAATTAAAATGATATTAATGGTGAGAAAAATTGTAGACATAAAGTTATTAACACTACCAAAAACTACTTTTAAAATTTTTTCAACACCACGGGCTCTTAAACTCAAAAGAACTTTTAATATTTTGTCAACACCGAGGGCTCCTACACTCAAAAGAATAATTGTTTGAAAATATCAATTAATTTTGCACGATTATTTTACCCACCGTGCAATGTAAAATTTTTAAAATTTGTCAACACCACGGGCTCTTAAATAATTCTTATACTTTTTCTATTTTTTAGTATCGCTATTTACATATCAATATGAACTGCAAAAATATAGAAAAGTGGGGGAGAGTTGTAACATCCCAAATCTAGAAAACAAGTTCAAATGTTAACAGCTCAAGTGTGGACCGACGGTCCACTTTGATACGACGGTCCAATTTTAGTCTAAAGTGGAAACAGGTGCAACCTAGACCGGTGGTCCACTTTGGACCACAGTCCAACATGGGATTCATGAAATAGGAAGGTAAGGAGTGGACCCGCGGTCCACAACGGGTTTTTGTGTAGTTTTGTTGTTTTGCAAAAATAAGAAGGGCACTTTGGTATTTTCACATATGAACGAGTATAAGCCTTAAGATCTGATCAAGATCTCATTTTCATCTCACTTTTCACCTACTCAAAACCCTCTCATCTCATTTTAGATTGAGAAACCCTAGTTTCTAGAGTGAGAAAGCTAGAGTGAGGAAGAAGGAGGTGATTTCCACCCAAATTGATTGTACATCTTGGAAGATCCATTGCTAGGTTACAATTTAGTGTTGTGGTAAGTCTCAAACTCGAATTTCATATGTGTAATTTGATATTCAAGTTAGGGTTTGAGCTTTAGATTTTTAGAAACACTTGAATGAGCATGAAATGGGTTTATGGTAGCTAGTACTTGGGTGTAAGACCCATTTTTGGTGGGTTTTGGGTTGGAAGACTATTTGACCATGTTTAGGTCTAAATGTTAGTGATAATCACAAGTAAATATGTAAACTTGTGATTGTGTTGATGTTTTAAACTCCTAAGAGTATTGTTGCAGCTTGATTTTGAAATGGCTCAAAATTAGGGTTTGTGAGTTAATTTGGGGAAGACAAGTGTTTAACACTTGAGATTTGGGTTAGTTGGCGTTATAGGACCATTTTCACTAGTGTTAAGTGTTTATCGGTTAGTTTGGGCATTGGTTGTGCTTGGAAGTGCAATTGGGTCATAATTGCACTAAGTGTCAATTTGGGCTGGTTTGTAATCCACCCTAATTGTGTTGTTTGTTATGTAATAAATGGAATAGGTACTTCCCATTGTTGGTATCGAATTATTTAGTTTGCATTCATCAAGGTGACAAGGTGAGTGTAAATATATTATATGCGTATGTATGCATAGGATGGGTGCGGGTGGGGTAGAGTGATCCTTATGCGTTCGGGTTCACTTTACGTGTGTGTGGGATGATGAACCTCGCGAGTTTCGGGTCCACTTGGCACGTTTGTTCATTTTAGGTTACCACACATGGGGTAGTGAATCTCATGAATTTCAAATTCACATTGACAAATAGGTCAACTCCGTTGTTGTTATTAAGGAGAATTGGTTAGTGAATCACGTGTGGTTTCAGATTCACAATGTCGCGTGTGGTTTCGGACATTCCCATTGATGACTTAGGGTAGTGAATCTCGTGTGGTTTCGGATTCCCTGAGGCGCGTATAGTTTCGGCCAACCCTATCGTCATTGAGGTGAAGGTGATGAATCACGTGTGGTTTCGGATTCACTGGGCGCATATGGTTTCGACCAACCTTCATGTGTTTAAGGTTAAGGGTTAACCTTGGGATTTTTGGGTTTTGCGTATATATATATATATATATATATATATATATATATATATATATATATATATATATATATATATATATATATATATATATATATATATATATATATATATATATATATATATATATTTGTTGTGTTGTAGCTAATCCCGCGGATTTGACATGGTGGTACGTAATGTATAGCTTGCTTAGTTATACGTGGATGCGGTATGTGTTTATCACTTGTGTTGGTGATACGTATTCATTTTATGCATATGTATGTATATAGTATGTTTATCCTCACTAAGCTTTATAGCTTACCCTCTCGTTGTTTACATTTTTATAGATTCGCAAGGTGGAGGAGGCAGGGGTAAGTACGGGGACTAGTGGATTATTGAGGGTTACTTTAGAAGACTTTGCTTTTGGATTCGATTTAGGATTGGGTAGTTTATTCCCAATCACCATGCTCGGTGTTTTGTTGGAGTTTAAACTCTTGGATCCGAATTACCATTTTAGTTATGTAAACGGCTCTTGGGTTGTTATGCCCATTTTGATACTTAAACTTATGTATCGAATATTTTGAAGTTATTTAAACTTGTGGGGTATTGGAAGTGTTTTGAAAACATAAATTGTTGTGTCGTGTATTAATATTAATGTGTTGTATAAAAGAAAAATTTTCTACGTTGGTATAATCACGGGTTGGGTCATTACAAGTGATATCAGAGCATGGCCTAAGGGATTTAGGCGACTTGAGATAGGTGCCTAGACTTAGACTTTTGTGTGTGCTTATTTGTTGCGGGACTTGTAGGAGTACGGGTCGGAATGGGGATTTGTGCCTTAGTGTGTAGGTGAACTAATTAGGATTGTGGCTTGTATCGTGATATTATTCTTGTGTGTGCTTATATCGCGTTGAGTTTTTGTTTGTGTATATCTTCGAGCAAGATAGTCGTTGTACTAATGAGTTGAGGCGACGTGTGAGAACAATAATGACTAGCTACCATTGTTACGAGTGCAAATCGCGTCTAACAACTGAAGTACGATGAGTTTTGAGCGAGATGGGGCGGTGTTGTGTGCGTGGTTGTTTGCGTTTCGTTGTTTAATAGTTTTGCATTCTTTAGAATGAAGATGAGAAGCGGGACATCAGGCAGGAAGCAAGTGGATGATGATGAGTTGACGGCTAAGGTTGGGGCCGCTTTGGAGAATTATTCATCGGTTTTTACAGGGAAGGTTAATGAAGTCTTTCAAGGGGCGATTGAAAGACAAGTAACCGATCTGATCTTATTAAGGAGCAAATTGGTACGCTTTTTCAAGCAGAGTTTGAGAAGAGGTTTCCTAAACCTCAAGTTGAAGGCGGTGGAGAGGATGTTCCTCTTAATCATAGGATTCGAGGTAATATAGTCAGAAGGGAGTTTATTTACAAAAACTTCATGATGACTAAACCTCCTTTGTATGCCGGAGATCCCGATCCTTTGATAAGCACCGACTGGATCTCGGATGTCGAAGGGTGTTTTTGTACAAGTGAATGCCCTCCTGAAAAGAAAACGAGACTCGCTAATAGTTTTTTGCGGAGTAATGCGAAGAATTGGTTGGATGGTAAGATCGATGTCGTTGTTGAAGAACCGTTTATGGGGTTATCGTGGGAGGATTTTAAGAAGGAATTCTTCGAGAAGTTCCGAACGCAAGTCGATTTGACAAGATTGTGTGATGAGTTACGAAGTTTGCGATAAGGGTCTATGGACCTAAATACTCTTAGGGCTACCTTTTTGGCGAAGGCCCGATTTTGTCCCAAATATACGAGGAACGATAGGTTGTTGATGGAGCACTTTCTTAATACTTTGAATGATGAGTTGCGTGGGAATATTAGCCTTGGGCAAGTGGATTCTTTTGCTAAAATATTTGCCGTGGCTAAGGGTTTTGAATCATATGCTCCTACGATGGTTGATGATACTTCAGGTAAGCGAAGGGTTAAATTGTATGGCGCTCCGAGCAATAAAGCTAAAAATGCTATTGAGAGCATGGGTAGCGGGAGGAAAGGAGTGTCGGATACTAGTGCCTCTAGATGTTTCAATTTTAGAGAAAGAGGTCACGAGTGCTGGGAGTGTCCGGTATCAAAAGGTAGTGACATTGTGTGTTTCAATTGTCGTAGAGAAGGGTATCGCAAGATGGAGTGTCCTGAGCTAGCGGTGGCGGGCATCGCGAGAAAACGTTCAGGTACTTTTAGTGTGGTATTCGTATGTTGTTCATTTTATAATAGCATGCGGTGTTTTGGGTAAGCCTTAGCCAAACTATATTTCTCCATTTGAGATAAGTTGTAGCGAGCGGTCGGCTTACGTTTGTAGTTTCGAGTTGCACTCGGTAGAGTGTGTGATTAATGTGTTGTGTCTTGAGCCTATTGTGTGAGTCTTTTGTTGTTGAGGCATTTTGGTGTTTTAGGGTCGTTAAACTCGCTTGAGTGAGACCCGTGGGATGTTGGTTGTTTTAGTGTTTTTACTCGTGAGGGATGCGATGTGGGTTAAGGTTCGGGCGTCGATACCACATCGTGTTGGCATGTGATATGGGTTTAAAGTTCGGGCCTTCGATACCATGTCATCATGTGTGCCTGAGTGTGACGAGTGGGTTACCCGGGGGATTAGTGATACGCGGTGTTAAGTACACTAATGGATGTTGTGAACACCGACGATCATTGTGTGAGTACCGTTCCCTTATGTGCGCGTATTTTTAGGTTAGTGTGTACCAGGTGTTATATCACCATGCGAGGGTACGTGATGTGTGTTCATCTGATTTTAGAGCATTGTGTTTGTTGCTCGGGTTGAGTGAGGTGGTGAGTGACATCCTGGAGTAAGGATTCGCTCTTCGTTTGCCACTGAAGCAATGTGGTGAGTGATTCCGTAAGATATCACTCTTCGTTGACCATGAATGCGGTTTGATGTGTGTGGTGAGTGTTGTTCACTCTTCGTCGGCCACAATTGCGTGTGAGATGTGTGGCGAATGTTGTTCACTCTTTGTCAGATACTTTTTTGTGTGTATATGCGTGATAGTGCCATTCGGGAGGTGCTTTCTTCGACCACTTACGTGTGCGAGTAGTGTCATGGATGTTGACTAGCTTTGATGTGTGAAGGTAACCCTTTGAATGGTTGTGACGGTGTGTGGAAATGGTGTAAGCCTTGGTGTTCCCAAGCATCTCCTTAGTGATGAGTGGACGGATTATTAGGCTAGTTGTGCGGCCTGAAGGGATGGTGACTAGCGGGTGTCGCTAGAATGTTGTGGGCGTTGAGCCGTGAGGTTCGTTGGCAATGTGCGACTTCGAGTCGTCGGGTGACGTATGACACCAGGAGTAGACCCTGTAGGGGTCGAGTTCTTTAGACTCGGTGGTAATGGTGGGAGTTGCATAACACTGCGTTAGGTGCCTCCTTATACCTGCTAGTGTAATGTTTGACTCCGATGGTGTGATTACTTTGTACTTGGGTACCGGTGAGAAACCCGAAGTTACAACTGTGATTGGTTAAGGTGTTTAGTGGGCGTTGGCGATTCGACTGATTTGAAATGTCGAGGTTCGAGTACCTTGTAGTAAGTCCGCGGAGGATTGATGTGTATGACCAACGTTGAGACCGTTTGGTGTGTCAAAAGTGTGCAGTAGTGCTTAATTTGCCTTTCAACTTTTAAATTTATAAAACCTTTATTTTACTTTTAACACCCTAACGAGCAACAAGACCTGATCAGATGTAGTATTTTAGGTTATTGTCCCAAGAGAGCATAGATGCGTTTTAAGTTGGTTTATTAAAAAGCTTAGATCTTATTAAAGAACTAAATATAGATTTTTATGTGTTTTAAGATTATAGATTCTTATCTCTTAGGAAACAGATGTTTGCAGATAGATTTTTAATAAATAAAAGAACAAAGTATATAAAGCAAGTAAAGAAGTAAAATAAATAATTATAAATAAAAGCAGTTACATGAACGAATAACTCATATGAGAATCATAATAGACAAGTTTCATAACTTATACTAACACAAATCAAGATAACAATCATAGACCAATTATTATCCCTAAGCAGGTTAAGACTAGTGTTGCATATCATTCAATAAGCAGAACTTAAAGCATATGCTAGACAAGTGATGTGTATGACTAACAGTTCAATTCTTAGTATTTAATTCAATTACATGATACATATCAACCTTATGATGCGGGTCAATATGCAAATAGACTGACGAATTATATAAGCTATTAAACATCAAGTAGATCAACTCAAGTTACTAGCTGAAAGTCCATTACTACTAAGTTTTCATGCAATCATTAATCAACCACAACCAAACAGAGGATCTTCGACTAAGCCTAACAATATCAAACTTTATTATATACGCGTAATTCAAATTCAACAGATTTATCACTAACTATGTTGTTTAAGTTAGTTGCATGCAATCCAATTTAACAAGTTTGATTGACTAGATCTAAACAAGTAGCATGAATCGAATAATAGATCGGTGGATCAAGTGTTAATCAATCCTAAAATCATGTTATTTAATCATTAAGCATGGCAAACAAGCATATTAAAGCATATTAGATTCAAAACAATTTAAATACCATTACAGAAACTCAGTATATACAGATATGGAAAAAACCAGAAACTGTACGAATTATAGTACGAAGCCGGCGGCTTTGTTCCAGTCAAGTCGGCGGCTTGGACTGGTGAAGCCGGCGGCTTCATCTGATTCCCAGAGAAAGTTAGTATTCATCCACGTTACCATTATGAACGTTTAGTTCATAGTGGTAGACGAACAGATACAGAAAAAGTAAATAAAATGATATAAACAATAGTATAAAGATAAAGTCATGTACCTCAAAAGGGTAGATAAAAAGTAACTTTATTGATAACTTTAATAATCTTGATTACAACTTGAGAATAAACCATAATCTAAGAGTTTTCGTGATTTAGAGAAAACCCTAAAAGAAAAACGAAACAGTACATTGAAAACTGATACAGAAGGCCCCTATTTATAGTTTCAAAATTGGTGGCCTAAGCCAGCAGCTTCAGTGGAAAGCCCGCGGATTCACATGGTGGTGACTCCTTTTACAAGTTTAACGTAGTCTGTAAGTAGATTAACGCGTAACCATCCTAGGTCAGGCCGGCGGCTTTAGAGCCAAGCCGGTGGCTTCATAGATCCGACAATATTTTTGATTTCGTTTCCAGTTTTAGCTTTTTCTTGGGCTTTAAGTACACGAAACTGGACTCAATCCGGCGGCTTCAATTGTAAGCCGGCGACTTCATTGCTATCTTTCGAATCCTGACATTTTATGCAGAGTTATGGAACTTTCTAGAATTTTATCACCAAGTCGGCGGCTTCAGAATGCCAGGCCGTCGGCTTCATGTTGATTTCTGCAGTTTTTACTTGTTTTTGATCCTATTTAATACATAACTTCAAAAAAATCATTAGAAATACATTTTCCCCCATTTTTCCCATTTTAGCGTGTTTTAGGATTAAAATGACTTTAAAATAGCAAGATAACTCCTTAAAATGTTATCAAAATTCTGTATAATTTAGGATTTATCAAATTCCTAACACTTAAACCTTTACTTGTCCTCAAGTAAACTTTATATATTAATTTAAATGGATATAGAGTTGAAGTAAAATGCAAAGTCAAAAAAATTTCTATTTATTTAAAAGTTAGCTTTTATTATTGTAAGAACTAGTTTGAACCAGACCAAGGAGTACAAGTGATCCTAACGTTTATTAATCCAGATTTATACAACAGTTGGTCATCATTGGTGTAACGACCCGGAAATTTTCGACCAAATTTAAACCTTAATCTTTATATGTTTCCGACACGATAAGCAAAATCTGTAATGTTGAGTCTAGAAAGTTTGAAATCTATATTCGGATAATTAGTTACCCTTTTGACCAAGCCTGACGATTCACGAACATTTATGTGTATATACAATATATACTTATTAATTGATAACGTTAACAAGGTATTAGATATGTAATATTTGGTTTTGATATAAGATTACTATAGTTATCGGTGAGAGTAAAAGATAATAGAATTTTATAAATATCTGAAACCACTTTTGTCGAATTACTAACGAGTCATTTCAATAAGAATAAAGATTTTTAACGTTATCCTAAAAGTTAGAATTTTTTTTAGAAACCTTTTGACAAATTGTAAATGTTAACGGTCCGTGATTTTAATAAAAATAAATATTTAAATAAAACGTGTTCATTAAATATATATTTATGTATTTTACGAAATGTCTAAATATAATATTTAACTAAATATAAAACGTTTTGAAATTAAATATACTTGGTTAATTAATGAGAGTGTGATTTATATAAGTAAATGACCACAACACTCAAAAGATTAAGTTACACTTTGAGTGGGTTAGTTTTTAATTAATTTAAGTCTAGTTATTGATAAAGGTACATGTCACAAAACGTTTAATTTAAAATAAAATATTTTGATAAACAACGAGACTTTGATTTATAGAAGGAAATGACCACAACACTCAATTTTATAGGTTACATTTTTCATAAAGTAAATCTTTGATAAATAAATCAAATTATTATTAAAGGTACACGTCACGTAACGTAAAAGGCTAGTTTTCTAAATGTACGAAAGTGCGCTCGAAAAACCGAAAGTGATACATGAGTCGTGAGACCACGACCGTGTCATTTTAGTAAAAATTATATTTTTACCATGAATGTAAATATAATATAATATTTAATTAATTGAATAAATTAAATATATTATAAAATCTAAACATGTAATGTTAATTTTTTTTTGTTTTTACGTGTCCATGTAGTATGCCTCAAATTGCGGTTCATATATTTTTATTTTTATTTTTTTCTCTTCATCACTTTGAAATTTTGGAGCCAGTGGGTCCACGAAGGTGACTATAAATCAATTTGGTTTCTGCTCGACTTCACTCTATCAATCTCTCTTATATCACTTATACTCCGTAGTATTTATTATATTCATATTATTATTAAGATTATTATTAATTTTATTACTATCATTAAAAAAAAATATTATTAATATTATTATTAGTATATACCTAAAATATTACGACGAGGTCATGAGCGTGTCACTTTCAAGAACTGGTTTTATGAGTGGGATAGAGCTAAGGAAATTATGGGCTATAGCTATGGAGGTTATGGGTATGGATCATGGGTATGCTCGTGTGGTTAATTTAGTGTTTATCATCTCCGTTACGTCTACGTACCTTTCCTGCAATATTGAACCTCAATATTGATACGTGAGCACTCAGAACTTAACTTTTATTTATTATTAGTGTGTCCCTGACTAGTGCTCGAGAATTTAGGATCATGCATGTTTGTATATTTATTTTTGTCAAAATATATTTCAGGATAGAATCTGAATTAGTTACTCATACGGTTAAGATAAGTTATATGATATATATGTTTTTGGAAAGGTGGCGAAAAACTATAAACTTTACATTTAGATATTGAATGGATTCGACGGACGGATTAGAAGTTATAATCGATTGAATTTTTATTGTTAAAACGATTATTTTTATTATTACGTTGTCGTTAAAATTATTCTTATTTGATTATTATCATTATTATTATTATTATGATTATTATTATTATTAATTAAAAATAATTAATATTTTTATCAAAAACTATCAAATTATTATTTTGATCATTATTATTATTAAAACTATCAATTTATTATCATTAACATTAAAATTATTATTTTTATTAAAAGTATTATTTTTAATGGAAATATTATTAGTATTATAAAATGTTAACTTATCATTTTAGTATATTTTCATATAAAATTTTATTTAGTAATAAATGAATTATATTATTATTTACTCTAATAAATTTTGTAAAAATATTTAAAAATATAAAATGACGATATTTAAGCATGTGTAAATTTTGAAAATCATTTTGAGTCAAATTCATTTTTAACTGTTGCATATTAGTCTCGAGCATTAGGATTGAGGTACACTACGACTTGACCTTAATTGTTAAACAGATATTAACCAATATATAAATATATATAATTAATTTAGGTTCGTGAATTCGAGGCCAACCTTATACGTGTTCAATGATGTTATATGTATTTTTACTACAAAATACAGTATGGTGAGTATATAGTCCCTTTTAAACTCTAAATATTTTGGGATGAGAATACATGCATTTTATGATTTACGTTATGGACACAAGTGATCAAAAATTACGTTCTATGTTGAGTTGTACCACTGCATATTTCTTTATATTTGGTAGCTAATATTTACATGAGGAATGTAAACGAATCCTGTTGATAGATCTATCGGGCCTGACAACCCCAACCGGACTGGACGACCAGTTTTCAACGGTTGCACAGTACTTCGTTTCTGTATACTACACTTGGTACAGTGTAGCGATTATTTAAGAATATGCTGCGATGATTTAAATGTTAAGTATGGTTACCAAGTGCTCAACTACTTTTACATACACTTGCGAGTGTACTATGTTTAAATATATGAAATCTTGTGGTCCATAGTTATAACACTGCTAGCATCAAACCTATATATCTCACCAACTTTATGTTGACGTTTTAAAGCATGTTATTCTCAGGTACGAATTAAGTCTTCCGCTGTGCATTAACTCATATTAAAGATATTATTTGGAGTTGATCATCGCAATGGGACCAACTGTTGAAGACTTTGTTCGGGTGGATTAGGACCGGTCCTTTCAGTTGGTATCAGAGCGGTGGTCTTAGCGAACCAGGTCTTGCATTAGTGTGTCTAACTAGTAGTTGTTAGAATGCATTAATGAGTCTGGACTTCGACCGTATCTGCATGTCAAAAGTTTTGCTTATCATTTCTAGTCGGAAATCATCTGCTTAATATCCTTAGAAAATTACCTGCTTATCATTCTTAAGTCTAGACACGTCTTACTGCATTTAGTGCATCGATAGTGTATAGAAAAAAAATCATATCTTAGCGTAGCTGATAATTCATATCTTAGCACATCTGTAGACTTGCCTGACATATGCCGTAGGTTCCTCTGTAGTCTGCGAAATCTTTAGTATTATATATATAGATATTCTATATAGCTAGAATATCATCCGATATCCGAAAATCATTTCACATCGAAGATCCCTTCCATCCACCAAATTGCTCACTTGGCGATGAACCTGAAGCACTTACCGGTGAACCTGTTCGAGAAACCATTTTCTCTCTCATCTCTGGAGTTTCTCGTCACGATTATATACTATCCCATATTTTGAATCTTATTCATCCGCTCACTCTAACCACCAATCATCTCGGTATAATAGAAGAAGTTAACGAACTTCGCGTTTGGGTAGTGCCTTTAGAGAACATGGTGCGAAGCTTACAAACACCAGCAGCAACACCAGCAGCAACACCAGCAGCATAATCCGTACCACCATCATCAACGCTAACAGTACCCTTATCACCCCCAATCACAACCGCGTCATAAACCTCAACATCACAATCTGTACCTCGGATATCAACCTCACACGCCTCAATAACCCCATCTGTACTTCGAGTATGATCTTCGTTCTACATATCGTTCTACATCGATTATCTTCGCTTTACATATCGTTCTACCTCGTTTATCTTCGTTCAACATGACGATTATGTAATCTATAATGTTTTAGAGATCATGTAATCTAGTAATAACGATAAATCAAATGAGTTTAATATCCTATTGACTCATTAAAATTCATAATTACATCTGAAGAGAATATATATGTAAGTATATTTTTATAAAGATTGTAATTAAAAATTCTTTCGTACAAATTATTAATGATGAAAATATTTTAACGGGTAGGTAGTACCCGAGGAATATTTAGATTTCACATTAATAAGTCACACTGTACATTCTTCGAATCTGATTCAACAGTCATTTACTATCCTACTTACAATCACCGATATACGTATCCGTTCACCACAGAATAACTTTTTCCATTCAAATTTCATATTTGGATTTTGATCTATCAGAATCCAACAAGTGGCATAATGAAGAAAACATTGGACAAATAAAATTTGTTAGAAACAAACGGATTAACTAATTGAAATGTTGTTAAGATTCCACGCTAACTGTTCCTAGCTAACTGTTCCCAGCTAACTGTTAATTCCGTATTACATTTTATTTATCGCAATTTAATTTATTGTTATTTAATTTCTGTTATTTACTTTTACTCACTTTAAATCGGGACACATGTACACAATACGTCAGATTAATTCTGAGACAATACGATGTACACGGGTCATGATATATATTTATTTATTTTACGCACTTTAACTAACGGGACACGTATACAAGGTTTCGACCTATCATATCGACCCATCTATATATATATTTCGGAAAAACCATAGACACTCTATATGTGAATGTTGGAGTTGGCTATACAGGGTTGAGGTTGATTCCAAAATATATATATGGTTTGAGTTGTGATCAATACTGAGACCGGTACACGGGTCACGATACGTATTAATTAATTCGAATATTATATATATTAAACTGTATATGAATCATTGGACTATTGGACCATTGGACAATTGGACTATTGGACTGCTAACTTTGGACAATTAAAATGATTTAAAATATTGATTGTAACATATGAAACTAAATAATTCTTCAAGTTTGCCACTTGATTTCATCCTAAACCTCGTCTGTAATTTTGATGGTTACCATCTACGTTCAAACTTTTCATGATTCTTGAAAACACCTCAACCGAGAAGTTGAACCAACCGCACTTCATCTACGGAAGAAAAGATTTATGCATATAGTTATGCATCCGAAAAACTCTCGAACCCAAATTCATAGTTTTAACACGTACCTGTGTTGAATCCTTTACCATTTATTAGCAAAAACAACCTCACGATTCTTTTTCAAAGTAGCCGATTTTGTCACAGCTTCAGCAAGTTAACTCCGACTTCTCAGTAAGACTAGTCTTATTATAACCTCGATATATATATACGTTGTCCTTTCGCCGTCGTTACTGGAAAATCTTTTATATTCCACGACATCATCAGCAGATGTACCAGTAACTCGTCATCTCTTTTGGTGAAATCAGCAATCAGTATTTTGAAAAATGTCGCAGAACTTCTTTCGTCATACGTAGAACGTCATTCCCTAAGAATTTCATATTTCGAATGTGAAGATTCTGAAAAACACTCTGAACTGCGAACACGTTCTGAAAATGCTGATGAAGCAGCAAAAACTGTAAACGACTGTAACAGTCAAAAGTTTAACGATAAAGTACAGTGTGTTGGAAAAGCTCAGCAAAATAAAAGGTTTGGAACTGGAAAATGGATTGAGCAAAGTATGAAGGAGGCCGTGGACAAATCGTGAAAACTGAACCTGTCTTCAAAGAATCCAAATGATTTAGTGCCTGTTGAAACCGTTAGTAAAAAATCTACTCCTTATTCTAAACCTTTCCAGATGATATTCTCATCATCATCTTATCTTAGATATTATAAGATATCTTCATATCTTCCGTTATACATATTCTCCCTATTTCTGGAGATATTTCCATAACTATCCTTATCTGAAATCATCTAACACTCCGTAACATATGCGTTACAACATAAAAGAAACTGTGTTAGTTTCTAAATTCTGAAACCTTTGTGTTTAAAATAGGAATGTTTTGAAGTAGTGTTGGGAACTGATGCATGACGTAGTATAATATAATGACACTTGATCAACGTCATTATATTACAGTAAGTCATGTTGAGTTTCTAATGGAATATGATGATTCACAATACCATCATCATGTGTCATGTTACACGACTCTTACATTCTATCCAATCTCCAAACATATTCAGAACATATCATCTTGATAGTTCTATCTTTTCCAGGATATTCTGATAATTTGACAAGTTAAAACTATGCCATTACCAATTCTCTCTGAGAACATTAGCTATGTTCATCTCGAATCTCATACCTACGAATTTCGAATCATTGCTCGCTTGACTCGAGGACGGGAAGAAGAAACGAAGGGACAAAGCCCCAAAATAGAAAATTGGAGTATAAATCGCAGCAAATAGGAGAGAGCATTAACTGTGGATGACAATGATTATCGGAGTATAAGGGAAGATATAAAACCCAATAACAACCCAGAAATTACAAACCGTGTATATCCATACGTATTGCAACGTAAAGACACGGGAGAATTAGAAACATTATAATTCCAAGGAAATCATAGAAGTGAATAGATTCTTCTGGCGGCAGATGAAAGAGAAGAATGAAAGACATGAAAGTTAGAAGTATAACAAGGATTAGAATGGGATGGAGCATTGTGACGAATGTCTTAGAGTGGAAAATAAGGAGAAAGAGTAGAAGATGTGAGGTATGGAAGTAAGGAAGGGAAGGAGGTGGATTTATAGTGAAATATCCGACAGAGAAATCGAAACAGATTGCAGCATTAAATCAAAGAAGATCCTGATAGCTGAAGAACCAAATCTTATTACGTAAGATTTTCTTTAAATCCCTTAAATCCCGAAAGTCAATAAGTAACTACGTCATCGGTTGAAACCAATATATTTATTTCCTCATTTCACTCTTTTGTGATAGCTTCACTCGTACGCTTCACATGATTGAATCATTTTATCTATATCTCTCAATAATGATAAAACTCCATTATTACCTCATATTCGTCATAAAAACATTCCTATTATTATTCATGACAACCTCTATCAAATTTCGGGGACGAAATTTCTTTAACGTGTAGGTACTGTAACGACCCGGAAATTTTCGACCAAATTTAAACCTTAATCTTTATATGTTTCTGACACGATAAGCAAAATCTGTAATGTTGAGTCTAGAAAGTTTGAAATCTATATTCGGATAATTAGTTACCCTTTTGACCAAGCCTGATGATTCACGAACATTTATGTGTATATACAATATATACTTTTTAATTGATAACGTTAACAAGGTATTAGATATGTAATATTTGGTTTTGATATAAGATTACTATAGTTATCGGTGAGAGTAAAAGATAATAGAATTTTATAAATATCTGAAACCACTTTTGTCGAATTACTAACGAGTCATTTCAATAAGAATAAAGATTTTTAACGTTATCCTAAAAGTTAGAATTTTTTTTAGAAACCTTTTGACAAATTGTAAATGTTAACGGTCCGTGATTTTAATAAAAATAAATATATAAATAAAACGTGTTCATTAAATATATATTTATGTATTTTACGAAATGACTAAATATAATATTTAACTAAATATAAAATGTTTTGAAATTAAATATACTTGGTTAATTAATAAGAGTGTGATTTATATAAGTAAATGACCACAACACTCAAAAGATTAAGTTACACTTTGAGTGGGTTAGTTTTTAATTAATTTAAGTCTAGTTATTGATAAAGGTACATGTCACAAAACGTTTAATTTAAAATAAAATATTTTGACAAACAACGAGACTTTGATTTATAGAAGGAAATGACCACAACACTCAATTTTATAGGTTACATTTTTCATAAAGTAAATCTTTGATAAATAAATCTAATTATTATTAAAGGTACACGTCACGTAACGTAAAAGGCTAGTTTTCTAAACGTACGAAAGTGCGCACGAAAAACCGAAAGTGATACATGAGTCGTGAGACCACGACCATGTCATTTTAGTAAAAATTATATTTTTACCATGAATGTAAATATAATATAATATTTAATTAATTGAATAAATTAAATATATTATAAAATCTAAACATGTAATGCTAAGTTTGTTTTTTTTTACGTGTCCATGTAGTATGCCGCAAATTGCGGTTCATATATTTTTATTTTATTTTTTTTTCTCTTCATCACTTTGAAATTTTGGAGCCAGTGGGTCCAGGAAGGTGACTATAAATCAATTTGGTTTCTGCTCGACTTCACTCTATCAATCTCTCTTATATCACTTATACTCCATAGTATTTATTATATTCATATTATTATTAAGATTATTATTAATTTTATTACTATCATTAAAAAAAATATTATTAATATTATTATTAGTATATACCTAAAATATTACGACGAGGTCATGAGCGTGTCACTTTCAAGAACTGGTTTTATGAGTGGGATAGAGCTAAGGAAATTATGGGCTATAGCTTTGGAGGTTATGGGTATGGATCATGGGTATGCTCGTGTGGTTAATTTAGTGTTTATCATCTCCGTTACGTCTACGTACCTTTCCTGCAATATTGAACCTCAATATTGATACGTGAGCACTCAAAACTTAACTTTTATTTATTATTAGTGTGTCCCTGACTAGTGCTCGAGAATTTAGAATCATGCATGTTTGTATATTTATTTTTGTCAAAATATATTTCAGGATAGAATCTGAATTAGTTACTCATACGGTTAAGATAAGTTATATGATATATATGTTTTTGGAAAGGTGGCGAAAAACTATAAACTTTACATTTAGATATCGAATGGATTCGACGGACGGATTAGAAGTTATAATCGATTGAATTTTTATTGTTAAAACGATTATTTTTATTATTACGTTATCGTTAAAATTATTCTTATTTGATTATTATCATTATTATTATTATGATTATTATTAATTAAAAATAATTAATATTTTTATCAAAAACTGTCAAATTATTATTTTGATCATTATTATTATTAAAACTATCAATTTATTATCATTAACATTAAAATTATTATTTTTATTAAAAGTATTATTTTTAATGGAAATATTATTAGTATTATAAAATGTTAACTTATCATTTTAGTATATTTTCATATAAAATTTTATTTAGTAATAAATGAATTATATTATTATTTACTCTAATAAATTTTGTAAAAATATTTAAAAATATAAAATGACGATATTTAAGCATGTGTAAATTTTGAAAATCATTTTGAGTCAAATTCATTTTTAATTGTTGCAGATTAGTCTCGAGCATTAGGATTGAGGTACACTACGACTTGACCTTAATTGTTAAACAGATATTAACCAATATATAAATATATATAATTAATTTAGGTTCGTGAATCCGAGGCCAACCTTATACGTGTTCAATGATGTTATATGTATTTTTACTACAAAATATAGTATGGTGAGTATATTGTCCCTTTTAAACTCTAAATATTTTGAGATGAGAATACATGCATTTTATGATTTACGTTATGGACACAAGTGATCAAAAATTACGTTCTATGTTGAGTTGTACCACTGCATATTTCTTTATACTTGGTAGCTAATATTTACATGAGGAATGTAAACGCGAATCCTGTTGATAGATCTATCGGGCCTGACAACCCCAACCGGGCTGGACGACCAGTTTTCAACGGTTGCACAGTACTTCGTTTCTGTATACTACACTTGGTACGGTGTAGCGATTATTTAAGAATATGCTGCGATGATTTAAATGTTAAGTATGGTTACCAAGTGCTCAACTACTTTTACATACACTTGCGAGTGTACTATGTTTAAATATATGAAATCTTGTGGTCCATAGTTATAACGCTGCTAGCATCAAACCTATATATCTCACCAACTTTAT